>NC_051409.1:41201295-41201902 GCF_015228065.2 Penaeus monodon
TCGCATCCATTTATAATCCCCCAATAATTGTATCGTGACCCTATATCATACCAGGTCACCCATGCTCGCTCTTGGTCTCTATCCCCTCACCAGGCCCTTCCCATGTCGCCCTGTCCCTCCCCTCCCCTCTGCCCTCCCTCCCTTCCCCCCTCCCTTTTCTCGCTTCCTACACGCTCTAACCCATCCACCCTCCCCTCAATCCTTTCTCGCCTATCCTCTCCTTTCCTTTTCCCTCTCCCCTCTCCCTTTCTCTCTTCCCTTTCCCCTCTCCTCTCTCCCTTTCTCTCTACCCTCCTTTCTCACCCTCACTCACCATACCTCCCCATCTTTTTCATCCTCACTCCTCCCTCTCCTTTTCTCTCCCCTCTTTTACTGCCTCCCCTCTCCCCTCCCCTCTCCCCCTTCTCCTTCCTGCCTTCGCGTTCTCAGAGGGAAGAAGAGGCGGATTCACATGCATTTATGGAGCGTTCGTGACACCCGTTCGCGGAATCGTGTGCATGCGTGGGAAGGGAAAGGAAATGCACGGGAAGCCGACCATGTGTTATTGTGGTGGGGACGTTTGTGATATGGCAAGTGTCACTTTTTCCTTTGCGGCGAGGTCAGTGGT
>NC_051409.1:41202136-41202233 GCF_015228065.2 Penaeus monodon
AAAAGGGTTGTGTGTCCAGACAAACAGACAGACAGGGTAACATAAGAGTGGGTGTTTGGAGGAGTTACCAGGATAGATAAAGATAAAAAGACGTTAG
>NC_051409.1:41203085-41203160 GCF_015228065.2 Penaeus monodon
GCGATAGAGTACGCCTATGCAAAATACATCCTGAAGCCAACCTCAACCTCTCGCTTATTGACGAAGCACAGGATG
>NC_051409.1:41203952-41204036 GCF_015228065.2 Penaeus monodon
GCGGAAAGAGTGAGATGTATATATAGAGAAGAGGAGAAGTTGTGGAAGAAATAGTTAAATAAATGGCTAAAACTATAAAAAAAT
>NC_051409.1:41204239-41204416 GCF_015228065.2 Penaeus monodon
GGAAATTCAGTCGACAACGGCAATTATTGTAAAAATTCTAAATATGTTCGTACATATTGCAGAATAACGTGCTAGTTTTTTTAGCTTAGCAAAGAAATTATTGTAAGGAAAACGCAGGTTATTAGAAACTTTTCACTCACTTCTGGGAACATTCATGGAAAGCTGCATAAGAACTGT
>NC_051409.1:41204614-41205058 GCF_015228065.2 Penaeus monodon
TCCACACACAATCAAGAGAGTGCATCCTCACTTTTTCACTCTCATACCTTTCCTAAAGACAGAGTTCCTACCACGATACGTTATGTAATTTAGGCATTACGCTTAAAGCCCACGAAGAATATGTATTATTTCTCTGATTTGCGTTACGCGTCTGTGCCATTTCGCGGCAATGGCGGAAGTAGATGACGTAAATCAGTGTAGTAAATTCTGCCTTAAACGCATGGTGGGTTTGATCCCAGATTCCGATGATAAAAGAAAAAAAAGAGTTATTTTTGAAGCATTGGTTTAAAAATAGAGATAAAGAGCAAAAATGATAAGGCGAGTTTTAGGACGAAAACGTGTGACTTTTCGTTGATAGAATATTTAGTTAGATATGCGCATACTCTGGCGTGTACAAACACATTTTTTTAAGTTTACATATATGGGCCTTTGCGTGTGTGTGTC
>NC_051409.1:41205291-41205438 GCF_015228065.2 Penaeus monodon
ATAAGGAAAACGCACAGAACAGAGCGCCCCCATTTCTGTTTGGTTTTCGTGGCTAACACAGAACACTGATTACATTCTGTCTAGCACTCCCGCAGCCCGGCGGTGAGAGATCGGTTTATGCCACGCGCTCGCCGGATAAAAGGGGGA
>NC_051409.1:41205794-41205913 GCF_015228065.2 Penaeus monodon
AAAAACGAGAACAGCAACACACTTGAAAGAGGAACAGATGCTAATGCCACAAAAAGAAATATTTTTCACGAATTATGCAAAATTATCAAGTTATCCTTAATGAGATAATAAAACCTGAC
>NC_051409.1:41205939-41206095 GCF_015228065.2 Penaeus monodon
GTTCTATATGAAATGTCAACTCTAATTTCTAAAGTACATTACAACAGCTGTGAAATTCTATCTGGTTCTCCATCTCAAGACAGCGGGGTTTATATTAAGAGCATAATGCTTATTTAGATTATGTTAATTAGGTTTCATTACCAGGGCAAGGTTGTA
>NC_051409.1:41206413-41206541 GCF_015228065.2 Penaeus monodon
GTAACATAAACGTCTATGTAATTAAGATGAAATGGCATCCAGAGTATCCTCTGTCACATACGTCTGATGTTACCGTAGTACCATTATTAAGAGGCGGGGAGAGTCACTGCAGCATGTACTGTAAAATC
>NC_051409.1:41207559-41207800 GCF_015228065.2 Penaeus monodon
CCAAACCCTTAATTAAGGAATCATTTGTACACAAATAAAGGGAAGAGAATGTAACAGCACTAAGAGAAATTACAGTTCATTACATTAGATTACGGGGCTCGGATGCCGAGCCAACATTTGGAATAATGCGGTACAGAAATTACATGCCGTGGTTCTCTTTTGCTTAATTACACACACAAATACGAACACAAGAGTCAAATATGGTTATAAATTTCATCGTATGATAGATGAATTGGTGTTG
>NC_051409.1:41208311-41208616 GCF_015228065.2 Penaeus monodon
TCAAGCCGCTGTCTCTTACTTTTTCCTTTTCGAAAAGTGTTACACTAATAAGGAAAGAAACTTCACAATATCAGCAACTGCATCGGAATATGTATCACTAAATTAACCTTGAAACTGAAGCGTTTTGCGTGTTTACGAGCTAAGTTTTGACTCAGAAATGCTTGCTGTGTGTTTCTGTACATTTGTACAGCTGCGTGTGTGTATGAGAGTGGGTATTCTGTGCTAATTTAGAAGTACGTGTAGAGACATGTGTATGTTCCTGCATCTCTTAAGATATGGGTTTTATATGTAGGTATATATATGTA
>NC_051409.1:41208792-41209378 GCF_015228065.2 Penaeus monodon
CTGTATTCTCTATTTTGTCATGCAAAATAGGGAATCTTGCGATCGGTTTTGCGTAGACTGCGAGCCAACTCAAGCCAACGCAAGAGACCAATGATGACCTTCTGATCTCTCTCTAAACTCGAGTGACGTCATATGTAAATAAAGCAACATGCAACATAATAATAATCCATTAACCGGGGGTATGGAACGGCAGTTTAGCGAAATTTATTGATTTTCGAGAATTAGAGTGAGTTTTACGAGATTTGACAAAAATATGATATTTAAAACAATACGCAAAATACACTAAAAACAAAATTACTAACCGTAGAGGCGCTTATGTGTACATGTAAAATGGAGATAAATAATATAAAAGCACTTTGAATTAAGAACCTATTATGAACGAGAAGAAAGTGGTTGTAAAACAGAATAAACACTATTTTGAGAATCTTTCCATTGCCTTTCAAATGGCTAAACGATGATGTTTATGACATTCTAAGGATAAACTTAGATCACGTAACTTGCTTGGTTTTACTTGACGGCTCGACTTCTACGAAGAAAACGAAGGTGAATTGTTTGACCTTAACAGGAATTCAGTTCAGAGGGAAAC
>NC_051409.1:41209526-41209697 GCF_015228065.2 Penaeus monodon
TTTACATTCTAACTAGTCCCTAATTCTGTATAGCGCGTGCATTGCGATAAAAACCTCTGAAATCTTTTGTGCGTTTTGAGATAACACCTCTCAACTTACTAACAGAAGGTTGGTAGTGACAGGGCCTGCTAGGGTCCCCCAGCCATGCAGAGGAAATGTGGTGTTCACATT
>NC_051409.1:41210649-41210751 GCF_015228065.2 Penaeus monodon
GTGTCCCCTTCAAGAGACAGGAGATAACAGTATTAATAAACAACGAATCTTTTCAGCCATCTAATCTTTGGATATGGCAGATAAGAAAAAGAAACACACGTT
>NC_051409.1:41210921-41211052 GCF_015228065.2 Penaeus monodon
CTTATAAACACACGTTAGCCTCTCATGCTCACTGTCGTCTCCCGACACACATTCACCGTGGGAGCAGAGATTTCGTCACACTTCCTGTGATAAAGAAACAACAAGGGTGTCCATTTCATCGAAACTGGTGC
>NC_051409.1:41211983-41212230 GCF_015228065.2 Penaeus monodon
AATGTGGCATGGTATTAGTATTAGCTGATGAAGAATTTTATAGGTAAACAGATTAATAAAATTATATGTTAACGAGATGAACAATGAATAGAGAGGTAAATGGGAAAATGATAAAGCTGAGGGGAAGAATGCGAAGAAGAAAATATTAAATATACAGGAGAAAAAATGTAGGAAGAATAAGAATAACGATTAAGGAGAACTAACAAGAAGGAATAAGTCATAGAAAAAAATGTATAAATATATTCTT
>NC_051409.1:41212260-41212453 GCF_015228065.2 Penaeus monodon
TTACCTACATAATTGTCATACCAACCCCCACCCCCCTCTCTCCCCTTTCCCACCCTCTTTCGTGGTTACTGCGATCACGTGACCACCTGTGCTTAATAGCCCCCCCCCTCCCCTCAATTAACCACCTAATCACTGCCGTAGGTATTCACCTTAATGGCCAGGTACACCATCACAATAAATAGTTCTGTATGTC
>NC_051409.1:41212875-41213417 GCF_015228065.2 Penaeus monodon
GTTTCCCGCATATCATCACGTCTGTATAAATACCATGTGCCATAAAGAGAAAAAAAATTCAGGTTTGGTATCAAATTTCGAAAGTTCTATATGAAATTCGGCGCCATACATCTCGAAAATAATCTTAGTATTTGATAAGGCGCAATGCCATGTTTCAGTTTTCCTTATCTGGTGAGACATAACACGTTTGCTGTATCTTCTAATAAAGTGTGAAGGTGTCTAGATAACAGATTGCGGGTGTATAGAGAGAATTATGGATTGATTTGATCTGTATATCTACTTCCATATTGTATGTTTAGGCTTCCATGTCTGTGTATGCTCTTATTATTGTTATTATTGAAGGCTGTATTGTCAGTAGTAAGAACATCTTTGTTACAATTTAAGATTATAAATTTCATTACTATAATCATCATCGCCATTATTATAGCTGGTCATATCACTTTCAAGTATAGCATAGTTCTGTCTGTGTGTGTATGTATGCATGTGCAAAACTATAATGAAAATCCAATAACACATTCTCCCACAGCTGCACGCGAACAGCT
>NC_051409.1:41213448-41213623 GCF_015228065.2 Penaeus monodon
CACTGAATGAATGAAAAAGGTTAATAAATCTTTGTCTGTCCATTAATCATTATAATAATTTCCAACACCAAATTAATTAAAAAAGGTCTTCCGCAGAAACAAGATATGCAATGTTGTCATCGATTTTAAAGTAGTCTGTAGTTAATGATGTAAGGTATTCTTGATGAAAGTAAAG
>NC_051409.1:41213921-41214092 GCF_015228065.2 Penaeus monodon
TTTCCTGCTAACCCCTTTGAGTTGACACGACCTCAAGCACTAAGTGTAATGAGAGGAGTTTTTGGTAAAAAGAATTTGTCAGAATTTTAGGCGGATTCACCCTCCTCGGGTTACTCGCAGTGTTGCCAGACTTCGAGGCGATCTGGTGATTATGCGAGGGTGTAAGGACAG
>NC_051409.1:41214495-41214633 GCF_015228065.2 Penaeus monodon
GTCTGTAGTTAATGATGTAGAGAGTGTTTGTGTGTGTAAGTATATTATAAACAATTGTGATTATAATGGTAATGACGATAATAAAGTTAAATATAATGATGAAAATAGCAATGGCAATATAAACAGAACACAACCAAC
>NC_051409.1:41214682-41214948 GCF_015228065.2 Penaeus monodon
AGATCGCAGTTCTGGTATTACTGGGATAGAGTGGACGAGTCAACGTTCAATTTTTTCTCTCTCTTTCTCTTTATTATTTTAATTTCCGCTTTCTTGACACCTTATGAAGAGTAATTCACAAAGGGTGCTTGGGTAACTTGAGTTCCAGGATGTAATAACTTTAAATATTACCTGGTATTTATATAATTCTTTTCTTTGATGGATCGACATGTCAGAGAATAATCGTGTAGAATAAAGAGTAATTGATAAATGGGAAGAGCAGGTGA
>NC_051409.1:41215354-41215643 GCF_015228065.2 Penaeus monodon
AAAGATGATAAAATGACTTGCGGGAAAAGCGGAGAGGAGAAAGAGGAAAAAGAAGGGGGAACGGAAAATAGGTGAAAGAAAAAAGAAAAAAAGAGAAAAGGAGGGTATAAGGCCATGAAAAAAAAGAGGGAAGGAAGGTAGAGGGAAAAAAGAGTGCAAAGGAGAAAGGAAAACAGATGAAGGAGAATAGGAGAGATGGAGAGAAAGGGGAAGTGGGGGGGGGGCGATCACTCCTCTTGATTGTATGATGATGGAGGGCAGCCTGCAATTGATAGTATGAAATTTCCTG
>NC_051409.1:41215821-41216201 GCF_015228065.2 Penaeus monodon
AGCAGAGGAATAATTATAAAAAAGGGATTTAAAGGATATGTAGAAAAGTCATAAGTATTCTCTTACAAAGTCATTATGAAAGTCTTTTATTGTTATTACTGTTATCATTATCCTCACCATCTTTATTATCTTTTACTTGCAATATTTCATTCATTTGTTTCTTTATTTTACTTTCATAAATTTCTTGTCATTTCTCATCTTGCTATGCCTCTCTTCTTGTCTCTAGTTTGCCATTGTATATAACATCTTTAAGAAAATAAATGTAATTCTAGAATTTTACTCTTAAAACTGTAAAATTAAGTTGGTAACAGTTCAACAAAGCCTTTCTTACCGAGTGCAGTCCAGCGGAGGGGATATTAATGTAAGAAAATATATCATGT
>NC_051409.1:41216316-41216690 GCF_015228065.2 Penaeus monodon
ACAAAACCTTGACCTGGTTCCTTCTAGCCTTTACATTAAGCAAGCGACAATTCATTCACCCTGAAAATCAACATTCATGCTTTCAGAAGTCAACATTCATCTGAAATTTTCCTTCATCACTCACAGAAAGCGTTGATGAATCTCAGCCTCCCGTGCTTTCCTTACGTGAATAATGTTTCCTCCGCAAAAACTGAAAAGATTCATATAGGTCGATTTTATAATGAGCATTTGCTGGAAATTCCGAAGGACAGATAGAATATGATAAGAAGTAAAGAGAGAGAAGAAATGGAACATTTCTTGTGACTTTGGTGGAAATTTCGATAATGCTTGCGATGGTCGAAGATAGAGCATGTTTGCAGGCGTAGTTTCAAGTT
>NC_051409.1:41217293-41217893 GCF_015228065.2 Penaeus monodon
ATAAATAAACGGCATTCCTGGACACACAATGATTTAAACAATCGTTATCACTTTCTCCCACAGCACTGGTTACAGTGTACGTTCCTTTTGCACCAAGTGAAAATAAAGAAAAAGCTTGAAATGTGTTAAGTGCTCTTAACGAACGGAGCTTTGTTTGTTTTAGTGATGTGATAAAATAATTTTTAAATCTCTCGAGGCAAAGATTGTGTTCTGTTTGCTTACACTCCAAGAGGTAAAATCGTCACGGCTTAAAAGTTTTTTTTCTTAAACTCATATTTCCTAATAAAAGAAGAAAGGAAAGGGAAATATGATTTATTAATCCATATCTGACACTTCACTTGAAATAGGAAAGCTGTATGTATGTCTATGATAAATATTTACATAGAAAAATCGACAATTACAAACAAAACCTAAGGCACGTTATTTCCCGGCGATTTCAAAACGAAAAATAAAACAGATGAAGGTCAACTTGGGTGTAAATATCAATAGACCGTTACGTTTAGGTTTGCTTTTGACACATTTGCATCTTGCAGACTTGAGGGAATTTATGATATACAGGGATTCTCATTCTACTCTTTCCGTTTACATAATGTTCCAAAT
>NC_051409.1:41218311-41218423 GCF_015228065.2 Penaeus monodon
GCTAATAAGAGACCGGGCAAAAGGACATGAAGACAACACACTCGAAGCCAGAGTTCCTGACGGTTTTATCGACCGAACGTATGCCTGCAGACGTTTACGACGTGGTGGGGGG
>NC_051409.1:41219091-41219449 GCF_015228065.2 Penaeus monodon
GCATGAACCGCACACTCTCCCCTGCCATGCACACAGAAATCATGAGCAGGGAAGGGCACCTTGGCATCAGTTCATGACAGTTCCATGACATCCTGGTTTTATGGCTGCTTGGGGGAGCTTCCTGTCCCATTGTGTTCCTGTGTTCACTCTTGTTCAGTATCAAGGGGAAGACGAAAGAGGAATAATCTAAATGAAAGCCAAATTGATAACTGCGTAAAATCTGAATGTATGTAATTTACTGATTAGATTTTAGAAATTTTGGTGTTTTTCTTGGTTTATTTATACATTTTCTTTCCCTCGTTCTTTTATTTTTTGCTGATCTTTTTAAAGTGGATATGACAACGGACATTTACGGGTT
>NC_051409.1:41219690-41220162 GCF_015228065.2 Penaeus monodon
TTTAGAAAGGCTAGCGTTATAAATACCCAGGTCTCTTAGCCCTTCTCCAGGCAAATACAGTAAACGAAGACAGTCTCAAAGATTCACTCTGACCCACGACTAATCATAGCACACAGCCGAGATTTAAAGCCCAGTAGCACTTTTCTGCTCACTGTTCACTGATCGTTTATAAGTTATGCTTATTTTACCTAAAATCGAGTGTAGTGGTACACTATATTCTCGGACTTATAGCTCTTATTAGGGAGAAATCTTGATCGTTTCTACTTAGGTTTCTTCTTGACGAGTGTTCAAGATTCTATTTAAATCTATGACAGGATATTTATACGTGGTCTTGGGGACAATCCTTTGTTTGGGTGAGATTTTGGAAAACCTTTTATCACAATGTAATGCTCTGGTGACTATATTCTGTAATTTCAATCTGCAAACTACCGTCGTTGTATTTTTCAAATAAAGAAAAATACTATATGGAGTT
>NC_051409.1:41220292-41220586 GCF_015228065.2 Penaeus monodon
GGAAACACAACATATTTTCCTTCCTCTATGTTAAGTTTATTAATGGATACATTATGACTGAATCTCTCACTATTCCAATATACAGGATATGGTGAACAAAGTCTGTCTATTAGCCAATATGATTAATAATACGTGGGTAATAAGTGTTATAAGTAATTTCAGGATTTGGCTGTTGGAGTTTCTCTCTTTCTAGGAAAAATATTCTTAGCTTGTCATTTCCTCAGATGGCACATATGTCGAGCTCCCCTGTTCTGAAACGGATGATCCTACTTCAATATTTCCTTGCTATAAGCT
>NC_051409.1:41220670-41221097 GCF_015228065.2 Penaeus monodon
CATGTCTGTACATGTGTGTGTGTTTGCATTTATGCATGAATCAGCAACTGATAGTCGCGTCCCTGACACTGGCCTGTGTTTCGTGACTTCCAATATTTTCACCCGAAGGCGTCCCAGGAAAAGGAGGTAAATATGCCATCCCATAAACAAACAGACAAGCAAACGCATTGACAGATAGATAATTAAAATAAATACGATATTGTTTCTTAAACTTGCCATTATCTAAAAATAGATTCTTAAGAAAGGTTATAATTAATCTCATGACATGAAAATAATACAGAAAAAGCAAAATATTTTTAGTTGCTGAAGCAATCGCGTTCACAAACTACACCTTAATGGCCTATTTTTTGCCTCCATCTAACACGATTACATTTCAAAATCCTCTTACGGAAAGCTGATATTTTTTTTATTCTTTTATTTTCTTCTA
>NC_051409.1:41221418-41221528 GCF_015228065.2 Penaeus monodon
GTCTTTTTTCTTTTTATTTCGTACCCACACCAGAAGGATGTCAATACTGGCAGGAATCCAAGAGCTTTCGTGACACCGTGCTTGCTTGGCTGGCGCGACTGAGGTCTTAG
>NC_051409.1:41221864-41222126 GCF_015228065.2 Penaeus monodon
TATATTAAAACAACAATAATGATTATGATAAGGCCATGATGTCAACAGTTATTGTGAATAATAATTCATTGGACTATCATTGTAAGTAATAGCATTTTTTTTTTAAGTGGAGGTTCGCCAGACCTTAACCTCAATGCAATATTAGACAAGGTAATTTCAGTGGTGACGTAATAATTTCGAAAATGAAAAAAATTAGAGAAATGAAAAAAAATTGATTACTAATATATCAGGTTTCTAAAGGAAAAAATGTTGCATTTCTATG
>NC_051409.1:41225322-41225491 GCF_015228065.2 Penaeus monodon
TTTCCTCCTTTAGTTGCAACTGATCATGCAAAGGCACACGCTGATGGAAATCTCGAGGCACTAAAGGCATTTCACTATCTTTACGCTTCACGCAATAGCTGTCTGTCGCTCATAAAGTAGGGCAGGTTGAATGTATAGTGAATGGATATTTTGAAAAGATAATAATATT
>NC_051409.1:41226020-41226160 GCF_015228065.2 Penaeus monodon
ATTACATCAACAAGGTCGGATCTCCTGCGCCGCCACTACTCTATATTGAACATGCGGAAGACTTAATAACCAACACACATTAACCTGGAGGGGAGGAGGGAATTCACTTAAGGGTCGCCTGTGCTTTACATTTCCCAAGA
>NC_051409.1:41226735-41226946 GCF_015228065.2 Penaeus monodon
TATTTATCTTATAATACAGTGAAAGGGGAGATTTCTGTGAATTAACATTTTATATCAAGAACTTTATAACCTCGATATACTGGCATCCTATATCAATAACTTTATAATCCTCATCTAGGACTATTTTATAAGAACTTTGAACAACTTTGATGTGATATTATGTATATCAAAGTGTATGCCATTCTATTCGCCCAACGTGTGTCCAGTAAAT
>NC_051409.1:41227292-41227517 GCF_015228065.2 Penaeus monodon
CACACACGGAATCGCCAGCGACCGGGACGCAAGCCAGTCGTTGCACAGAAGCCGCAGGACAACCTTAACCCAAGCCTTGCAAGCCCCAATTACCTCTTGTTCATCATGCAACTGTCCTTAAGCAAGAGGGCTGTTGAACATGCAATATGACGCCACGGAGCCAAGGGTCCTGAGGCTATGTAAGTGTTATGAGTGAGTGGGGGCAGACGGAGCGAGGCAAAGGGG
>NC_051409.1:41228247-41228767 GCF_015228065.2 Penaeus monodon
ACAACTAAAACAATAGAAATAAAATACAAAGAAACACTCTTAACAATACCGATAATGATCAACAAAGAGCTGATGAGAGCAAAGAAGAGCGAAATACATGCATATCAAAGTGTAGCTCCCTGTTATCACCGATGATACTTTAACTAATTCCAAAATTCGCTGTTCTCTAAAATAATTATTTCTTATAATCAGTACTATAATTACTTATATTCTATAGCTGTTTTCTATGCTACTAGTAGCTGCACATATATTGTTGTCATTATATTTACATTCAAATATGCTTTATATTATAATCCATATCATATAACAACTCTTTTCATATCAATGTATCTCTGTATCTCAACCGTTCAAATGATAGTCTGAAGTATTTTGAAACTATTTATAATTCCTCAATAACTTTCTTCATCCACTTTTTTTTAGCCTTACCAAAATAGCTTCAAATTTCGAAATGACTTTCACCTTGAGGATTCTCCCTTCCTTTGTTTCAGACGAGCATTCATCAGGAGGAAGATAGCTTTAA
>NC_051409.1:41229023-41229569 GCF_015228065.2 Penaeus monodon
AAGGGGATGGAATAACAGGAAAACGTAACAGTGTTAATAAGAGTGTGAAATAAGAGACGATTAAAAAGAATTAAAAAGGAAACGAAGATGACTAAAGAAAAATTTAGAAGAAGGGAATAGAGAAACGCAGGAATCGAAGAGGAGGAGAATAAGAAATGATAAAGAACAGGAGCAATAGTATAGGGAACAAGAGGATTGTAAAGGAGGAGAACAAAGAAAGCAAAAGGAAAAAGGGCAATAAAACGGAAAAGAAATAAGAAATAGACAGAGATTTTTTTATATAATAAAAACATAGAAAAAAATTAAATCGAAAAATAGAAAAACAGAGAAAAGTAAGAAAAAAGGAGAGAGAAAATAAATAAATAAAAAGAAAGTGGAAAATCATCAGAAGAATATTTAAAAATCAAGAGAGAAATAAGGAAGAAAGTAAGAAAGAAAGAAAGAACAAGAAAAAATAAATAAATAAAGGTCAATACAGTAGAAATCATAAAGGCAGTCTTAGAAGAAGATGGACATCAATAGGATAAAGTGTGACGTCACGGCTGA
>NC_051409.1:41229913-41230107 GCF_015228065.2 Penaeus monodon
AACAGACACGCACTCGCACGCTTTCTGGAATCGCCTTTTACACACTTCTTCCAAAGAAGTCTGAGGAGCCAAAGGAAGGGCTTTGGAATTATTTGAAGAGAAAGTCCAAGGTGGTTCGTTTTCGAAATATGAACACGAAGAGAGAGATAATTGGCGGGGGGGGGGGAGAGAAAAGATATAAAGAGAGAGAATGA
>NC_051409.1:41230175-41230333 GCF_015228065.2 Penaeus monodon
ATACAAACGTCTGAAAGGATATCAGTAACACGAACACAAATAAACCTAACTAGGAAGAATTATAACCAATAAATCACAGAATAAGTATCGAAATAAAACAATAATGTTAATACACACAATATAAACAAAGATGAAAAAATAGAATGTATATTGAAAGT
>NC_051409.1:41230378-41230662 GCF_015228065.2 Penaeus monodon
GTTATCCAAACAATGTAATCCACACTAGCAGCGTCCACAGAAGACCCCAACTTAAATGGATATGCGAAACGAGCCTTAGATAATTTTCGTAAATCACCTAATTCTCCCTTGGTACTTTATGACTCATTGTATTCGAAACTCATGACTCATTCGTGCCTTTATGAGGTGGGATTTATGAGAGAGAGTTCATATCAGTCGCGAGTGTTAAGGGAAGTGTGAGGTTTGTTATATCAGAGGTAGTCTGTGTTTGGTAATGGTCATTATGCCTTCCTTATATCTGTAGA
>NC_051409.1:41231182-41231296 GCF_015228065.2 Penaeus monodon
TTTAAAGTGAACTAGCTTGTTTGTGAAAATTCCCCCATGTTGATGTGAATGAAACGAGAGATTTGTTTATGTGCGTGATCTGTGTGTTTTGTTACGATTGCGTGTATAACGAGT
>NC_051409.1:41231655-41232148 GCF_015228065.2 Penaeus monodon
ACATGAACAACAACGCATAAACAGGTACATCCTTATTCTATACAACCTTACATATTAACGTTACATAATAGCACTATATATCCCCCTTTCGTCTTCTAAGTCACATGACTGATAAACACATATATAGGATTTTATATAATAAAGGTCATATTTATCACGCGATTACTGTAGCTAGAGATATTTGAATCAATCTCCTCTTCCTTTTCCTCCTCTTCTTCTTCTTCATTACCATATTCATTATCATATTTATTTGTTTCCTTTCCATCCGTTTCTTCATACTCATCTCTTTCCTCTTCTTCCGTTTTTACATCCCTTTTTTTATTTGTTCGTTTTTCTTATCTGTATAATATTTTCTCTATTTTTTCATTTTCTTCCTTCTCTTAGTCTCCATTGGCTTTATTGTATATTTCTTCTTTCATTAATACATTAATTGTTTTTACGATTTCCTGGATATTTGCTGTTATCATCAAATAATACATGTTTCCCTTTCTTA
>NC_051409.1:41232754-41233072 GCF_015228065.2 Penaeus monodon
TCTCAGCATGACGCACTGGCCTGGCTCTTACAACTTGCTTCACGGACCAGGTGGGTGTTGCTGCCCAGTATAAATGTGGCTTAAAATACCACCCGTGTATGAGTTACCTTTCTCCCTGGGGCATTTACCCTCCCTCTCTCACTTCCCCTTCCCCTCCCACTCCCCTCTCCTCTCCCTTCGACCTCCCTACCCCCTCTCCTCAGCCTCTCTCTACCCTCTCCTCAACCCCCTCCCCTCTCCATTCGACTTCCCTCCCTCCACCCCTCCCCCTCCTTCTTCCCTGGCCTCTCCTACACCCCCTCCCCTCCCCGTCCCTTC
>NC_051409.1:41233791-41233983 GCF_015228065.2 Penaeus monodon
TAAGGAAGATGAGGGTATGTAGATTTCTTTAATCACTTGCTGCAATTTTTGGTGGTGAGTGCTGGAGTCTTCAGCCACATCCGCGTGTTAATCGTCAGCTTATTTTAGCAACGAGATAAGTTAGATAAAGGTGAAAAATTTTCCTCTTAAATGTGTATTCATTAATCTTAAATTTGTGTAATATATTTTCCA
>NC_051409.1:41234249-41234534 GCF_015228065.2 Penaeus monodon
AGATAGGAAATAAATATACCTTTTTTCCCAGAAAAATCTATTCTCACAGAAAACACATATAAATATTTCTCCCTTTGGCCTTTTCACCCACACACACGCACAAAAAGTGATGTATACGGAATACACTTATTAACAATATGCACACTTAACAGCGCATGATTGAATGGCGTTAATGTCAGCCACGAAAGGAGATAAAAATAGCATAGTGTAGATTAATTAGAGGCGGAAATATAAAAATTCGTAAAGTCTTTCATTTGGACTGTGGAAGTTGCGAGTTCAGAGGGC
>NC_051409.1:41235852-41236104 GCF_015228065.2 Penaeus monodon
CTACAAACACGTCTCCTTCCCCTACAGACAGAGAAAAACACAGACACAGAAGGTGAGGGAGCCTGTGTTTGTGTTTGTAAGAGGGCTACGTGTATACACATAATATCCATCAGCAGTAGCACTAACTTGCCCCGACCGCAAATATCCAAACAGATTTGGAGGTCTTAACATCAGCTGTTACTTTTAACCACTTAGATTTTATTTTCTTGAAATGTTTTGTGTTTCTCTGTCTATTTGTTGGACTAAGATTAC
>NC_051409.1:41236817-41237021 GCF_015228065.2 Penaeus monodon
TAAGTATAAAAAATATCTATGAACTTTAAATGAATCACAAAGTCAAAGAAGAAACTTCGGAAAGCTGTAGCGTGACATAAGATGCTATTTTATCATGTATCGGTTTTAACTTATTCGAAAGCCTTACTTTTCAAAATGCTAGTATTTTGTGTATTGTGAATATATTTATTGTGTTTTTCGAATAATGAGTATTTATACTTCCTG
>NC_051409.1:41237218-41237589 GCF_015228065.2 Penaeus monodon
AGGAGGATAAGGAGCGGGCACAGCGCAGGCGAGGGCGACGGACGCACCTGCGAGGGCCACCTTACCTGACCAGGCGAGTCTCGTGCAGCCAAGAGCCGTGACGTCACAGCTCGGATCGATAAACTAATAGCGACTATAATTATGGCAGTGTCTTCGTGGCTGAGGTAATTATAAACTCAGACCATGGCTTTAAGACTCGGAGAAGTAAAAGAAGAAAACGCAAAGAAGTAAGTGATGGCGGAAAAGTGATAGGAAAGTAGCGAAGAGAGGATGTAGGAGCGTGAGAGACAGGCCGCCGAACTATCTAGCGTTTTTGTAATTTGTTGCGAACGCTTTGCAATCCGCGTGAATCCGGATCACTCTTTATCTCT
>NC_051409.1:41237635-41237860 GCF_015228065.2 Penaeus monodon
GTGTTTTCGGTGAAATGTCATTGAACAACAGCACCAAAAGAACTTTGTATGAAATAATGATAATAATTTCAAAAAGAAATATCAAGATCTCAAACGCAACGAAGAACAGATCAAAACATTTCACTCATCTCAAATTAAACTCAAAAAGAAATAATGAAACCACAAACTTCAAACCAACCAGAAAAAATGAGAACCTAAAAGTAATCCCATCAGACTGTCACTTCT
>NC_051409.1:41237898-41238011 GCF_015228065.2 Penaeus monodon
TCAAGGCGTAGCCCCTACGTTACGGATGTCGATTCTCTTTTGTTTACTTGGATCATGTGAGCGCACGGCGGCCATTTCTGGGAACGGTTTCCATTTCTCTCTCCGGCTCCCGA
>NC_051409.1:41238808-41239533 GCF_015228065.2 Penaeus monodon
TATGTGTATTGTTTGACTTAATGGGTATTTGCGTTTAGGACCTTATTACTTATATTAGCAATGTTGTTGATGTTGCAATTGTTGCCCCTGAAGCGAATCTCAAAAATGTCATTGAAAAAAAAAAATTCTTATCTTTTCGTCTTCAAATAATCTACCCTAAGACTGAACACTCAGTCTTAAGTCAATGCAAAATGGACTTTCATGGAGGAAAATTTTCTTTTTCTTTTATTAATTTCCCCAAACTTCTGCTTCCTTTTATTTACTAAAATACTTGAAATAAACAGCATGAAATTGCAAAATCATGGCTTCGATATGCTAATCTACATCTCAGTATATCCCCCCGATGCAAGATAATTACCCTTGCTATGAACATTTCTAATAAACATTTTTTCTTTTATTTCAACAAGTTACAAAACATACCTAATTACATACCTCCATTTTCTTTCTAATCAACACCTTCTCTTTTTCTTTTTCTTTTCAACAAGTTGCTCAGAGACCCAATTACAACCCCCGTACTTGACACAATGCCCTTGATCTTTCGAAAAGAAAAAATGGAATAAGCAGGTATTACAATATTTGGTGTTCTATATGACCCACTTCCCCCGTACACAACAAGTGAAGTACCGGCCATGACCTAGATTTATCGCAGTAAGTCAAAGAGAACCGTGTATTGTGAGGAGGAATTTTCTTATTACTAGAAGCAAATTAAGTTTTTAATTTTCTAC
>NC_051409.1:41239583-41239700 GCF_015228065.2 Penaeus monodon
GTGAGTTGTGTTTAATGGGAAAGGGATTGTTTAAGGGTTCAGAAATGTTCGTAAGATTTCAAGTAGGGTATGGAAGTAGGGAAGTTAACAGTCAAGATGGTCTGGTGGAATCAACAA
>NC_051409.1:41239808-41239904 GCF_015228065.2 Penaeus monodon
TACAGTACATGGAGTTTTCAGTATATGTAGTTTTCATTTTTTTACGTATTCTCCCGTTTTTTTCTACTTCTACCCTTCTATCTCCGTCTACCCTCC
>NC_051409.1:41239975-41240921 GCF_015228065.2 Penaeus monodon
CCATGCTGTCTTTTCCCACATTTTTCTCAATTAATTATTTTCCCCTTGCATTTTCTCCTTCTTTCTCCCGTCTTTCCAGCTTCTCCTCTCTCCCCATCATTCCTCATTTTCCTCCTTTCCTCTCCTATTCTACGATCTTTTCCACTCACCTTTCTTCTCTTCCTCCTTCCCCTTAGCATCTCTCCCCTTCCCTTCCCTAACCTGCTCCTCCCTTCCTCTTTTCCCTACTTCATACATTCCTTTCCTTTACACCCTCCTCCGCCTACCTCCCCTCCCCAACTTCCTTTCCTTCCACCCCATTTCTCATACCCTTTACTACTCCCTCTTTCTTACCCTCCACCCCGCTGTTACATCCTTCACTCCCCCCTACCTATTTCTCCCCCTTCCCCCCCACCACCACCACTGTAACCCCCACCTGTAACGGGGGTCACACACGTAACGGCGAGACTCCCCGGGAGGTCATTGATCGAGGCGGCTTCATTCGTAATAATTTCGAGGCTTCGTTTGTTATGGCCCATTGGGCATTTCTGGGCAGTCGATTTGTAATATAAATTCTTTGAGTTTTTTCTTTCCGTCTAGTTGCTGGGTATTGGATTCGTTATGCTTTTTCAAATAATTTCGTTCGGTTTAGGTTCATGATTTTTACTCTTTATAATTCTTGTGGTTATTTGAATGAATCGGTATAGTTCTTGTGGTATTGTAGTTGATTATAACTTTTGTGAAATGCTTCGATCGCTTGAGACTGCTTTATCAATTTGAACTCCTGTGCAAAGACCTTACGTTTTAACTCTTGAGGTATTTGTGTTCGTTGTAACCCCTGAGAAATATTTCATTCGTTATGCCTGCGCAGACATTTTGATTAATTCTTTGCCTTGGGAAATACCTCATATCCATGACATTTGAAACGTTTTGAATTGCTTGAGACTATTTGATTTGTAATAGCCCC
>NC_051409.1:41241115-41241362 GCF_015228065.2 Penaeus monodon
GAAAAAAATATATATTCGCTATGTATCCTCAGACTAATTACAAAATCGAAAGCTGAAATATGAACCAGTCAGAGAGCAGGAAGCCCAATCCATTTCCGCCACGAAATTCCATACAAACAGCCCCCGTGTGAATGGACAAACTCTCAAAACAAAGCTGAGATGTATAATCAAAGCACTGAAGATAAAGGCAGTACCATAGACGCGTAAAGTATACAGCATGTCTCTTAAAGTTATTCATTCTCAGTCA
>NC_051409.1:41241791-41242074 GCF_015228065.2 Penaeus monodon
TTTTCGACGAGGGAGTCAACTCATTTATTTTGAGACGAGCCCCTGCCCATCGCTTCGCCAGTAACTCTGGGCCTCTTACATGTCTGTCGAATTCTGCAGGTGAAAGAAGGAGGGAAACGAAGCAAGAAAAAATGTACCAGAGGATTATTGATTGGAAGAAAGTGAAAAGGAAGAGGTTAAGGATAATGGAGGAATTGGGGATAAAGAATATGATAAAGAAAAGATAGAAGCTAGAACTAGAAAAAGGATTAAGAAGGAAGGATTTGGATCAAGTGAAGAATGA
>NC_051409.1:41242132-41242494 GCF_015228065.2 Penaeus monodon
ATGCAAGATCAAAAATGCTTCGGAATATAGAGGCGAAACAGAGAAAGAAGAAAAAAAAGTGACCATTGAAACTGACAAAGAAAGAAGAGGAAAAGGAACTTCAAATATAAAAAAGAGAAGGCGAGTGATAATAATTACAGCTGAGTGTGTGTTCCGCCCACAGGTTGACAAATCCCACGCGACACCATCATTACATTACATTTTCCTCGACTGTGATCACTGCTATTGTTATCTACACGCCAAATGCTATTTCTAAATTAACTCTTAATGTAATCAACATCTCTATGACTTACTGGCATTGCTTTCAATGGCACTACTACAATCATGTAGGCAAAAATACCTGCTACAGAAGGCAATATCAA
>NC_051409.1:41242539-41242976 GCF_015228065.2 Penaeus monodon
TCGCCTAATAGAGATTGATATGTACCATCACCAAATACATAATTATCGCCTCACCATCAACATCCTCATTACCCAGTGGCTCACTACAACTTCCATTAGCAAAACCATCACAATTTTCCATAACATGAAAGTATATGGTGCCTCGAATTCTGCAAATCATGAAGATTGAGTTTCATTCTCTAAATTAATGGACGAATGGTGGTATTTCCTGAGAGCATAAAAAAATGTGGCTCGATTCTTAACACCATAATAACTAGGACCACCCCCCCCAACCTCGCCCCTTCTCCCTGTGTAAAAACAAATAAAAAAAAAACTTTCACGACTTCTATGGCAACACTATTCAAAATTATGAAACTATAAACTATAAAAAGAAATGTAATAATGATCTTAGAACTATACGTGTGAAGTTAACTCAAGCCCTGAGTGGCCTGCATTAT
>NC_051409.1:41243203-41243391 GCF_015228065.2 Penaeus monodon
GTTCAAAAAACAGGTATAAAAAAGAAGAGGAAAAGAAGAAGCAGAAAGACACGAAAAAGAAAGATAAGACAATAATAATCAGAAATAGAAAGACAAAAAGAAAACCGACGGGAAAGGAGGCGTCGCTTCGATCACCTGAAGCGAAGCAAGAAGTGGACACGATTACGTCCCTCTTGAGGGTGGTAATA
>NC_051409.1:41244349-41244564 GCF_015228065.2 Penaeus monodon
GTACTTTCCCAGGTGCAACTTGGCATGACATTGCAAAGGCGCCTTGGCAAGGCAGCGGGCAATTAAGCTTGGGCAGAATTAGGGCAGGTCGTGAAAATAACAGAGGGAGCGAGTTAGCAGAATTTTTTTTTTCTTGATGATATAACCTCCTATACATGTGTACTTTTATGTGTGTGCGTATGTTCAGGTAGATGTATGTCAGTTTGTGTTGCGCC
>NC_051409.1:41244656-41244797 GCF_015228065.2 Penaeus monodon
GGGGGGGGGGCATTTACAGGTACGTATAGAGCCCCTAGTATCAACCCGTTTGTTATCGTTATCAGAAAAGAACGAGATTAACAAAGAGATTATGTACAGTGAGTACATCTATTAATTTGTTATCTGTGTGTGTGATTTTCT
>NC_051409.1:41245573-41246390 GCF_015228065.2 Penaeus monodon
CTTTTCAAAGAGCAAACATAAGAATGCAAAGCTAACTAAAGGTAAAATAATGCACCTCTCTTAAAGGAAGGGAAGATAGAAGATACGTAACAATATTCCTGGACATAAACTGCGTTGAAAGCATTTCATTCCAGAAGAAAACATTTGCGGAAAATTTGTCTGTATTGTTATTCATAATACGCGGTTAACCTTCACTAAGGAATCGGTTATAGTGATTTCTTTGTCCTACATACGCATAAAGGGATTTCTGGGTCATTTTCTTTCGGTAAATATAGTTTTTTGTCATCATACGATCTATAGCTGCTCTTGAGGAGTACCCATTTTCCGGCAAAAGAGTAATTTTTGACGTAATTAACATTCCAAGTATGTGTGAGAAGTGCTCTATAATGTCCAAACACTAATGACTCCTTCACGACCTCGGCCGTGTGACGAAATATCCCTAAAACACCAATTATAGCCCTTCCAGCAACTCACCGAGTAGTTATCTACCAATCAGGTGTCGCCTGCTCGATGACGTCACATTTCTACCAATAGGCAACGTCCACCCGCGAAAATATCAACCAATCAACGGTGTATATCCAGGTTTTAGTCGTAAGTGCCGGCCATTCAGCAAACGGAACTGATCTTTCAAGGAATATGTAACCAAAGAGGAGGCGGCACTCAGCTCCATCGGAGGCACGTGACATAAGGTGTAGTGATCACGACACATTATTATCATCATTACTATGCGATACGATTTACGGCTACGATTACAAGGGACGGGAATGAGCTTGGTCACATGGAACGCCGTGTAGACGTCAATAATAATAAGTGGCCA
>NC_051409.1:41246431-41246560 GCF_015228065.2 Penaeus monodon
CCTTATTTCTACTAGGACAAACATACATCTTGTTGAGGGAAGAAATATTGAAGATAAAGAAACACATCATCATTACATACCGAAGTAAAGTTTCAGAATAAAATCCAAAATTGTCGTCATGAGCACGCT
>NC_051409.1:41246752-41247123 GCF_015228065.2 Penaeus monodon
TTAACCCAATGAATACAAAACATCACCGAAGGGACTGGAAACTCAATAAAAAATCGTACCTTAAAATGCCACACACGGACGCTGATCGAGGATACGCGAAGCAGCAATAGAAAAATGAAAGGAAACATACGTAACAGTTCCTTTCATTCCACGCTCCGTTAGCCCCGGCCTCTCTTGACTGCCGTCGCGCGCCCTTGGGGTATAAAGGACGATCTTGCAAGAACCCGTCATTTTGCAAGCGCGCTCCGGGGAGAATTCATCAAGGGTTTATCAACACATATCAGGGGCCTTGCAACACTCCACAGCGTGACCTTGAAGCATTGCAGACCTTATTGACATTTGCAAATCATGTTGGATCGTCCCTTCCTCTA
>NC_051409.1:41247158-41247479 GCF_015228065.2 Penaeus monodon
AATGGTTCTGGGTCCAATTCGCGTGTCTTGCGTCCGGCTTGAAGTTCGTGACGTCAGATTGGTGAGGTACGAGGGTTGTGTGACGTCATGGTTTGTCTGGTTTGTTTTTATTTGAGGAAGCCTTTTGTGTGCCCTCGGTGACTTCATATGGGGGTTTGTATGCTGCGTAGCCTCATATCCACTTGGTGCTAGTGGTGAGTAAATGGGCCGAACTTTAAAATGTGAGGTTATATGAGTTGCGTTAAATCAACTTCCGTGAGAGTAATGGAATGGGAAAAGCGTTTCTTATAGTTTGTTGTGCTGTTCATTAGCAAAAGAGAA
>NC_051409.1:41247708-41248540 GCF_015228065.2 Penaeus monodon
CATGTTTCGCGCGTTCATGTTAATAATCTGAAACTATACAAGTTCCATTGAAAACGTCGCAGATAATGCATTTTCTTTTCTGATAGTTGTGTTTCACCTAATCCTGTTTCCCACAATTTTCCGCTTTTATGCTGTGGATATTAATGATCTCCGCTGCGTTGAGCGTTTCATTTCGCCTCGATTCGCTTTGAAGAGAATTGCGAGATTTTGCTTTTCCCATTGTCTTTCGTTTGGTTGAGAAACTACAAGGGTACTTTGATACAGGTATTTCCTGTCTTTGTACATGGTACAGCATGTCGTTTTGAAATCGAGGGTTTTGGTTACTTTTTGGAAACTCGGTTGTTTGCCAAAATCAGGATTTTTTTTATTTATGTAAGGGTAGAAGGTTTACGTCGATTTAGTTTTTCAGTATCTATAGCAACTTTAGCTTTATTGTCTATGTTATTTTAAAGTATTCACAATGATTTGATATCATATGTGACAGATTCAAAGTACATATGTTAACCAGTGTACTTAAAAATGTAGAATATAATTGACAACTTCATTACATCTACAATCACATTAGAGTATCTGTAATAATTGTATTATGGCAAATAACAGTGTATGTATGTCTACTGAAAAGCTTCCTATTACCGTATGCATTCCCCAACGTTGACGTCTGTTGACCTGTTGTCTGCCTGTGTCTCCCTTATGAATAAATAAACAGTACCCTTTGTTTTTTCCCTGTGTATTGGATGATAAGTCCCGTCTTTTCTCTCTGAGCTATGGCAGATGTTCGTTCCGTGAGGTAAGTGAAGTTTTCAGTGATATTTGCGCAATTGGTTTCAAAAGC
>NC_051409.1:41250558-41250957 GCF_015228065.2 Penaeus monodon
CTTCCATCGGTATTTCTGACATTATCCAATATTGCTCCATCTTACTCACTCCCTCCTCCTT
The DNA here is from genome assembly GCF_015228065.2 of Penaeus monodon. NCBI lineage: Eukaryota > Metazoa > Arthropoda > Malacostraca > Decapoda > Penaeidae > Penaeus > Penaeus monodon. Next base: position 41,250,620 of record NC_051409.1, read on the forward strand.
GGCCACCTCTTTACATCCGGTTACCGCGCAGACCAGTCATGCGGTCATGCAGTCGATGTAGCGGATTTCCCCCTTCCCCTGAGCAGTCCCTCGACGCCACTGTATCATGACTAAACACTATCCCTGATAACGACCCTGGTATAGTTCAGGCCGCGGAGGAATTTAATTCATTCGTTTTATTTTTCCCCGGTAACGAAGGTAACCTTGGCGGTACGTAAAAGCCCGTGATAAATATATAGTAAATACATGGCGTCCGTTTTATTATGGTTAAAATGGGAAAGGGGTCGGAAGGACTGAGTTACAGCATCTTTTGTTTTCGATTTTCTTTTTACTTCTGG
>NC_051409.1:41251366-41251552 GCF_015228065.2 Penaeus monodon
CATTTTACCCCACCATGGGAACCGTCTGCGTTGATAAAACTGTCTACTTCTTCTGTTAATTTCAATATAAAGACAATGGAAACAAGTAAATTAAAATAGCGCAAGCCAAGGTGTCGAAGAAACGGGTTTATCACTCGAGAAAGATAGAGTTGTACTCATAAACCTCATTACGCAATTGTAAGATAT
>NC_051409.1:41252467-41252792 GCF_015228065.2 Penaeus monodon
CATGCTGTTCTTCCACCGTGAAGTTATGATAATCTATTTTGTGATTTAATGACCATTTATGTTCATTCATTAATATAAAACTCCAGTTATCTTACACTGATCTTATCTCCTGCGTTTCTCGGTGCCCTTACATTTTCCGGCAAGAGATAACCCAAATTTCTCATGTTTATAGTTTTTCTTTATCCCGAAAGATTAACTGATAAGATTCACTTCAGAAGGCGTTAAGTAGACATGAGGCAATGGTGATACGTAACTGAGGTTACTGATAACATATTTCTTATCTCTTCTTATCGTTGACTCTGTGGTAAAAGGTCCTCGATTAAGG
>NC_051409.1:41253314-41253701 GCF_015228065.2 Penaeus monodon
GACCAAAATATAAAATGAAATAAAATAAAGGAATGTAGTCTGGTATTTCCATGAGATGAAAGAAAGAAGGAAAATGGGAACCCAACGAAAGCCAAACCACATCCACGATTTTCTCTTTGCTAACCAAAATTTTTTACAGCAATCATGTCAATTCCTTTAGATGAAAAAGAGGAAATGATTCGGAAATATGAATCCGTTTCCTTCCCTTCGATCAAAATTATCCTTGGGAAGTTTCAGAGCGGAAACCCCCACTGTATGAAAATGTATGAATAAAGACAAATTATCTTACAGCAAAAGTATGTATATGTGATCGCAACTTCAATATTTAAAACCTTAACGAGTGTTTAGTACAGTTTGATTTTAAATGTCTTTTTACGACTTTCTGCG
>NC_051409.1:41253811-41253909 GCF_015228065.2 Penaeus monodon
CTGTATCATCCAACAGACGTCCCTTTCGTCTCTCTTCTGTATTATCTAACAGTCTTCCGCATTCTAGCTTGTCTTTATTTTTTATGTCTATCCCTTGA
>NC_051409.1:41253994-41256455 GCF_015228065.2 Penaeus monodon
CTTTTCCCCCCTCACATCATTCCTTGGTGTGTAGCCCCTTAGTATGTAACATAATTCCAACAACTTTGCTAACACGTTCCATACACGTTCTTAACACCTAGCCATTCGTCCGTGTTGTGTTATCAGGTGAATGAATTAAGTACTTGACAACTTGGTGCCGACATTGATAGGAACAAAGGCCGGGAGCGAGTGTTAGGAGATCTTGAGCCTATATGGCACCAGGCTTAGATATCATCAGCATAACAGGATAAGGGGAGGTTTATGGAATATCGGTTCAGTGATGGCGTATGTTTATCTGTAATTTATAATGCATATCAGTGGATTGATAATTGGTATATTAGGCTTATGTAAATGAGTATTTTAGACTATAGAGCTAGGGGTTTATGTGGATGGTTAGGATATTGAGATACGTTTAAAAATTAGGTCAGTTAGTAAGAATATTGAGGCTTATCATAATATAGAAGATAAAGCCATATATCATATATAGGATGTTGTAATAATGAGAATTATGTATAACATGAATTAGGTTCATATGACAAATATATTTTCACGCTTCGTAAACGTTTGCAAAATTTGTTCAAAGTGGCAATTTTGTTACGAGAAAATTTTATTTTGAAACAGATATTTGGGAAAAGTATTAAAATTCACTGAGGAATATATCCCCCTGATAAAGGCATTAATGTATACATTCTCAATGTTCTTTGTTAACCGCTCCTACTGTGTAAGAGAGAAATGAGAAAGGAAAAATACTTTATAGTTAAATAACATAATGCATGGAGTGCTTTATATAATATCTTAGAATAATGAAGAGAGAAAAAAATCGGGCTACAATTGGTTAAATACGGTTTATAAAATCGAAAGTGGTTTGTTTGGACGACTAGGAAATTGCGAACGCTAGCATATCAAAACGTAGTAAAACAATGGGTCACAGTGAAATAATGTTTGAATCAGCGTGTGACAGTGAATAACTATGTAAATCTATACCAAGATCCTGCGTCCATTATACTTGTGAAACAAAATATTTTTCTTTTCATTTTCTTCGATTCCTCCCCTGTGATGGTCAAGCGCCATTCAGCGGAAATGGTCGCCAGAAAATATAAAAGGAAGGAACAGACAAGAAATAGAAAGAGTGGAGGAAAGGTCACAGGGCATGGTTTGGCATAGCGACGGCTGTCCGAGTCCCTGACGCGAGCGGTGCCCTCGGCTGGGGCGGCGGGCGCCCTACCCGCGACGATGTCCTGAGCGGATGGTAGGGCGCGGCCGGGGGGAGGACGGCGGGTCGGGCCCATGCGCCCAGGGTTTGACGCAGTGCTCGAGGGGGGCCCAGTCCCCCTTTGGGGGTTTGAGGGCGAGGGCGCGCGCTGCGCTTCCGATGAGGGAGTCCCGGTCCTCGACAGCCCCCCGCGCCGCCCCCGTCGAGCCCCGCTCCCTTGTCCTTCCTTTTCGGCGTCCCCGCGTCCACGCTCCCGCGCCCCCTTTGCCGGCGTCCCGGAGCCGCGGGCCCGTTTTCCTGGCTCCCCGCGGGCCCACCGACGTGCCCCGCCGGCCCCCCGCCCCCCCGCCCCCCGGGGCCCCCCCCCCCCCCCCGGGGGGCCCGGGGCAGCGGGGGCCCCCCCCCCCCCCCCCCCCCCGGGGCCATGGGCCCCTCGGGGGGGGGGTTTTTGACTCTTTTTCGCCCGGCCACCTTTCCCGTCCCGCCCGCCTTTCCCCCGTGGGCGGGGCCCCGTCCCCAGGGGGGGGGGGAAAGTCCCCAGGGGGTTTTGTCTGGGCCCCTGCGGGGGTTGTGCGGGCCCGGCTGCACAAGCGATCCCACGCAAGGGCCCCCACCCCCCTCCCTGAACGCGCCCCCCCCCCCCCTCCCCCCTTCCCCCGTCCAAATTTTCCCCCCCCCTTTCCCCAACCCCGCCCTCCCGGGCCCGGCCCCCCGGGTTTCCCGTTTCCCCCCCGGGGCCCCGGCCCCCACTTCCCCCCCGTTTTCCTTTCCCTTTTTGCCCTTTTTTTTAAAATTTTATTGCTTTTCTGAAAAATATTTTAAAAAAAAAGGGGTTTTTTTTTTTAAAATTTTTAAAAAAAAAATTTTTAAAATAAAAAAGGAAAAAAAAATAAAAAAAAAATTATAAAAAGAATTAAAAAATTAAAAATTTAATTTCCAATTTTTTTAAAAATTTTTTTTAATTAATAAATAATTTTTTAAAAAATTTTATAAATTTTAAAATTTTTTTTAATTTAAAATTATTAATGTTATTATTTTTATGATTAATTTTAATTTTTTTTTTTAAAATTTTTTAAAATTATTATTTTAATTTTTTTAATTTAATTTAAAAATTAAATATTTTAAAGCTTTGTTTGTATTTATTTAAATTAAAATATGTAAATTTTAAATTATTATTTTTTTAAAATAAAATTAAATATATATATATAATATATAAATATATAAATATAAGATATTATATTAAATAAA
>NC_051409.1:41256678-41256801 GCF_015228065.2 Penaeus monodon
AAAATTTTATAATAATAAATGATATAAATATATAATTTTATTAATAAAATTATATTAATAATATTATATAAATAGTATAGATATAAAAAAATATTGTATATAATAAAATTAATAATTATATTT
>NC_051409.1:41256854-41257125 GCF_015228065.2 Penaeus monodon
ATTTAAATAAAATTATGTATTATAATATTATATATAATATAAAAATTTAATATAAATATATAATATTAAAATTATATATATTTTTAAATTAATTTATTAATATAAAAATAATAATAATATATATAATATAATATATTATATATAAAAAAACAATATAAATAATTTATATATTATATAATAAAATTATTATTTTATTTATTTGGGGAATGATATTATTGTTAAATTTTTATTAAAATTTATATATTATAGTTTATATAAAATTTTAATAATA
>NC_051409.1:41257294-41257612 GCF_015228065.2 Penaeus monodon
ATATGAATATATATATATATAATAATTATATAATAATATATATTAATAATATATATTATATATAAATATCATATATTTAATGGGTTTATTTACCCCTTTAACTAAAATTTAAAATTATTTTGTTTTGGATATACTTTTATATTTTAAATTGTTTTTTTATAATTTTTTTTTATCCCTAAAATATTCTCTTCCCCCCCATTAAAAATAATTTTTCCAAAAAAAAAGGGGGGTTTTATACCAAAAACTAGATTCTTAATTTATTATTAAAATTGATTTTTAATCATTTATGATTTTTAATTTAATTTTAAATCCTTCCCC
>NC_051409.1:41257645-41258040 GCF_015228065.2 Penaeus monodon
ATTAAATTTTTTTAATATTTATTTATTAAAATATATTTAACAAAAAAAGGGGGTTAAATTTCCCTGAATATTGGTGTGGGTCTTAGTGGATTTTAAAATTGAGGGTTTTAAAAATTATATATTATATATAATAATATAAAATATAATATATAATATATATATAAAATTATTTTAATAATATATATAATTTTATTTATATATATTATATTAAATAATATAATATTATATATATATATATATATATAATAATATATTATATATAATAATATATAAATAAAAAATTTATATATAATTTTTTTTATTTTATATATATTTTAAATATTTATACAACAAACATATATATATATTTTTTTTTTTTATATATTATTATTTTATACCATATTATTAATATTTTA
>NC_051409.1:41258222-41258450 GCF_015228065.2 Penaeus monodon
TTTGGGGTGCTTTACTTGACAGAGATGCGCCCTTTGGTGGCGTTGGGTTTAGGAAAAAAAAAAACTGGGGAGGAAAAATCAAAAACAAGATAATTGTGAAGCGAGTTTTTTTAGTTATTTTTCAGGGGGGGAAAACCCAAAAAAACTTATCGAAGGTAGTAGGGGGGTAGACGTGTGATCAAAGAAATAAAAAAAGTTGCGTACAATAGTGTAAAAAGCTTTAAACTA
>NC_051409.1:41258540-41258613 GCF_015228065.2 Penaeus monodon
TTTTATATATTTATATATATTATATATTTAAAATATATATATAAAAATAATATTTTAAATTTTTTATATATAT
>NC_051409.1:41258630-41258718 GCF_015228065.2 Penaeus monodon
TATTATAAATTTTTTTTTAAAAAAATATATATATATTAAATTTTTTTATATTAAATTTTTATAACAATATATATTTAATTATTTAAAA
>NC_051409.1:41258761-41258858 GCF_015228065.2 Penaeus monodon
AAAACAAAGAAAAAAAAAAAAAAAAATATAATATATAATAAAAATATATATAAAATAAAATTAAAAATTAAATAATATATATATTAAATTTAAAAAT
>NC_051409.1:41258963-41259068 GCF_015228065.2 Penaeus monodon
TTTTTTTTATATAATATATCGTTATTTTTTATAATAAAATTAAAATAATTTTAAAAATAATTAATTAAAATAATAATATTAAAAATGTATATTTAAAGTTTTGGG
>NC_051409.1:41259140-41259218 GCF_015228065.2 Penaeus monodon
AAAAAAAAATAAAAAACTTTATATTTAAAAATAATATATATAAATATAATATAATATAATAAAATTTAAATTTAAAAA
>NC_051409.1:41259249-41259723 GCF_015228065.2 Penaeus monodon
ATTAATTTTTAAAAAAATTTATAAAAAAAATAAATAATTTTGTGGTTTTGTTGGGTTTTTTGTTTTAAAAAAAAAACTAAAAATAATTTTTATTATTAAAAATATTTTATAATTAAATAATTTTAAATTTTTTAAAGATTTAAAAATAATTTTGGGGTTGGGGTTTTTTTGGTGTTTTTTGTTTGTTGTTTGTGTGGGGTTTTTTTTTGGGGGGTGTTTTTTTTTGGGGGGGTTTTTTGGGGTTTGGGGTTTTTTGTTTTGTTGGTTTAAAGAATTTCAAGGAAAAAATTGTAAAATTATTATAAAAAATTTAAAAATTTATTTTTTTTTTAATTAAAAATTAAATTTTATTAAAATTTTTATTATTTTTAAAAATAATTATTATAAAATTTTTTTAAAAAAAAATATAAAATTAAAAGTGGTTGGCGGTTTTTGGGTTTGGGGGTTTTTTTTAAATTTTTAAAAAAAATTAAT
>NC_051409.1:41260288-41260497 GCF_015228065.2 Penaeus monodon
ATCTTTCTCCATTATTTTTGAGGGAAAAAAAGGTCACAGGAGTGATATGCGACAGAAGGGTATCTGCAAGTCTATAGGAAAGGTAAAAAAAAAGAAGAGCTGGAAATCACTGTAATGAAAATGCCGAGTGACGAGAATGGACAAAAAAGGGAAAAAAACACGTCGAGGGACAATGCTGTGCACAGAGGCAAGGCTAGAGAGTCCTTGGG
>NC_051409.1:41265721-41266251 GCF_015228065.2 Penaeus monodon
AATATCTCTTTACTTTAGTTATCCTCAAAATCATGTTGTTTTCAATGACTTGAAAATAAGAGAATTTAAATGAAGCCATAACTTTAGGAAATATTCTACTTTTAGTAATTTATTTTCTATAAATACGTGTCTTTCATGTGTAATGGGTAAGTGTGCAATAACGCGGCCCTTATTTTCTTGTCCATCTTATCTTTAGTTTACGTCTAATACAGTCCTGTATGCACTCAACTGTCTACGGAATTATGTTCCGGTTTACAAATACCGTAGAGTTCCTCAAGGTCAAGAGAGAATTCGCAAAGGGATGGGATGTGGTTAACGAACACAAAAAATAACTGTAATCTTAATGTATAGCACAGCATAACGCGTGTATTTTTCCACGTACCGGAATTGAATAAATTTAGTCTAAAGAGGAAGTTACCCCTACTTTTTCTTATACATTTTTTATTTTATTAGTAAGCTGTCGTTTTCTTTTAATACGAGAAGATAAGATAGACTATTTTATCTGCAAAAATTATGACTGAATTACGACC
>NC_051409.1:41267329-41267594 GCF_015228065.2 Penaeus monodon
GTATCTGCGAGAGAGAGCGTTTAGTTATGTTAGGTTCCGTTCGTTATAAATATATACAACAGACATAGACCCATATTCAGGATCGTGGCTGGAGTCCTATTTGAGGCGAGGGAAGGGGAGAGGGAAAGGCGAGGCTCATAATAAGTTTTCCTCTGCATTTTGAGACTTTGTGTTATCAACGGAAGCTGGAGGACTAAAGGTAATCCTCGGGAAGCTTCAGAGATTTTTATCTCAGTGTTCCTTCCTCCCCCTCTTGAATGTGTGA
>NC_051409.1:41267843-41268228 GCF_015228065.2 Penaeus monodon
AGGTGAAGATAGGTTCTGGACACAATGTTTGCTAATACCACCCGTGCCCAACAAGTGACATCACCATCATTTCGGAACCAATATTGCTAGGGGTTCCGTCAGTAGCCATGGTAGGTAAACAAAAAAAACGAAATAAAGATTCCAAGTACCGAAGTTTTGCAGAACAATGCAGTATTGCCAGCGTAAGGTAGTTCAACATAGTGTAGCTACCCTTCAGTCTTGATGATAGTGTCGAGGACGGCGTGAGTGTCATGTAATTATACCACACTGTGCCTTGAGGTTATTGTTCTGACTAATTTATGTTATATATTAATAAAACGCAGAATTATTGAGCATTACCATCATACATTCTTTTTTCTTCTTTTCTCCTCTCTCTCCCCCCACC
>NC_051409.1:41268417-41268792 GCF_015228065.2 Penaeus monodon
TTCACTCTTTCCAAGTACCACTGTGTTTACTCACCGACAGATCCTGCTACTGACAGGTCTTTGAGCGATATACTAATCACACTTATGGAACGGGTTGGGATATCTACCGAAAAAATATATCTCTGAGGATAAACAATATCCCAGGGCGCTGCAACAGACTTTATCAGTTGTATTTGTTCTCTGACGAAGAACGTGAAGTTTAGTAACTCATTTTAACTCGTGAATATACTGGATTTTATTTACTCACCTTGCTCTTTTTCCAGCAGCAACTGCCTCTGGGTTTGTGAAAATAGTCCATTCCTTTGTCACTGCCAGAGTTTTCAGCACTGTTCATGAATAAAATGCTTTAGAATAAAAAAGTATCTTTATTTCGTT
>NC_051409.1:41268823-41269087 GCF_015228065.2 Penaeus monodon
GTTTTTTAATGGAGACGCATGTTGCTTTGGTACGATAATTTAACCTTTAGTCTTGTGTGCCAAGAATGAGGAAATTAATAGATGTAAACCGTCTCTTGCAATTGATTTAATCTCCCTGTTATCGTTATTTTCCATTTATCCCATTTTCTTTCGCTCATTCTTCTTTATTCCTCTCCCTCCCTTCTTTACCTCTGCCCCATCCTCCACCCAACCTCTTTGGTTTTCTTTCCCTTTCTTGCTCTTTGTCACTCTCAAGAAAATTTC
>NC_051409.1:41269183-41269370 GCF_015228065.2 Penaeus monodon
GCATATATGTAATATGATATCAAGCAAGAGCTGAGTTAAACAATATCAAAATCGTTTATCTATTCTCTCGTCACTTATATTTCATGTAATTTTCTTCACTGTATGTTATTATACAAAATACCATGTCTATCCTGTACACAGTTTATGACAGAAAATCAATACAATGAACTGTCATTTTGCATCGAGG
>NC_051409.1:41269659-41270344 GCF_015228065.2 Penaeus monodon
TTAATAGCATTATATAACACGCAAAATAAAATAATATGCCACTGCTATACACCTCTTATATTTCTGTTGCAGTCTGATTATTGCAACATCAGTTTAACGAGCAGCTTGGTATGAGAAATATGTGGCAGGCATTAAAAATATTTATTAAACGAAGTACATGGAAAGCCTTAACCTAAAAATGATGGAATAAAATGCAACTTAGGTTTTCATCCTAAAATAGAACAGCACGTATTTGTCTTGGCACAATTAAGCCTACCGCGCTATAATATTTGTCCAACAACGCAACTACTCGGGGGTAGATCTCATTCTCTTGATTATATTAACTAGTGTTCAGTCATCCTTGTTTACTTAGCTGTTGGAATCAAGCCTTCTCAAGATATCTGACAAGGAATTAGTCTCTCAGACGAACAATGATGCCCTGTGGCTCATTCGAAAATTAACATAAGCATTATATGATCCTCGTGCTCAGAATCCAGATATATGATAACTTAAAGATGATTTAGCCTTTGCCTTGAGTCCCTAGCTCGCCTTGAAAATCCATGGGCTTGCCAGATAGTTAAGACGGCGAAAGAAAAGCACATATATTGCATCTCTTGTTAGCAATAATATATACGAACATGATACATTTAAAAATAACAGATTCATATTCGCCTGTACTCTATGTGTGTTGTCTATGATTGCATGC
>NC_051409.1:41270805-41271013 GCF_015228065.2 Penaeus monodon
ATGCATGTCATTTACAATTACTTACATCCTCTATCTGTCACAAATGCATTTGTATATGAGTCTAGTCTCTTTCAATTTATAAATGAGAGCTTTAAATTACTATAATAATATCAAACGATATGACAGACCTGAAGTCCATTTCTGTTAATTCGAGACTTTGATTTTTCCGTGTATGAAAAAGTAAGCTGAATGAAATGATTGTCCTGGG
>NC_051409.1:41271231-41271766 GCF_015228065.2 Penaeus monodon
CAGCAGAAAGACCGATAACGATAAATTAATAGAAATAGAGACAGAATCGTGTTTATAATTGGAATCTGAGCAGAGAAAAGAACTAACAAATACATTTGATTTCTGGATGTTGTGTTCAGTTTAAATGTCCACCTTGATGATATACCGGAATTCAGTTTCTTCTTCCGACCTCTCCACGTTAATGATCTCAACCTGTAACCATTATTTATATATGAAAACTACCATTGTACTGTCGTCAGGCTGAATAAATGTTTTGATTTTGACTTCGACCATCAATTTCATGTTCAGCCACTCTCAGACTTTCTCGTGGTAATCTTTCGCTTCCTTATCCTTATCACCTCCTCACTTTCCCTCACTTATCGTCTCCTCCTGTAGCCCTTCCTCTTCATCCCTTGTCCGGCGCTCCTCCTTATCACTGACATGTCCTGAGGATCCTTCATTGGTGCGTCGTCCTCCAGACTAATTAAGGCAATTAATGTATCAAGGATATCCTATCAACTTAATATAACATTCACTTGACTTTTTGGTTTCATTC
>NC_051409.1:41275482-41275721 GCF_015228065.2 Penaeus monodon
TTGGACGTCAAGGCCCCTCTCATTACAAACTGTTATTATTTTTTCTTCTAGTTTACTCCAAGAAATTCATCGTTCATCTTCCCTACTCGACGATCACGAATCTGACCGCTTCCATTCTACTTCTACTTCCTCTACTTCTACTTACTTCTATTTTCTTCTCCACATTTCCTTTCCGTATCTTACTCCAGTCTTAATATTTTATTGCACTTTGCACGGTTTCATCATCTGTTTTCCTATAA
>NC_051409.1:41276189-41276354 GCF_015228065.2 Penaeus monodon
GATTCCTCCTCCGCATCCCCCCACTCTCATAAGCTCTATTCTCATCCCTTTCGGAACTTTTAGTCCCTCAATTACTCTCATCCATCACATTCGCCTAAGAAGCCCCCTTCCCCTGAGTCCTACGCCCGTATACTCCTGCCTACCCTACAGCACCCTGCCCCCCAG
>NC_051409.1:41276456-41276563 GCF_015228065.2 Penaeus monodon
CACACCTGGAAGTCCCATGAGTGGCATTAGGGTCAGGGGAGGCGGGGACAGGGGGGGGGGGTGATGCCATAAGCGTGGGTGTCGACGATATATTTTATAAGGACGTC
>NC_051409.1:41277314-41277458 GCF_015228065.2 Penaeus monodon
TAAACAAAGCCAGTGGCCATTACCGCGATAACTGTACTAATGGCAGGTTGAATTTCCTTTCCTTTATCATTAACAGTATTTTTGCACTCCTTTTTTTCATTTTCTTTTCTTTAACCTCATTATAATTGGTTCATGGTCAGGATT
>NC_051409.1:41277560-41277696 GCF_015228065.2 Penaeus monodon
CTACTGTGACGGGAGTGCTGATAAGGTAAAATACACAACCCATCCATATATATTCTATAATTCACTGATATAATCAACATATATACAAGATATAAACTCAACACTGATAGACAAACGATATATCTAGTACACATAG
>NC_051409.1:41277817-41277973 GCF_015228065.2 Penaeus monodon
CAGCTGATATTCAAAACGGGTTATAAGAGTTGCCAACGAGGGTGTGTGATGCTCCATCCAGCGGGTTCCTTGACACAGGCCGAATCTGCACGCGCAGTCAGGTTAGACGATCACTGGATATTACTCTTGGTAAAATCATATTTATACATGAGAAAA
>NC_051409.1:41279723-41279919 GCF_015228065.2 Penaeus monodon
ACATATTTTGTCTATATACTACATTTTTTCTTCTTCTATTTACTTTGATACATTTGTAGGTTATTCTTTACTATAATTCTCTTTAATCCACAGAAATCGTTGTGGCATTTTTCTTCTCGAGCTTTATCTCTCTTCCTCTTCGTTTATATGGATCTTTTAATATAAATATTATGTAAAGATGAATCTGTCTTGTTGT
>NC_051409.1:41280126-41280594 GCF_015228065.2 Penaeus monodon
TGCTGAGATAGGTAAATAGTGTGAATTTAGCATACAGATCCTATAAAGAAAAAAAATAATAAAACAAGTTAAATGAAAGAATAAACAGAAAACGAGGATGCCAGACGTGCGAAGTTTTCTCTCTGATAAAAGCATCTCATCCACACACTGGTCTTAGACGTATCGCAATATAACCCGGTAACTAATGTCTGTTTTCGACTATGTAATTATGTGGATAGGCATGGATGAACGTGGGCGCAGTGGCAGTTGTTTAGGATTACGAAGCTTGGGATAAATGGTACCGCAATATAAATAGCAGAAATACAAATATTTTAAAAAATGATAATAATATGAGATAAAATTAATTATTTTTTGTTCATAGTACAGGGAATGTTTTTTTGAGTCATTGTAAATAGTTTTAGTTTGTGAATGATAATCTGTTACATATTTTAGTTTTGTTGAATCTAGGCCATGTTTTGTAATGGTGCT
>NC_051409.1:41283613-41283838 GCF_015228065.2 Penaeus monodon
TGGCAGCCACGGGGGCCCAGCCCTGTGCCTCTCCCGGGCCGGCGCCCAAAGGGCCGGCGTCGCAATGAAAGTGGCTTCATAAGACAGTAATCTTCTGATCTCGGAGACACCGACTGTTTCCGGGTTATGGAGACGAGACGAGACGGAAAAGGGGGCGGGGGTCGCGCCTCTGTCCTTTTGCTCTCTAGTATTTCTCCTCTGTGTTTATCTGGCTGTTTTCTTCTC
>NC_051409.1:41283866-41284097 GCF_015228065.2 Penaeus monodon
TTCCGGCTGTTCTTCTTTTGTTATCGATTGGGGCGAGTTATTTACGGGGCTCGTAATGGCCGCTGGAAGGGAATATTTGTGCTGAAGGAAACACGAAGTAGGAAAAATAGATGGACCAATTTATTTTACTTTGTCATTCCCTTATTTATTTAGCTGTGTTTTTCCATCTATTTTTCTGTTTACTTTGGCATTAGATGCACCTATGGATTTTATTTCCCAAGCTTAGTTTAT
>NC_051409.1:41287334-41287490 GCF_015228065.2 Penaeus monodon
ATCAACGACTAAGGAGATTTGTGTATTCTTTCAATTGTTTCTTAAACTTAATTGGAGGAATGTTTTCCAGTCAGCCATTAAATGTCATATTATATCCAATTATTGAAACCAATATTCTATACGTTAGGTACATTTCTGATCTCTCTCTCTGTCATC
>NC_051409.1:41287532-41287783 GCF_015228065.2 Penaeus monodon
GCCCCGTCCAACTATCGAGGTCGACGCGCGCAGTTATCCAAAAATCGCCTCCGTCTGCAACGTCATAAGCGGCTTTCTTTTCATCAACTGACCCAAGAACGAGGAAAAATACGGCTCGAAGTTAGGAGGTTCTCATTATCGGGAAACGGCGATGAACGAGGCATTAAAGAGTAAATTACTTTAGGGAAAAGGTTTTGGTAAAATGGAAGGGTAATTTGGTTAATTTTAGTACTTGCTTTTGGTAATTGAGT
>NC_051409.1:41288240-41288579 GCF_015228065.2 Penaeus monodon
ATATTATGATTTCTGTCAAGTACATTTACAGTCGGTCACATACGTTTGGGAAATATGAGCCTTTTTTAGGAATTGTTTTTAACTTGCTAAAACCAAAAAAACATTTAAATTATTACCCGGGAAAAAAAAGAATTCAAACAGGTATATGATTTTAAAAAAATTTAATAATATCTATTTATATAAATAAGAAAAAAAAAAAAAAGTGTTAGTTGTTTGTGTGGGTTTTTTTTTTTTTGTGTTTCTATACTCCTAAATTTCAAAGTTTTCCCAAATTAAAAACTTTGACAAAAAAAACAAGAAATCGATTAAAATTGTTATAAAATTTTATTATTTTAAATA
>NC_051409.1:41289312-41289743 GCF_015228065.2 Penaeus monodon
CCCTGCTCCTCTTCCTCCCACATCACAAGAAGTCCATCTTTCGAATAAACTTTCTCCAACTCTTTGCACCCAATCAGCTGTCTCCTAATATCCTTTCCTCTTGCATATTCTCTATGATGTAGTTTCTCCACTTCTCTCATCGTCCTCTTCTTAACCTTCGTCCTTGCACTTCAATCCTTATCTGTTTTTTCTTTCCTATCTCTTTCTTTCCCCATGTTACTTTTTTTTCCCGAATTTCGTTTTTTCTTTCTGATTTTCCCAACATCCCCCTACACCCTATCTCAACCCACAAACAACCACAGCATCCTTGTCTCTAATCAAATTTCCCCAGCATTTCATCCTTGCAAAACCAACCAAAAGAACCACTAGTCTTTACCGTATGTTTCCACCTTAATTTTTTAAATTCTGGGGGGCCTTTTTTTGCATTTGCG
>NC_051409.1:41289775-41290552 GCF_015228065.2 Penaeus monodon
TTACGTTGTTTGTTTAGTGCGAATCCTTCCTTGCTTATTTTGCTTATTTCACTGAATATTCTGCAAAGGAGGCCGAATGTGTCCACTCTTCTTCGTCTCTCTCATTAGGGTTAATAGTCTCGTCTTCAGCGTCTAATCCATTTCTCATATCTTTCCCCTCGCATGCTCTTCTTTCCCTCTAATCATTCCCTTTACTCCCGAGCACATTTCTGCATTTTTCTAATTTCACTTCTAATTGGTTCTTGACTTCTGTGCTTCGTATGGTATAAGAGGCTTTGCAACATAAGCCAGGGCATAACAGTCTTCAGTGTGTAGTGGCTTAGAGACAGACCCAGACACAGGCCACCTTGTACCCAAAAAACTCACTTTTCCCTCACTCTCGTCACTGCATTTCTATACATTTTTTTGTCATTCTATCATACTCTGCCTCACTCTCTATCAGTGACTATCTATATTTCTCTCTCTATCTGTGTGGCTCTTCTTATCGCTTTCCTTTTCATCTCACTTGCCCATTTAAAAGTCATGCCTCATCCTATACTAGCTGCCCTCCATGACAAGGACTCGTACCTCACCCACCCCAGGTATGACCCAGAGTCAGCAGTACTAATTCAGCTTGACTTGCTTTGTGTGGTCAAGTTGGTTCATTACTGTTCACTCAGGGTCGTTCTTGGAGGGGCAGGTCCTGGTCAAGGAGTAGCCCTGCTTCGCTACCCTATCTTTCTTTCTAGGACCTTCTTTGTGAAAGCCACTAGCTTAAGTGCTAAATTCCTTTAGCCC
>NC_051409.1:41292051-41292369 GCF_015228065.2 Penaeus monodon
AGTCGATTTAGTAGAAATACAAAGATGAACTAGATATACTGGTGCCAATTACTGAAATGAAAAGGATATGTATTTGTGCGAAATATATTCATACTCTCTCTCATGTCATCAGTAATCCCCTCCGGTCAAAGTCGATTTCCTATTATCTTCCTATCAAATCTTCCTCAATCTATTTTTCGCCTAAGATTTTCAAGCTCCATCTGGCATCTCATCAGGTCCACTGGCCTTCTCTTTCTCTTTTTCCTCGGAGCTTTTCTTCTTGTTTCTTCGTAAAAGTCGGAAGTATTTCACGATTCGTTTGCGAATAATTGATGCGGC
>NC_051409.1:41292633-41292769 GCF_015228065.2 Penaeus monodon
TTGTCTCCCAACTCTGTACTTCCACAAGATGAATACGCAAATTAGTATCAAAGAAAATTAAGCAAACTCACTTACAGAGATGAGAATCTTGCTGATGCAGCTGACTGACGCTAATTACACATTCAGAAATGCTGCA
>NC_051409.1:41293077-41293519 GCF_015228065.2 Penaeus monodon
CTCTCTCTCTTCCGCCTACATCACTGAACCTTAAAAAGATCTCGAGAAACCAATCACGGCGAGACGCGAGGACTCACTTCCGCCTTTGTCTGTGTTCAAGACTCGCCGGCTTGTAATTAGAAATTTTGATCAGAAAAATATCATTGATATGTCATACAACTTCAAAATCATTAAGTGGAAAATGAATTGGTGCGCATCAGAGCAGGCCGACATTGCCATTATCATTCTGTGAAATATATATATTTTTTCTGGACTGACTCACAGTTTCATTAATTTCATCAAAGGTATTGTTCTTTCGAAAATCACCGTAAGCATATGGATTCTGTTGTTCCCTGTAGTCATTGTCAAAGTTTTCCTTTCGAATATTATTACCAATAATTATTTTCTTTTATTCTGTCCGTTATCTTTATCATTGCTATCATCATTGGATGTAGATTACTGC
>NC_051409.1:41294790-41295185 GCF_015228065.2 Penaeus monodon
CACGCCCCAACACCAGATAGAGAGAGATTTATAAATATACCTGTCTGTGCTTACAATATAAATAGCTTGTCTCCACCCTTTCCCCGAAGCAAAAGAAGGTATTGTACATCAGGCATCCCAGCATCTCGGTATATTCTGCGCTGTTTCGTTTTCGTTGCCTATTGCCCCTTCCTCTTTTCTACATTTCTTTGTTTTCCTCTTCTCTTTTATATTGCTCTTCTACGAGTATTATTGTATCTTCAGCATAATTTTTTTTCCATTCTTTCTTTACCCCGACTTTACCCTTTTTTCTTCTTTATCTTTCAGACTTTTCTCTATTCAAATCATTTATTATTTTGTTGCAGTTAATTTCATCCTGTTTAGATGCTCCTCTATTTTTTAATATCCTTTCCCCT
>NC_051409.1:41297385-41297546 GCF_015228065.2 Penaeus monodon
TATCATTTTTTTAAAAATTACTAAGTGAATGTGTATTAGGAGTGGTGGTAATGCAATTGTTAATTAATATTCTGTTCAGGCAGGAAATTCTGAATTAAGAGGATTTCATTTAAACTTGTATTTTTGATACTTATATATGTTAGTAAATAAGTAAAGTACAG
>NC_051409.1:41298631-41299020 GCF_015228065.2 Penaeus monodon
AGAATTCACTGAAAAGTTATACTTGATGCTTTAACTGGAAGCTGGTACACCTGTGTAAAGGAATGGAAAGTAAAACACTTTCTTCGGCATCATTGTGTTGGAATGTTCATTGCTGACGATGTTGTTCAGTTTTACTGATATATGTATCAGTAAAATGTTTGAAGAAGCCGTTGCTGTAGAGGAGGTTCCGGATGAATGAAAGTTCCTGAGTTATGCAGGTTCAGTTTGAGCAAATGAGGTAAGCTCGAGTTGTGAACGTGTTGACTAGGTTACGTCTGTATGTAATTGGGATGAATGAAAAGAACTTTGAACACAGACCAATAAATGTGGGTTTCCTCTACAATGAAATGCCAAACTGTTGCCAAAATAGGTATTTTACCATCATCCAC
>NC_051409.1:41299137-41299310 GCF_015228065.2 Penaeus monodon
ATGACACAAAAAATATGTTATTTAGCGTAGGGCCGAGTGGTGATTCCATAGCTACGCCATCTCACTGCACATACATTTTGTTATCTTAAAAATGCAATTTTGGACTGTGTTCAAGCATCTTCTTTCAATTTCCTTTCGAGAAGCTTTTGCTTGTTATATCCGTCTGAAACAAG
>NC_051409.1:41299539-41299989 GCF_015228065.2 Penaeus monodon
AATTAATTCTGTCCTTATGCACCTTCGGGAGACCGTAAATAATTCCAAGTGTTGACCCCTTTCCAGATTCCGGTAGGTATCTCGAATTATTACGTAATTTGGTTTGCAATCAGGTTATATTCTGTCAGTTCGACAGTCACAATGTAGCATGACTGAGAAAATATCTTTAAGAACCGAGCTGAATTCGCCCTTATCACAGATAATATCCAAAATCTTTTTAACGTTGTCATGTTTATTTACCAAAAAAATTGTCAGGCTTAATACGAATCACACCATCTAATTATGTTGATACTCATATTTGACATTTAACTCTTTTTATTCTCATAATGCTATCACATACGACAATTTACCCACACGTGAGTGTTATCTTTTAAAGCGTTTTCTGAATTAGAAAATGTAATTGATACTAAGCCTGACAAGGGGAATGGCATTATTCTGGTACACAAACAT
>NC_051409.1:41300279-41300435 GCF_015228065.2 Penaeus monodon
ATCTTGACAATCTTTTTTATCAGATAGCCATTCTACCATTCAAAGATGGTTGCATATATTGTGGCATACTTGAGAAAACCTTGGAATCCTATTGGAATCTAACATTCCCAGTTGGTGCTTGCAATTATATGTAAAAAAAAAATAATAATAATAGAA
>NC_051409.1:41302380-41302503 GCF_015228065.2 Penaeus monodon
ACCCTGGATGACGTTCTCTCTCTTTCTGATATCGGGGAAATTTCATTCACATTTTTTTAGTGTCTTCAAATAGGGTTTGACGAGTTCTAATCAAATTTTAATTTCGCTTTTCAAGAGAAGCGC
>NC_051409.1:41302765-41302877 GCF_015228065.2 Penaeus monodon
GCATGTAAGTTAGGTCTCATGTATGTATTTCAAACTGCACTATATCTTGAGAATAAGTTAATAAGAATAATGAGAATAAAACATATGATTGTAATCATATGTTGTTTATAAC
>NC_051409.1:41303066-41303609 GCF_015228065.2 Penaeus monodon
TTGTATGTGTATGCGATAGTAACCATCATAACTATTCTCACTATAAAATACTTTAGTTCCTGCTTTTACGTTGCCATTCAAGACCCCATTTTCATCCTACGCTATGTGGCGTCATGTCTTATTTAGACTTACTTAGACGTTGCATATACATGTTCTAGTGTGGATGTGGATGTAAATGTACGCGTAAATATGGGTATGAGTTCCTGCTTTTATATTCTTTCACATATTGATTTATCAATAAACTCAGAACTGATTTTCCTCGCCGGTTTGGCAGCATCGCTCTGCGGATAGGACGATAAACTTCAAGCTTTCTTTAATAACAGGTTCTCGAAGGAAAACTTCACTTATAGCGCACCGGAGTTTGGAAAATAACCATTAAGAAAACTCAGAAGAAATATAAGGAAAAATTTTTAGTGTCTTGGCTTCTCTGTCTGTCTGTTTTTCTCTCCTTCCCGTTCACAAAATGCTGCCTTCATTCCTTTGTATTGTATAACCGTTACTTTTATTATATTATTATTTTTCCCTGGAAATATAGAATACTGA
>NC_051409.1:41306119-41306437 GCF_015228065.2 Penaeus monodon
GAAAACTTTGAATAAGTTATTATCTCAGGAATCTACCCACTTATTAACAAATTATTTACAGAATTCCTATGACTATTGGTAACTTTCAAATTTAAGGATAAAATCCAAAAGCCTTTATACTCTTCCATTGTGAAAAAGTTCCCGTGTAATAGTTGTAGTGTATCTATGTGGGAAATCACATCCCGGAAATTGTTTGTGCTTACGAATGAGATAAATGAATTATGTAAGATAAATGAATTATGATGAATTTTTCTGATTAACTCTACTTTCCATCGTGCAAGTTCTATGTACAAAGAGATTACTCAATCAACAGAAACC
>NC_051409.1:41307098-41307513 GCF_015228065.2 Penaeus monodon
CCTATTACATTATCACCGATTTCTTTTACTACAACCTTTTTGATGCCAATTATCCAACTAAACAATGCTTTCTAGAATTATCATTCCGATGATTAGTAACTCTTCCTATGTATGTTTACACTGATTTGAAATTATATTTTGTAATAAGTCAAGAGTGAGATTTCGTAAACAGCATTAGAAATATAATAAATATATTTTTTGCTTGAAAACTATTGCTAGTTCGTATTAGTATTTTCTTTGTGCGTAGAGCTTGTAGTACGGAAAGTAGAGTTATTCAGGATAATTTATCATAGTTTATTTTACACTTGGTTGAATCTTTAGATGGACCAGTCGCTGGCCCATCCATGGTGTTGGTGGCCGTTGCAGGCGTGGCAGTAAGAGAGCTGAGATCCATGGCTTTCCATTGGTTGTTATT
>NC_051409.1:41307726-41308183 GCF_015228065.2 Penaeus monodon
TAGAATGCTATCTATTATTTGACACCCAATATTAGAAACATAAATTACAGATACATACGTTATTACAGGCAAAATTTATCGCCGACCAAAACTTATTACAGTCATAAATCATCGACAGCCACACATTTCCTTTGTCTTTTCTGAGTATAAGAAAAAAAACAATTTGTATTTTCCAGGAATTTATTTTCAACAAGTTCACCCGCTAGTATAAGCGTCGCATTGCTAAGTGTTAATATAAAAACAATAAGATTCAAGCGGATAATACCTTCTCTTGTGGATTCTATTTCAATTACCGAAGAGAGGTCATCAGCCGGTCACGAGTATTTCTCAAGCGTTAATTTTTTCATTGCTCATTCCTTGATTGCTGTGAAATGATTTTAACATCACTTTGAAGATGAGTGTTTTTTTTACCATTATTATTGCTTATCTCTTTTTTTCTCTCTCTCTTCCCCCCCCC
>NC_051409.1:41308352-41308721 GCF_015228065.2 Penaeus monodon
CGATCTTAGGCAAGACCGCCAGTCAAGACTTGTTTCGTTAACGCTTCCACAGTAATCCTTTGAAAAAACAAATGAGATTTGAGATCCGGCAAACAACATGCAAAACAGCAAATGAGCACTTCATACTACACGCTTGATATGAAGTCTTTTCCAAAGACATGATTTCAAGTGGGAAGTATGTACCAACTGTATGGATGCTGGAATACATGTTCCTCAGTGTTTGGAATAGGAGTAAATGTTTTAAAAGAGGGAACAGCGTATACAACTGTCAAAGGATGAAAACAGAATAGAATGTGATATATACAGAAATAATAACTATAGTAATTACAAAAATTGTTAATCACAAGTGCAAACATTAACAAAAAATAT
>NC_051409.1:41309365-41310151 GCF_015228065.2 Penaeus monodon
TATTCCTTTCCTTGATTTACTACAGCGTCTATTCACGTATGACAGGAAAGTCTGGATCTCTATAGATTTCTTATAACTTAATGTGGGTATTAATGACCTCTTTGGATCATGACAATTTTGAATTGCGCAGTAATCTTTCAAAAAAGTAAAAAAGCCTTTATAAATTTTATTATCATAACCAATTTCCGCTTTCATTTCATTACAGTAGGAGAGTATACAATATTGTAAATAAGATAAATGAGCACAAGGGTTTTCGTCCCTAATCAAATTGCTCCGGGAGCCTGGCGAGGCAAGCGTTTGAAGCTTCGCTCTCTCTTGTTCAGCTTACACAGTGCACAGGTGAGGTTGTCACTCGTCTATTTCAGGGTAATGTAGGAAAACTGACAGAAATCTCGTGTTCGGAAATGGCGTTTTTGTAACTCTGATTCAATTTCCACGCCAAGCAGAGTGAGACGCCAGAGCCCACATAGCCGTGACTCCTGCCATAAACGTTAATTTGAGATAAGTTGACCTCCCACATTTATTTGTTATAGCCATTATTAGGTTACTTTGATGAGATAACTTGATTTAACTTGTTTTAAGTTCTCGGGGAAATTTTATGTTAGTTTACGACGGGTAGAGTTTATGAAAACCAATATTTTAGGTCGCTTACTGCGTAGAAGAGGAAAGGCTCTAAAACTTCTTATTCTAACAGTATTTTAGAATATACGATAGATTATTTTTAATGTGTTTGACTTGTCATGTTACCTATTAATTGTTAATTTCGTCTTTATAATGATTAATAGA
>NC_051409.1:41310224-41310686 GCF_015228065.2 Penaeus monodon
GTATTTTTTCTTCTTCTCGTAAATGTATGTTTTATTTATAGTTATATCAGTTTCTCTCCCTTGTGCCTGAGAATCCACATGTAAATACGTAATTTATTTTCGTTTATTTCTTTTTCCAAAACAATCGAATAGCGCTGATCCACATACCGGCTTCTGTGCTTTAAATAGATTGCCAGGCATTGAGCAGTGCCATTTGCTGTAAAGGTCGTACAGATATTGGCGTTAGCAGTAAATAAACATAAAGTCGATCGATAAATTGAAGCGTTTTAAAGCCATAAAGGTGCGTTATGCATGACTGAAGTCTTTAAAGACGATGAGTGTAGTCAGTGATTTAACAAATTCACCAGTTGCGAGGCTAAAAAGCCCGCTTAAAGCGGACAAGAGGCGGGAAAAACGAAAACGGAGATGAATCTGAAAAAGTTGGTGGAACGAGTCATTGGCGAATGCAAGAGTGACATTCGT
>NC_051409.1:41312954-41313031 GCF_015228065.2 Penaeus monodon
ATCTGCAGTGAGGAGGGGGGAGGAGTCGGTGGACTGAGGTCCATACACAGACTTCAAGGCATCATAGAAACGCTTGG
>NC_051409.1:41313795-41314135 GCF_015228065.2 Penaeus monodon
CTGGCTGTGGGACTGATGCAATGAGGGCGTCTAGTTCTTCATAGAACTTGTATTTGATGTTCTCTGGGTTGGTCATTGTTGGAGCATAGGCACTGATCAGCGTCAAGCTTTTCTTGTTTTCAAGAGGGAGCTGAAGTGACATCAGACAATCATTGATACCCTCTGGGAGTTTCACTAGTTTCCAGGCGAGATGGGATCTGATGGCGAATCCAATGCCTGCCTCTCGCCATTCGGTGGTGCTGTGTCTGCTCCAGAAAAAGGTATGTGGGCAGGTCTCTATACCTGTGATGGGGTTAGGCATCCCAGCCAGCATGAGTCTCCACTGTTGTGCGTGCGTGCC
>NC_051409.1:41314428-41314513 GCF_015228065.2 Penaeus monodon
GGGCATCCACAAAGTCCTGTGGCAATGGGCGAGCGGCCCAGGCCATAGGGTCACTCTCTACTGGAAAGAAGCAGCAGTGGAGTTT
>NC_051409.1:41314589-41314842 GCF_015228065.2 Penaeus monodon
GGTGCCCTAAAAATAGCCTGCTTCACCTCACCCTGGCCAGCAAACCGCGGTTGGCGGGGATCCCACACAGCGGTCAAACAAGGAAAAAGAAACAAGTGAAGGTACTCACCCTTGGCATGTGGAACGTGGGAACTCTGCTGGACAACACCAAGGCAGACAGACCTGAAAGGAGAACTGCACTAGTCGCCAAAGAACTAGCTCGCTACAACATCGACATAGCAGCTCTCAGGGAAACACGCTTTGCAGACAAAGG
>NC_051409.1:41319151-41319315 GCF_015228065.2 Penaeus monodon
GCTAGACGGATATGAAACAAAGGCGGAAGAAAGCATTACACCTTATGAAAACGATCCACTGAATGTCTTAGCAATTACTAAACAGGAAACAGAGGATATGCTTAATACAGGCCTCACCTTACAGGCAGAGAAACAAACATAATCACACAGATACACTCTCGTAA
>NC_051409.1:41319411-41319809 GCF_015228065.2 Penaeus monodon
AATATGAATGGAATTTGACGCTCATTGTCGGGATGGGGTTTTACATTTATTTGCTATTCTATTTTACATGTATTTTGTCTAGTCCCAACCTTTGCCTCTCCTCTTGCGGTTTGTCTGGTAATGTGAAAGGAGGGATGCAGGATACATTTCATAGTCATTATCAATGGTTATAACATACTGTAATATTTAGTATCTAAGCGAAGTTTTGTTCTGTTACTGCCGTCACATACTACTCCCAAATGTTTCATTTCATTTTATTAATATTTCCAAAAAGTCTGCATGATTGTTTCACTTCTTCTCTGTAGTTTACGCTCTATCTCTCAGTGTATGTGCTCGTGTGTTTCTTTTACCTGAAAATGAATGTTTATTAATGCCCTTTTGTAATGCCCTTTCATGGA
>NC_051409.1:41320235-41320622 GCF_015228065.2 Penaeus monodon
ATTTGAAGGTAATATCGCAGCAGCCGTTTACCGGCAACAAAATAGTGCCCGAGGCTCCGGCCACGGGAAGATGGATGAGAAAAAGCCACATTAATGAAAACAAGGGAAAAGGAAATTATTTCTTTAATTAAAACAACATCAGTAAGAAAAAGAGGACATGATTCAACACATAGAGCCTAATGAAAACAATAAGAAAAAATTGGGACAATTTTACTAGCCTGAGAATAAATGTAACTAAGTAAGTTGCAGGCTGGTCACGGAAGAGCAATAAGACTCATTAATATTTTCATATAAATTTCCACAAAATGGGACTCGACGCACATTCTCTTGTCGACGATCGCTGATATTATATGCAAATGAATGAGGTTCTGGCGGAAAAGATCGCAC
>NC_051409.1:41320684-41320903 GCF_015228065.2 Penaeus monodon
CAGGATGAACTGTCGAAGTGGAGTAAAAACTCCTGCAAAGAATTCAAAGATGTATTTTTATATTTTTTCTGTTTCCATTTTCTACATTGAGGATTTAGAATCTGCGCTGACAGCAATGATACTTTCTGGATTATTTATCTTTATTTAAAAAAATGCAGTGCATATGTATTTGGACGCATCTCTCTGTTTATCTTTCATATTTGAATACGCATATATATG
>NC_051409.1:41320999-41321101 GCF_015228065.2 Penaeus monodon
GAGATAAAGACGGCGGGACAGGAGAAAAGGTCGGCGGTGCTTTGGCTCGTTGTTTGGACACAATATTTCAAGACTTGATTAGTACTGTAATACACACACACG
>NC_051409.1:41321429-41322408 GCF_015228065.2 Penaeus monodon
ACCCCACGCTAACCCCGTCGACCACGAAGCTCGGAAACCCAAGATGCTTTGCGAAATGTCAACAATAAGTTCATCAGCTGTGTCTATTTGCAGCAGTTGCGGCTGACCAATCGAAGCGGACCCACGCCTTGCCACGGTCTCGAAGACAATGGTGTTATTGCGTCTGGAGGTCTATAGAATAGAGATCACTTTGTTCTATAGCAGAACGAGGGGAGAAGAAGAAGAGAAAAGGGGAAGGAGAGGAGGAGAGAGGATGAAAAAAAATAGAAAGACAGGGACAGAGAAGGAGGGAGAAGTGAAGGAGAGGAGGAGAGAAGAAGAGAGAAGTGGCAGGAGAGAAGGGGAGGGAGAGCGAGGAAAAGAGGGAATACGAGAAAAGGGGAATGGGAAAGGAAAAGGGAAGGGATGATAAAGAGGGAAGAGAGAAAGACGGGAGAGGAGGAAAATGGGAAATGAGGAAAGAGGAGAGTTTAAAAAAAAGATAATAGAAAGGATGGATAAAAGAGGAGGAGACGACGGGAGATGAGAAGAGCTGAGCGTAGAGAAGGTATGGAAGAGGAAGAAGATATACAAGAGGAGAAAGGACAAAGAGGGAAGGAGAGAAAAGAGTTGAACGAAAGAAGGAGAAAAAGAAAGAAGAGTTGAGGGCGTGAGAGAAGTAAGAGAGAGCAAAAAATTAAGGAAAGGTAAAATGAGGAGAGAAAGAGGAGTGAAGTAAGAAGAGAAGAGATTTAAGAGGAGCTAAAAGAAGTAGCGGAAAGAAGGGGAAAGTAGCGAGAAAAAATTGAAAAGTAGATAAGCGATAATGAGGAAAGGGAGGTTTGGAGAAGTCATTCCTTTCCTTACTTTTTCTCTCTCAAATTTGCTGTCATCTCTCCTTTTCTCTCCTTTTTATTCCTGTTATATCTTATGTTTTCTTTTACTGATTTTCGCAATCGCTGTGCGCTTTGTCCTGTCGTTTCATTACTGTTACTTATGG
>NC_051409.1:41322637-41322859 GCF_015228065.2 Penaeus monodon
CCCTATCACAAAGAAAAAAAATCCTAACAATGCATAGTCATAAATTCCCCAAATATTTATTCGTCTCATAAACATTTTCTCGCGAACATCCCTTTTCTGAAAACGAAAAGCGGCCCATGAATCATCTGACGTGTATTTTCTGACAAAACGAAATGATAAATGAATAAATGGATGGACGGATTCAATATTTCATCAATCAAGTATGTAATGAACATATAAGCA
>NC_051409.1:41323644-41323728 GCF_015228065.2 Penaeus monodon
TCTTAAGCATTAAAAAAAAAAAGTTTTTATATTCACTACCATTTCTATGTTAATTGTATCTGATATGTCCATCCATACATACAT
>NC_051409.1:41323872-41324134 GCF_015228065.2 Penaeus monodon
ATCCCAGTTATCTTTACTTTTTCAACCTCGTTATGACAATGATCATATCCGTTTTTATCGTTGTCATTGCTAACCCCTTATTAATATGATCACTGATGCTGTCATCATGTTTCTCCACTTGATCCCTATCCTCACCATCATTGGTATTGCTATCATCATTAATATCAGGGTGGATACAAAGTGGTAGAAAGAAAAAAATAATAATTTTCCCTTCAGTGAACTTTGAACTTTGGAGCAGAAAATCTAGTCATAACCAAGCGTG
>NC_051409.1:41324162-41324240 GCF_015228065.2 Penaeus monodon
AGCTTTCACTCTACCTTTCGTCTTTCTAAAGATTTATTTTCGAATTCAGTAGAGTTGAAATAGCGTGTTGTTTACACC
>NC_051409.1:41324372-41324540 GCF_015228065.2 Penaeus monodon
TTATACCAAATGTATAGGTTTATCATTGTTATTACTGTTTATAAATAAATCCAAACATTATGTACAAGAATTCTGTGGTCCTATTCTGTTGCTATTATAAAATATTCTTATAAATAAACATACATTAGCACCAATATGTCTACCGTCTGAAAACATGAACCGTCTACT
>NC_051409.1:41324580-41325042 GCF_015228065.2 Penaeus monodon
TCTTTGTAGTAAAATGTTCAGTGGATTTCTAGCATGTACCTGAATGACACCTTCCTCAAAAAATAATAATAAACACACACAAACAAAGTTATAGCATCAATAAAAAAAAATCCTCTCCCAAACATATCAATATTCAGTCATACTTGGACACGAATAATAATAAAATATATACTCAACATGGAGCAAGAACAGCACAAAGCTCATTCAATGAATTATATATCATAGTCTATCTGGAAGTGATCCCTGAAAAAAGGTTCAGTATCGATCCCTTGGGGTGCATTAGGCTCTGTTCCGAGAGAGAAGAAGCACTCCCTGTGGATCCATGTGGGTAACGAGGAGTGAAGGAGGTGGGCGTGAGGACCAGTTTTCGGCGAGGAATTCCTCCTGTGGGCGTTAAAAGGCTTTTTTTTAGTTCTTCCTTTGAGTGTGGAATATACATTTTTGTTGTGTGGAAAACGGTCA
>NC_051409.1:41326273-41326777 GCF_015228065.2 Penaeus monodon
CAGAAACCATTTAATCTGTGTGTGGATTTTCGATATTATTATTGTTATTGTCCTTGTGGGAGTAGGGTATATTTTTCTGTGTATGTAGAAAATAATATTCTTAAAACATATCTGCATTTCTTTCTCCCTATCATTTGTCTTGTCTTTAATGTGGAAAATATTTTCTTCCTATGGCCGTAGGAATTAGTTCTCTACCGGCATTCATTTCTATCCCAAGTATAGAAAACATTCCTTTCGTGAATGTAGAAAAAAATATCTACGGCTTCGAGTGTAAAAATCTTATTTCATCCGACTACAGAATATTTTTTTTTTCATGCAAGTAAAGAAAAAAAATATGTGATTGTAGAAAACATATTTCCTCCTGAGCGTACCATATAAACTATCTCGTGTGTTGGTGATCCCTCCAGCGAGAAAATATAATTGCATTTGCAGACCAAGAACATGATATACGTTGCTCTAGATATTTGGCGAGTCCCACTTCAGTCTTATTTTCACTATAATAGG
>NC_051409.1:41327431-41330528 GCF_015228065.2 Penaeus monodon
TAGTATATAAGTAATATCATACCTCAGTTCTCGACCTTCCTGTTGAGTAAAATTCAAAGCAGAAGCGTTCTTTCGTAATCTACACCGAGCGAAGAGACAGAACCCTTTTTTTGAAACAATGTAAACCAAACATTAAAAATACTTTTATTGTGTACCGGAAACAATTGAGTGGATATTTCAACCAATCTTTGGATTCAACATCCACACTTTCAAGAAAGAATAATAATTTAAATGACTATTATCACCCTGTCTTTACCATTTCTAATTGAAAAGTCTATGGAAGTAGATGATTATGCAATAGAGGAGTAAGGTGACTCGTCTTCTTACTGAAGGAGGTGTAAAGCGCTCCCTGGGTCCTCTCGCCTGTGTCTTGTCCCTTGGGCAAGGCCTTGTAACCTCTCAGCCTCCGATCAGGGACATGACGCCACTGATGCAGGTGGTGGATGGGGCTTCAAGTAGATTATATGTTTATGGTTTATTGTTGGATTATCAAGATGCTGAGCAGAAGTCCTCACTGGTCTGATGTCAGTGGTGAGGATCATCGTCTCTTAGAAGACTGCTAACCAAAGAAGGAAACGGGAACCCTGTCTGGTCATCATTTTCCTGGTCAAGTGATGTATGACATGTCACTGAATAATAAAAAGGAAAATACAGTAGAGTGGCTTGAGGGCATGATGGTCAACTTGTCCAAGGACCAATATAGCTTAGCAATTGCATTTGCATTGTATTACTGAACAATTATTATAAAAGATTAGTTTTCATTAGTTATCTTCATTTATACCCTAACGGTAAGTACAACTCAAGACTAAGAAGATGTCCTTAGGGTAAGAATGAAAAATAATATTTCCACAGTGCAAAACACAAAATAAATGCATTACATATCTTCATCAGAATCATATGCTATCCAGATGTGCAACTTTGCAGCGAAACGCTCCAATTACGTCGCCCTTGTTTCGTTCAGTTATCCATTCTCGTTCATGCATTTTTCAAATGTCTTAGGATTTTAGATATTAGACAGATTTGCTGTCTAGCAAAATTCCCTAGTATTTGTAGTACTAACCTTAATCAAATTTTTACGTTTGATCTTGAGCTTGTCAACTTTCTTTCACGTTACGTAATGTATTTACGTATATCCAGAAATTCAAATGATAAATATCTTAATCATAATGAATTGTCTCTAATATTCTTTGCCTTGATTGACCAGACCGAAACTGAATAATTGTTATTACAAAGAATTTATAATTCCAACAGCTAAATGTCTATGATTTTGTTTTATGTTCATGACATTCGAATCAGGAAGGATACAGAATGGCAAACTAAGCCTATACAAATTGAAAAGATCCCACTGGAGTTAGTTACAGGAATTACTTAAAGATTATTGTGTATTGATTATCTTATAAAATTAATTACTATCCCGATTTAGATAAAAGTAGTTCGCACCTTAATTTTGATTAAATTAATTAGAATCACGCATTAGACGCACGATTTTTTCTTCTATCACCTTGACCTAAATTCCTTTAAAACTCTCAAACTGTTCGTGCTTTATGAGTTAGTAATTCATGGACTTTTCCCTCTGGATACGTAACTTGGAGAGAGAGAAAAAAAATGCGATACACAGCAAGAGAGCTCTGACAACTTTTTAGGAAAAAAAACATGACCAGAGATAGCAGCAAATAAGTATTCAAATGTCACTCTTATATTCTGACAAAACTTTCCTGAATATGATATAGTATATCTAGTTTTAGTGATAGTATGACCCTTTATAGATAATTATAGGCCGCCCTTCCCGGTATAAAGAATGTATAGATCTATAAATCTATTGCTTATATACCCACGAAGACCACACCAATCTTTTTATAGCCTTTCATGGGCATTATATATAACCCTCAGCGATAAAAAAGAAGAAAAAAATATGTATATAAATTTAGCAAATAAATTTAACACCAACAAACCCATGACCTTCATACAGGACGAATCCTGATACTGGAAAGGCAGACCAATCCTGCAATTAATGAGGAAAGATATGTACGCAGCCCAGACCCTAATGGCGACCACGGGACCACTGCCATGCCACGATGACCACTTGACCAGAACCACTTTGCAGCAGCCGGTCCACTAAGCCGAGCCTGAGGCAAGCCAGATAGAGGACTAAATGGATTTGTTATTGGTGTCCTTTTAACCACCCCCCCTCCAGGATTAGGCCCGCTCTTAAGGGCGTCGCTGGAAGGGCGAGAGTGTTTCGTCTTACCCCTTGCTGGTGAGCTTGACGGCGGCTCTGCGGATGACAGTCTGTCTGTGCGGAGGGGGTGGGGGGGGGTCGAAGGTGCTCTACGGGAGGTTTCTGAGATGATGCGAGAAGGGAGCGATAGAGGAAAGAGGGAGAGAAGGGAGAAGAGGAGGGATAAGGAAAAAGAGAGAATGAGGGGGAGAAGAGTGGAGGAGGAAGGTAAGGAAAAGAAAGGAAAGAGGAGGAGAGGAGAGAAGAAGAGAATAGTAGAGAAGGGAGATAAGGAAAGACAGAGAAAGATGAGGAGATGGCAGAAAAGGAGAAGAATAAAGAAGGGGAGTGAGGAAAGAGAGATAAACAGGCCGAAATGGGAAAAAAAGTACAAAAAAGAGAGAGGGGGTAGGAGAAAGTGAAGGATTGACATACGGAAGAGGGAGATGAGAGGAGGAGAGAAGAGAGGAGGAGAAGGGTAAAGAGAGATAAAAGGGGGAGGCGAGTGAAAAAGAGAAGAGTTGAGGAGGGGGATAAAGAAAGAAAGAAATAGAAGGGATAGGATAGATCAGGAAAAGAGTGGTGGATGGGATAAAGACAGAGAGAGAGAAAGAGGTAAAGAGAAGAGAAAAGGAAAAGGGTTAAGAGGACATAAAGAAAGAGAGATAAAAAGGGAGAGAAGAGAGAAAGGGAGAAAAATAAAGGAATAGGATAAAGAAAGAGAAAGAGGGGGAGAAGAAAGGGAAGGAAGAGACTGAAGGGGAGGGGAAAAGAGGGGAGAAGAGAAGATAGAGATGTGTGATTATGCGATAAGCGAGGCCATTAAAACACCTCATTAACTTATTATGGAGCTCGTGCTCGACATGCCGATGTGCGCGC
>NC_051409.1:41330826-41330997 GCF_015228065.2 Penaeus monodon
CACACACTACGTACCTGCTCACTCTCCTCTAGGAAGCAATCGGGGAGCAAAACCACTGGACCAGACGACCCTTAAGCCGTTCTACACGGTGGCGCCGGTTTCGGCGTCATGAAGCGCCAGTGGAATATACTGTGACGCCAAAGTTGACGTCATGATTCCACTCCATTTTAG
>NC_051409.1:41331209-41331302 GCF_015228065.2 Penaeus monodon
GTTCAGCCCTTCAGCCCTTAGCCCTCCACCAGGGTGAGGGCGAGAGAGAGTTTACCTTCGTTTACCATGAAATGATCTTGAGGTTTCATCGAA
>NC_051409.1:41331815-41332057 GCF_015228065.2 Penaeus monodon
GAGTCTCTCAGGAGGACACATTCAAAGTTACCGCGCGCTTTTTAAACCATCGGAACAAACCAGCTAAAAGATAATGTGAAACTGGGACTATTCTACCTCCCATCGACTGATTAAAAACGCCTTATTCAATAGGGAAGTTGTACAGACAGCCCACATGAACAAACTTTAGAAATGCACAAGATTTCCAAGCTATATTTTTGTGTATGTAAGATGAATATCGTAATAAATAGCGGTACACTAGC
>NC_051409.1:41332224-41332466 GCF_015228065.2 Penaeus monodon
GTATGTATGTATCTACGTAACTTCTCGTAGCTGGTAAAAGTAAGACAGAGAATCAAGCATCATTTACTGTTGATGCTGACAAATCAAAACAGTATATTAGGGTTACATATCATTTCATTTCAACATTTAAATATGTTGAAGTCTTAGGTACTAAATGAATATAGTCTACTATAAGAGCACAAGACACTAAAATTTTAGAAAAGAAAACCGCAACGACCTTTTCGGAACTGAAAAAGAAAACT
>NC_051409.1:41333850-41334132 GCF_015228065.2 Penaeus monodon
GTAAAATTTAGTGTTAAAAGCTTTGAGAGAAGAAAACGATTGATGACGGTTTAAATAACGCAGTCGGCCATGTTTGCTCGTGCACAAAGAAATGACAATCAAATGTTACTCGTGTTTCAGACGCAGAGTCTTCAAAGGTGATCGCTCCCTCAGTTAAAATAGCGCTTTTCTATTGAAGAGAGAGAATCAGTGACATACTAGAGTAAGAAAAATGTAAAAAGAAGAAGCAAAATAGTAACAGCATGATGCAGGAATCTTTCGATCTGTAGGGAATCACTGCTT
>NC_051409.1:41334177-41334413 GCF_015228065.2 Penaeus monodon
GTTCTTGTTTGACAAAGAGAATGCATATTTCCTGTTCAAAGGTAACTAGCAATAATTAGAAACGTTAAGGTAAATTAAGATTATAATCCAGGGAAAATAACGTTTTAGAATAAAGAACGAGAAACACGAGGCATGAGAGAGAACAGACTTATTTATTTGCTTATTTTTAAGAGACCCAGGGAGAAAGAAGCGGGTATTGAATGCTGAATTACAAATAATAAATCTTTAATTTAATG
>NC_051409.1:41334558-41334754 GCF_015228065.2 Penaeus monodon
TCACACGTTTGAGAATCAGAACAATGGTAAGACTTCTGTGCTTGTGGCTCTCATATATACGTATGATTGCTCATGTGCGGTTTTGTGTACGCTTACATTTTCTTGAGCTCAAGGTGAAAAATTCCGGAATGAGGAAGAGAAAAATACCCACACAAATACGGACAGCGAGCGGCGCAAAACAATCATCCCCCTCCTT
>NC_051409.1:41334925-41335110 GCF_015228065.2 Penaeus monodon
CTTATTCTCGAATTTCATACATGCGTATTCGTCGCGCTGCGCATTCGGGGTCGAGGGGGGAGGGGATTGGGGAGGGAGGGGGATTTCAATTTGGATTCCTGGCTCCTAGATTCCCGCGCGATTCCATTTACAAGGCTAAATGTTACGTATAATAGGAAAGTATACGGCGATGCTGTTGTTTAAGA
>NC_051409.1:41336063-41336135 GCF_015228065.2 Penaeus monodon
TAATCCAGACAAGTTTGTGACGGGAGAATCTGAACTGTTATTACCTTTTTTTATGAAGAGAGAGTAAAAAAG
>NC_051409.1:41336179-41336371 GCF_015228065.2 Penaeus monodon
TGCGAGAACGGGACGAGGAAAGGCAGGGATCCAGCACGGGAAGTAGAGAATACATTGTGGGAGAGAAGTAATATTGCTCCCCCTCCCCCCCCCCTCCCCTCTTTCTTGGCTCCGGCTTAGGAATTTTCATCAGGCATCTCGCTGCCCCCCCCCCCCGTATCACCAATACTCCTTCCCCCTACTGCTGTTCCC
>NC_051409.1:41336732-41337303 GCF_015228065.2 Penaeus monodon
TTCTTGCTCGCTCCTCCCCCTTTCCCCCCTCACCCCGCCCCTCCCCTCCTCGCTCCGCCCCCTCCCCAGTCTCTCTCTCTGTCTCGCTTGGTAATTATTTAGTCCGCGTCCCCGAGACCAGTTGAGGATGCCAGCTCGTGGTGCGGGTGGGGGTGAAGGAGGGGGAAAGGGGAAAGTCGAAGGGATTGTGGGGTGGGGGTTGGGTGTAAGGGTTGGGGGCGCCTATGGGAAAGTGGGGGTAAGGGTGGGGGGATTGTTGGGGAAGGGGGTTTTGGAATTCTGTGGAAATGTAGGGGAGGAGGTTAGGGGAGATTGAGGGAAGAGGCGGTGTGGGGAGATTGGGGTGTTGGAGGCAATAGGATGAAGGGGATGGGGCGGGAGCGGGCTGGTTGGGAGGTTGTAGTGGACTCAGAGGGGATGAGGGAGGGGGCGAAGAGGAATGTTATATGGGGAAAGGTATGAGCGTGAACCCGTATATGTTCGACTTTGTACAGATGTGTTGGAGTACGAAGGAATTTACGCAGGAAAATGTATTCTCGCATAGAAGGTACATAATAGAACACAAGAGTAG
>NC_051409.1:41337467-41337792 GCF_015228065.2 Penaeus monodon
GAATAGTTAACGACTGAACAGGTACATCATAAAGTTGAAATGAGAGCATAAAGGGATGTCACTGTAACCTCTATGATAATCAGGGCAATGAATAGAAAAGTTGGAGAGTTAAGAATTCAAGACAAGACACGCAAAGTGACTTTTTAATTAGTCTCGAGCTATGTGTACATTCATTCGTGGAGTCAGATTATATATCAGTATCCCACATGTTGAAAAAAGGGCAAATAGACGGAAGAAAAGATTGAAAGTCAAGAGACACAGAGAGGAGGTAGTAGACACACCTACGAGAAAGGGGAAGATTCAAAGAAGATGAGAGGCAGGGAAA
>NC_051409.1:41337873-41338685 GCF_015228065.2 Penaeus monodon
CGGGAAGAAGAGAGGTAGAGTGGAATGTTTATAGAAGATGAGAGAGAGAGAAAGAGAGAGGGGGGGGGGGGGTGCGGAGGAAGGTTTATAATACACTAGCCACTCTCAGCCTTCAACTTCAACATCTAAAATATGTTATTTATCTAACCTTGTTAAAAATTCACATTCAAAACATCTCAAAGGAGCTCTCTTACTGAACCAGCCTCTCTCAATGGACTTTATGAGCTAACTTATCTCACGGAACTTTTACATTCAAAATATTTAACCTAGCTTAGGTTTCTCAATTCACTCTTCCAGAAGCCCTTCGCTTTACTTTTGCTTTATATTTGTAATAAGTCACATATTTTCTTTCGAATTTTCACGTCTAGAAAACGTCACATGGAGCACGTTATCTAATATCTTAAAGACGTTTTGCAACAATACTGTGTCATAATGAAATTCTAAAAAAAAAAAAAATCATCCAGTTTCTAACTAAGATTTATCATCCTGAAGACGTTAATTTATCTCTCTTATTGCATTTTCCGTCTAGAACATGCCATCTCATCTCCGGCTGGGAATTCCAATACCTGTCACTACGCCCCTTATCCCCCAATTAAAATTTCACATCCAAAATACATCACATGGCCTCCTTAATTGAACGTTTTTCCTACTTTAAGTCCTCCACCAAGACCAAAACCCAAATTTCAAGAAGCATCACACCGTCACACGTAAACATCTTAGGATTTTTCTAATCTAATTTGCAACGGTCTCTTCGTTACACTAATTACATTTTCCGAAAGGTGCAGGAAATTCAGTCACCCTCCCCCAAGTCA
>NC_051409.1:41338738-41338864 GCF_015228065.2 Penaeus monodon
TACGTGGAAAAAAAATATATATACTGGCAAGCGCAACGGGTTGAGGTAATCACTGGAGAATTTCAAAGTTCTATCAGCCGACGAGATGAGCGAAGTGTGAGGTTATTAAGAAGTAGATGAGGTTTT
>NC_051409.1:41339191-41339407 GCF_015228065.2 Penaeus monodon
CACACACATGCTTATCTCTATTGACGGTGCGTCGCGTCCTCTCAAGCTCTTAATAAGAACAACAAGGACAGTAAATTTAATAAAACACACGCCACCAACACTGCCTTTCTATCGGCTTAGGATCAGTAAGCCGAGCAGCAGGAGAGACAAGCAGGCATGAGCATAAAAGGAAAAGATAGACATAAGCAGACTGTAGAAGAAGACGAGCGGGCATAT
>NC_051409.1:41339452-41339626 GCF_015228065.2 Penaeus monodon
AGGAGACATTAGTAGCCAGCAGAAGAAAAGTAGATATGGTCAGGCAGCAAAAAATAAGAGACATAGTGTCTTCTGTACGCCCCATAACAATTAACCCCGCATTAAGCTTCAATCCTATCCTGGTTATGACGTTAAACTACAACCGGCTATGGAGATTCGACGTGGGATAATGAG
>NC_051409.1:41339851-41339965 GCF_015228065.2 Penaeus monodon
GTCTGGATACGTGCAGCAGGCACCAGCCGCCCCCGTCATCTGATAAAACAATGAAATTAGCTACATGGAATGTTAACACCTTATTCCAAGTTGGTAAATTTGATAATTTATTGA
>NC_051409.1:41340653-41341521 GCF_015228065.2 Penaeus monodon
AAGAAATGTAGAATAAGGAAGGAATGGAAAGATCTTAGTGAGGTACAAATGAGAAGAAAATGTCTAATTGAAGTGAATAACAAATATCAAGTTCTAAGTGAGGATGTAGCAGAAGGTGTAGAGGTGGAGCATGAATGGAAGAACTTACAGTCAGGTAGTAGAATTAGCTGATAAAGTATTACCTAAGAAAGCAAGAATCATAAGGCAATCATGGATGACACAAGTAATATTTAACTTGAAAGATGAGAGAAGGAAGTGGAAATTAAACTCAGAAAGGTACAAAGAGTTAGATTATGAAATCATGAGAAAGTGCAGAGAAAGAAAAGAAGAATGGATTGTGCAAAATTGTGTTGAAATTGAAGATCGGGACATAGTTAATTCACCTAGAATATATGATAAGATAAAGAAATTAAGAGCCAAGAAGGAGATCTCAAGGAACAGTATCATTAAAGATAAGGATGGTAACATCTTGGTTGAAATAGAGGAAATAAAGAATAGCTATGTAAAAATGTTATATAATGATAATAGAGATATACCCCAGTTTGAAGCCACTTTGTCATAATTATGTTGGATGAAATTAGAGCAGCAATAAGAAGTATGGAAAAAGAAAAGGCAGCAGGAGAAGATGAAATTGTGATAGAGATGATAGAAGCTCCTGGAGAATAGGGAATAAGGAAGATATCTGATTGAGCGAATAGATTTTATGACAATTGTTATATTCCAGAGGCAATGAAAGAATGCCTTTATTGCAATTCCAAAGAAAATATGTACTTAAGAATGCTCTAAACACAGAACCATTACCATTATGAGTCAACTCGGCAAAGTATTGTTGAGAGTTAAAATGAATAGAGTGAAAGGAAAGATCAAC
>NC_051409.1:41342457-41342660 GCF_015228065.2 Penaeus monodon
TTAAAATTTCTTAGCCATATACGAAGAGCACATGGTTTGGAAAGAGATTGTTTACTTGGAAAATAGAAGGAAAAGGACAAAAAGACAAAGGATGAAATACATGGATTTGTACATTCCACCCACACAGTGGGTGGAATGTACAAATTGGTTGATTTAGTCAGAGTAGCAGATGGCAGAAGTTAGAAGACGGGAACCATGATATA
>NC_051409.1:41343562-41343667 GCF_015228065.2 Penaeus monodon
TACGAACATCTTAATCCGAAGTCTAGGCTCGATCATCGCATTCGAATGGTATGCGGCAAAAGCCGTATATGTGTATTGTTTTCCTCTTTCTGTAAGAAACCTTGC
>NC_051409.1:41343870-41344387 GCF_015228065.2 Penaeus monodon
ATAAGCAGGCAGTAGAAGACAAGCAGGCAAGATCAGAGCAGCAAAAGCCAAGCAGGTATAAGCAGCCGGCAGAAATCAAACAGGTGAGAGTCCCAGTAATTACCTTAGTGTAATCACCTGGCAGGCAATAAGATCTCATCCTAGAATCTGCCATGTTATTAGAGTCCGGGGCCTGAGGGTTCAGCCGGTCGCTTGTGAAGGGAACTTCCAGGGAATTGGATCCTGTTAAACTGATAAGTTTTAATGACGATGGAGGTTTCGATCGCTTTGATTTGCAGGTAATTATTTTGTTGTGATGAGCAAAAGGATTCTTTTTCATCTGCTTTTTATTGTGTTTAATCGCAGTTTGATATGCAGGTTTGTAATGCTAACTCCTTATTAGCTTTTTATGTGCTGTTTCTTATTATTTGCTTTTTTTTCTCATTGTCTGTCTGTTGCTCTTATATGCATGATAATGAGACACTTTCATTTTTATTTTGTTGTCTGTTATGTAGGAAATTATTTCGTTGTGCAAACA
>NC_051409.1:41344414-41344645 GCF_015228065.2 Penaeus monodon
TGCCAACATTATAATTCTGAAAATGCAATGCATGTTATAAACGCGTTTGATTGGTAAGTACGAAAGCTTCTCTGAAGTGAATAATTTTCTGCATTATTTGTTGCATTCATTAATCAACAGACTGATATCTACTGAAATATTCTTTTGCTTCAGTACCAGAAATGTATGTGTTGGGGAAGTTCTTAGTCTATATCATACAGTTTAGTTATTTACAATGTACTTCTCCAAAAG
>NC_051409.1:41344946-41345043 GCF_015228065.2 Penaeus monodon
GTGCATCTAAAATTTGTAGCAAAATGGAGTGAATGTGAGTGAATAACTTCACAACACAATAAATGCACTTGGCGCTTTTCGTTATGTCTACACTCGC
>NC_051409.1:41345086-41345301 GCF_015228065.2 Penaeus monodon
TGCAATATTAATTGTCATTTATAATTTTTAAAATCATATTTCATGTTTTTAGCTATTATTATTATATAATGTTTAAATATTTTTTTCATTTTTTTGTTATAGTTTTTCATACATTTTGTCACATTGAATGCTGTTGTTTAGTTCTTAGCACATTTTTTTACAAATCTAGTTTATTCTTTCATTTCTTTACTTCCCTACCTCTAATTTGATTTTCG
>NC_051409.1:41345420-41345633 GCF_015228065.2 Penaeus monodon
TTTCACAACCGGGTGTCGTGTGGAACAGGGACATGGCACCACTGTAATCAAATGCAGATTTCTTCGTCAACGAGGGACGCGGCGGAACACCTTTAGATTCGGCAACAGGAAAGGAGAACAGCTCCAGGGTCTCTACATGAATATTCACGTTCGGAACATTTTTGCAGAGGGCATGTTAGTGCGAGGCTAATCCTGGGAGCTTGGTGTCGGTTC
>NC_051409.1:41345902-41346197 GCF_015228065.2 Penaeus monodon
CATGTTATATTTAACACCTGTTGCATCTTACCTGTGCGTCTGCGCACCTTCCTACTGGTTCCAGAAACTGAGAGGTCTGTGGAAATCCCCCGCCTCGAAGCGAATTCCGCCGCCAGCGTCACTGAGGTGGATTTATTAGGGAGCTGAAAGAAATGGAGGAGTTTGCCCTAGTTCCTTTAGCCTTTCTGATTACGTTTCTATTTGGGAATATTCCTTGGTCGAGTATCGGGAATTGGAAGTTGGTACCTGGAATGCGTATAGTAACGAAGAATGTAATGTGATGGATGTAATAGGT
>NC_051409.1:41346691-41346765 GCF_015228065.2 Penaeus monodon
ATATATATCCAATGATACATAGGTGGTATATAATCAATTAGATTGGTGTGACATCTGAGTGATCTAAATTGACG
>NC_051409.1:41347100-41347441 GCF_015228065.2 Penaeus monodon
CATACATACGTATATATACATACACACAAAAACATGAAATATTAAGAAACAGGAAGAAACAGGATAGAAGAATAGAAACACAATTATATTCTAAATGTTTCTGCATCTGTGAGAGAAAAAATAGAGATATATTTAAGAACAGCCTTTCACAAAAACATTTCGAACTCATTTTAAAGTCGCGAGAGAAGATGAAGGAAAAAGGGAAATGTTATATAGGACAAACAAATGCAGAGAAATGATGATGAGAAAAAGGTCATTGATAAGGGACGGGAAGGCAAGGATACTGTAAGAAATATATATCCCTGAGGAATGCTAATGGAGTAGCCTATCTTACCCAAGCG
>NC_051409.1:41349162-41349830 GCF_015228065.2 Penaeus monodon
CACATACACACACATCTAGAGAAAGAAGGTAAAACCACTTTCATACACATGGAAATATATGTGTACGTGCGTGTCGGTAGAAAACTATAAAGTTATAACAACTTTCATGGGAAAATGTCAGTGGGGATTTAGAGAAGATAAAAGAAAAACATTGTAGACCACTTTTAAAGACTCATTTTGAGGGGATGTGTGTTCCTTTGCAGCTAATGTAAGTACATTAGTGAGAAACATACAGTATCGATGGGTATGATTAAAGTTTGAACGATATTCCGATAATTATAAATAAGTATAGATACTTCGAACCACATAATGATTTTTTCCGTAAAATAAAAGAGAAACAAAATAAAGAAAAAATAAGAAATATAATTTTTATATCTTCTTGGAATGTAGAAGAAGAAATTTTTAATTAGGGCCTGTACAACATTTTCTCCCGCTTGGGACACTGTTAAACTCTACGTACAATGTGTCCCTATTTCAACAACGCGAGAGCTGATCAATTAAGAACAGAATTTCGAAGTGATACAAGCTGAGCCGCAGTTTACATTCTGAGTGTGAATTCATCATCAGACATTCTGAGGACATGTCAGGGGAGTTTCT
Source organism: Penaeus monodon (assembly GCF_015228065.2). Classification (NCBI taxonomy): domain Eukaryota; kingdom Metazoa; phylum Arthropoda; class Malacostraca; order Decapoda; family Penaeidae; genus Penaeus; species Penaeus monodon. The sequence continues at coordinate 41,349,760 of NC_051409.1, forward strand.
GAGCAAAAGATATAAAAAGAAGTGAGATATTTTAAATTGTAGTAATGAACTATTGGAAACAATAGATCTGT
>NC_051409.1:41350042-41350367 GCF_015228065.2 Penaeus monodon
TTCGCTCCTGCGACTCACCGAAAAGGAAACAAAATCCCCGCTAAGCCAGAAGTACATCTACGAGGATGCCGCGGCTATAAATGAAATGACTTATCTCATAAGAATTCCGGAAGTCTATTGTTATCTGGTCCTCGAGATGGTGAGGGAGAGCGAGGGAGAGGAAGAGAAAGAGAAAGAGGGGGGGGAGCAAAGAAAGGAGAGGAATTTGAGGGAGTAAGGGAGAGAGAGGGTGGGTGGGAGCAAGAAAGAAGGAGAGGAGGAAAGTGTGAGAGAGAAAGGAGAAAAGACAGAGGGGAAAAAAAGATGTATGGAGTCTAAAAAAAAA
>NC_051409.1:41350678-41350842 GCF_015228065.2 Penaeus monodon
CCGAAAAGGACAGAATGCGAAGGAAGCTTCATTACTAACCTACATAGAGTATTCTGGGCAGAGACAGAACCGGATATAGTATGAATTATTCATCCCAGTGTCTTCAATATATTTATATATCTGTACAAAGACATGCTTTTCCTTTTTGGTAAACAACTGACAGA
>NC_051409.1:41351631-41351773 GCF_015228065.2 Penaeus monodon
ATGATAATGATGATATATAAGACACACTCATACAAAACTAAAACAAAAAAATAACACAAGAAACATCTACTACAACACTGTCAACCATAGTCAAGACGTTGATAGTGTTATATGTTTTTTATCGTAAATATTATTTAAATTG
>NC_051409.1:41351851-41351928 GCF_015228065.2 Penaeus monodon
ATAATAGGAAAAATGATACAACTAACAAGTAATATTGAAAATATTTATGTGAGGACAAAATGTATATAATAAAAAAA
>NC_051409.1:41352003-41352144 GCF_015228065.2 Penaeus monodon
AAAAAATATAAGCAAGAAAAATCTTACTACGGGAACACTGTTTGTCGAACCATCAGTTCACAGACGTTGATTCAGTTGTTTTAACTGTTTTGTTTGTTCGGTAAACATCCATTGTATTTACGGACAATTGTCCCGAATAAC
>NC_051409.1:41353048-41353354 GCF_015228065.2 Penaeus monodon
AAAACATAGTTACATAAAAACATAAATTCTAGACCATAAACCCTACGGCCATTGTGCTGGAGCGACGCCACGATGAAGACGGATGCGAGGCGATGCAAGGCTGGGCGGCTGCAGTGAAATCAGAGGCTGTGAACTGAGGGCCGTTCGCTATACCATGCTTGAGGCGCAGCTCCCTGCCTGCTCTTTTATCATATTATTATCTTAAAAAGAAGAAAGAATAATACGATGTCATTTTTGTCTTCTTTTTATTGTCTCGTGCGGTTTGATTTAGGGGATTTTATTTGTGTTTGTGTATTGTGTGTATCA
>NC_051409.1:41354337-41354425 GCF_015228065.2 Penaeus monodon
CGTATTGGTAATTTTTTATATGCAAAAATTAAATTCATTTTACTGAATTTGTGCTACTACTTTGTCAAGATAATTAAATACAAATACA
>NC_051409.1:41354690-41354809 GCF_015228065.2 Penaeus monodon
TCATAGATAATATGAATAAAAGTGAGACGGGACCGTAACACTATTCCCTAACTTCCTGTTATTTTCCATTATTTTATTTGGACGAATTAAATAATCAACCCTTCACTTCTCTCACGATT
>NC_051409.1:41355043-41355117 GCF_015228065.2 Penaeus monodon
GGCGTGTGTTATCCCAAACCCTCTTTTCTTTTCTTACGAATGGGAGAAGAACGTGATTCATCTCGTTATCACAG
>NC_051409.1:41355194-41355292 GCF_015228065.2 Penaeus monodon
ACAAAAAAAACGGCACGTACATAGCTTGCGTGTGTGGGATGAAGCAACGGACCCCAAAATAAAAATACGTAGATAATAATTTCGGTTCGGTTTCATTG
>NC_051409.1:41357987-41358205 GCF_015228065.2 Penaeus monodon
GAGTGGGCGCAATACATATGGTGGCAGCTAATGTGGGATATGATCAGAATAATTTCAGTCTAATGTACTGAGAGAAGAGATATTAGATAACATTGTTTGAAATTCTTTAATTTAAGTTGTTTTGTCAAAATGAGTTCTGAGAATCTGCATAGAGATGAAACAGGTGTAGATGAGAAGGAAGGTGAGAAAGATACTGTGGCAGAAATGCATACCTTGCA
>NC_051409.1:41358251-41358784 GCF_015228065.2 Penaeus monodon
AGAGATAAGGAAAAGAGTAAAAGAGAAGAGATACTGAAAAAAAAAAATTGAAGACAAGTATGTCAGTGCAGATGAAGAGCGTAGACTACTTACAGATGTAAGAGTTAGACGACAACCTAAGAGATTTGAGGATTATGTCGTATAATATAGCATTATTTGTTATGTTAATAGGTTAACTACAGAACCAACAGGAATGTTTAAAGACAAGTCAGTAGGTATCAGTTATATTGTTATTTTTTGTGGTGCTAATATTGGGTCTATAATATTAAGCCGCAGATGTGAAATTAGTTATACTACCAGACTGTGATATTTAGAATGAAGATTTTGATGAAACCTATGCCTTGGCCAGGATAGGATGTGACTTTGATGAATCCTTTTTAAAAGTTAGGATTGATGATAATTGTTGTTCCTTATAAATGGGTGATGAGGACACCAGGATATAGTAGATCGAGGACATTCTGTATGAATGTTAGTCTGACTATATTGTTGACTTGTATACTAGAGATTTAGATATATTCGACTTCTATAGAACA
>NC_051409.1:41358846-41359317 GCF_015228065.2 Penaeus monodon
AGTTGGATATGGCTGTGTGAACCCAGTTGAGCACTAGGCTAGAGTATTTAATACTTCATGATGCAACCGGTGCAAGGTTAGAAACAATTAACATATCCTCTGATTCTCTATAGGGCTGGGGAAGTTGATGTGATTTCCTGCAACAGATAGGACCTGTCAATGTGTAAAGATTAGATCCTCTGGCTGTATTTTGGTAGAGTGACCTAGTATTGTCTCATAGTACGATACAAAATTTGTATGGAACTTTGTATACAATCTAGTGATATGTCTACCCTCCTCGAGCACGAGAATGTGTAACAATTCTGAATACAGCAGAAAAGGAGCGGACAAGACATTTGTATTGTTAATATTGATATTGACTGATAACTAGAAATGTGAATCTTGATAATGGTAGTATACTTGATGAAATGTGATAAATTTGTCCCTATACTTGGTTCGACGAATTTTTGGTCTCCCCTAACCCCAAAGGCG
>NC_051409.1:41360138-41361782 GCF_015228065.2 Penaeus monodon
ATTCATCTTAAAGACCAAGTTACGATGAAAACTTTCCTTATGTGCTAATTATATTGAATAGCTTCGAAATTGTGTGCAATATGTTTCGATATTGTGTCGTGGCATTACATGTTGATATGTTCTGAAATTCTATCTGGACGTTTAAATGTTTTCAAACGTTTCGAAACTTTGTTGAGCCGTTACGAAAACGTCTTCAAACGATTCGAAATTCTGTTGAGTCATTTCTAAATAGTCCTTCTAACGTTCCAAAATTCTATCGAGAGTTTCGAAAGTGTTTATTGTTTCGACACCGACGGCAGGTCTCGAATGTTTTTAAACGTCTCGATATTTCGAAATCTCCTATACATGTTTTGAAAATTTACCAGGACATTTGGTCTCTTTAATATTTGACAACTGTGCCAAGGCGTCTCATATTTTATTAGGGCTTTTCGATACTGTATCCGAAACTGTATTTCAATACTTATAAAACTGTGTCAAAACGTTTCGAAAAGGTTTTTAGGTGTCTTGAAACTATACTGATACATAAAAAGAAATCTTCAAACATTTCGAATTTTGGCTAGTATTTCGAATTAAGTTCGAGATGTTTCGATACGATGCCGAGACGTTTTGAATATTGTTAAACTTTTCGAAATTCTTTTGAGACGTTTCGTATATTGTTAAACGTTTCGAAAAGGTAAAGGGGTCGAGACGTTTCGAAATTGTCTTGAGACGTTTCAAATATTTTTTAAACGTATCGAAACGGTGTTGAGGCATTCCAAAATCAGCTTTAAACGTTTGGTAAAGCAAAGCCCATCCCAACAGCACTGCAGCACACTCGCATGACCTCGCGGATTTCGCCAGGCAGGACAAGGCTGTAATAATCCTACGCTCTCGGATAAGCTATAAACGGCCCTGCTATAGACGGGCGGATGGAGCAGAATGAACGTAGGAGGGGGAAGAGGTAAGAGGAAGATGAAAAGTAGGAGGAGGAGATAATAGGAAGAAGAGGAAAAAGAAAAAAATGACGGGGAAGAAACAATAGGAAAACAGAGGAAGCAAGAAGGAGAAAGAGAGGCAAGGGAGGGAAGAAGCAGCAAGAAGATGAGAGGAAGAAGGAAGAATAGGGGAAAAAACAAAGCATGGAAGAGGAGAGGAAGCAAGAGGATGAGATGGAGGAAGAACAGGAAGAGAAGAAAGAAGCTAGGGGATGAAGGATTGAAAGAGGAAGAGAAGAAGAAGAGACTGAGGAGTAGTAAAACGAATAGGAAAGTAAGAAGAGAGAAAGGAGGCAAGAAGAGGAAGAGGAGAGATGAACGTGATGAAGTAGAGGATGGGGTTGTGGGGAAGAGGGTGTGAAGAGAAACAGAAAGAGGAAGAAGAGGGAAAGGAAGGGAAGACAGAAAAAGGGGAGATGTGTGGGAAACTAGATGAGAGAGAGAAAGCTCGCTAACTCAAGGGCATACGACGAGATGGGGAAACGAACGCGGAGAAGAGGGGAAATAGAGCGAGAGGATGTGATGAGGGGGACGATAGGGTAATAAGAATAAAGACAAAAAGAAAATGAGTCTAGTCGGGCGGGAGCGAGCGCAGCGAAAAATGAGAAAAGCAGAAATGTGTGAAAAAAATATTACTGGCATAGATAGGAGAGAGAGAAATTCCCCCTTT
>NC_051409.1:41362339-41362527 GCF_015228065.2 Penaeus monodon
TTGTCCTTCCCTGCAGCGCCTCCGTCGCGAGCCGAGCGTAACGGCCGGGAAGGGATTAGGCTTCGCCCTCATACTTCTTTAGCTGAGCTTCAAATATACTTTTAGGCTTCACGCGGAGGCTCGTAAGATGCTGTCCTTGCTTGCTTCAGAGACAGCCAAAGTCCGGCTAAGCGGGCGCTCAAGCTAAA
>NC_051409.1:41363024-41364026 GCF_015228065.2 Penaeus monodon
GCACTGCATACGCTGGTTTTAGAAAGGAAGAATGGGAAGCAGGATTAGAAATATAGAAAGTCAGACAAAAAAAGAATAATAACATAAAAACAGACAGAGAAAAAATACGGAAGAAGAAAAGAAACAAGAAAAGCATAAGGAATCGGAAAAAGAGAGAGATAACGAGGAAAGAGAGACAAATAAGACACATTCATATCAGGAAGTAAAGGCTGGAGGAGTGTCCATTCGAAATGTGATTATGGACTCCTCTTTCAAGACAAGGGATTTCGTATGTGTCGATTTTCGCTTCTCAGTTTATTAATGTTTCATTACTTCATTACTGATGCTTTAAACTAAAATTTAAACTAAAAGTGTGTAGAGTTTACTTAATTCTATACATAATGCATTAGAGATAAGTGGCTAGATAAGTGAGTGTATGTGTTGAGTTTAGGTCTCTGTCTCTCCTTATCCCCCTATAATCATACCCACATATCACATAATTAGGAACATCCTATTAGTCAAACACCCTTAGCAATCACAAGCTAACCTAATGCTTTCCTCGTATCACTTTCGAGAACAAAGCCTATCAAAAATGACAGGTAACAATTACCCCTAACGAGATCATTATTGAGGGAATTATGGCACGGAATGGGAAAAGGAGAAAGAGATGAGTCCTAAGGATCTCATTTCCTGTGTAGGGACTGAGAGGACCCCGTCTTATCACTAACGCCGGCGACGCTGAATGACTTATTCATGAGTTATGGATAAAAGATCTCACTCATTTGGCCTGAGTTCTCGTTTTGTCTCTGCTCGGTCCCGGCGTTTGGTCACTAGGATTTTTTTACCGGTTCTGGGAGGCGTCTGGTGCCTTTGCTTAAGTGATGACTAGCCAGTCTTTCTCCTTTTTTCCCTCTCGGTTTGAATATCGTGTATATTTATGTGTCAGCTTGTTTCTCTCCGTTTGTAAGTAGGTCTGTTTATTATTATTTTTTTATTTGCTTTTGTATCTCTCAATTGGAATGA
>NC_051409.1:41364606-41364906 GCF_015228065.2 Penaeus monodon
TACATCGTAACACATAAATTTGATTCCCCGCAAATACCTACACGATAAATATACGCTTCCCATACGGTAAAGATTGTGCATTACATATATCAAAAAGGAAAATGGAAATGGATCAGTTACACGTTTTGTGCTCTCTCCAACGTATATTATTTACCCCTTGGCTGTTGATCCTCGATTCCGTTTATTTAATGGCAGAGGGGTTTGGACTCCCCATTTACGAGGGGGTTTCCATCCTGCTGACTTGGCATAAAGGAAGCTGAGTGTATGCGTGTATATGGGACTGATATGTACATTTATATA
>NC_051409.1:41365259-41365323 GCF_015228065.2 Penaeus monodon
GTGACTTGGCATAAAAGAGGCTGAATATATGCGTATGTGGGAACTGATATGTACATATATATGC
>NC_051409.1:41366073-41366247 GCF_015228065.2 Penaeus monodon
TGCATGGTAGGAAAATGCGAGAAGTGATATAGTCTTGGAGTGCTATTTTAATCGAAACCTCTTGAGAGATGGTGTCCTACAAAAGATATAGCAAAGGTGTACAAGAATGCAAACGGATTTTTTGATGTTCGACAACCGTTTGATCAGCAGCAATAGAAAATGGTGCTACAATTT
>NC_051409.1:41369420-41369579 GCF_015228065.2 Penaeus monodon
CTCAGACTCCATTTACTCAGTAATTATGTGGCGATGAGCTCATCCTCGCCTGCGAAACGGAAGCCGAGAGAGAGCGCCACGGTTTCACTTTTTGAGGTTTCGCGCCGAAAGTGGAGGGTATTGGGTTATTATCTTTTTTTTTCAGGTTATATTCAGGAG
>NC_051409.1:41369674-41369858 GCF_015228065.2 Penaeus monodon
AGACTGTTAAGGTATTCACGAGTTTCTTTTTATATGATTATTAATTTTGGTATTTCATATCAAATGTTCATTTTTGCAAGTTTCATTGTTCAGGAGGAAAACTTTAGTATACAACAGGAAAATCTAATTATAATATTCTTTCACAGAAAAAAATAGATAAAAATAAGAGAGAGAGGGGGGGGGT
>NC_051409.1:41369909-41370083 GCF_015228065.2 Penaeus monodon
GACATGTAGATATGTAGATAGTGTATATAAATAGATAAAGAGAAAAAAGGCAGATGAACATGTTATCTTGATGGAAATCTATTTCAAGTACAAAACCCAATTTATCTTCGATAACCAAATGTAATCTTCATTCCTATATTTTGACAATGTAAGAAAATATAGATTGATATGCAA
>NC_051409.1:41370242-41370356 GCF_015228065.2 Penaeus monodon
CTGACTTTGCTTGCGCGGAATAAAAAACCTCCGACCCTCGATTTTTAATTGAATTTGGACCTCGACAGATTCGGCGTCAGATGCGCCAATTCTTTTATAGGTCCGTCTGAATAT
>NC_051409.1:41370804-41371048 GCF_015228065.2 Penaeus monodon
TCAACACTAGTGCAAGCGAGGAAGCGATAGGCCTAGTGCTTTAACGCAAACATCAATCACAAAGCGAAATGTAGCAAATTGAAAGCATACATCAAATCCTGTATCAGAGGAGAGGCAACGATACTGAAAAATGATTGCAAGTTGTAGCTTTTGTTGCTTGGGGAAAGCCAGACGAGCGTCACATGTCAGTCATACTTTTTCTCGATAGAAATAAAGCAAAATTGAGACCAAGTAAAAAAAAAAA
>NC_051409.1:41371339-41371553 GCF_015228065.2 Penaeus monodon
TACAGAAACATACTCTCACTGGAACGATTTTGAAAATTAAAGTGATTTTTTTAAAACCTAATACTTCATAAAGTAATTTAATGCCAACAACATTAGTTACACAACAGAGAGATAAATAGAAGAAGTACTCGAAAAAAATGATGGAAACAATGATGTTTGGATTAAGATACATCTATACAAAAAAAGGTGCTGAAGCAGAAGATTAAGTAAAAGC
>NC_051409.1:41371608-41371822 GCF_015228065.2 Penaeus monodon
TGAAACAAGACATAGTAAGAATTTAAAAAAAGAAGAAAAGAGGGGGGGAAAAACGAGAAAAAATATGTACGACAAAGGAGGGGAGGTTCGGCCGCTCTGCCAGAGACGGATATACGACGGACGTGTCTCGGTGACAGGTGAATGGAAGCTGCAGGGGATTCTTCCTCCATTGTCGTGAAATTTACCCGCAATGGAGTTAGGAAGTTGTCGGGGA
>NC_051409.1:41372535-41372604 GCF_015228065.2 Penaeus monodon
CATATAATGTTATATCATATATTAATGATATTCAGTAATATAGTTGATCTATATGAATTAATTAGAAGC
>NC_051409.1:41372857-41373193 GCF_015228065.2 Penaeus monodon
TTGCAAGACAACAAATTCGTATCATCTTGAATTCTGGTTCTTGTGGCATGCTGTGTGTTGTATATTATATGCAAGTGGAACGCGCGCACGTGTATATGTTTATATGTGTATGATAAGACATGTTTATCGTAAGATGGAATTGTAGATTAAAAAAAAATAATAAAAAATCCATATCTTGAGTATAAATTATGAAACGAATGAATAAGCAGAAGCGTATATTGGATTATGTAAGATGATAATAGAAAAAATTCAATATAGCGAAAAAAATAATAATAATACTATACGCAATGTCCTGAAGAGAATTATTGATCAAATACTTGTTCTGTAAGTAAAATC
>NC_051409.1:41373362-41373430 GCF_015228065.2 Penaeus monodon
ATAATGCCACTAATAATAAACGAAAAGAGAAGCAGGAATTGAAAAACCAAGTGAAAAGTTAAACCAAA
>NC_051409.1:41373449-41374467 GCF_015228065.2 Penaeus monodon
AAAGAAAATCTTAGCATTAAGGAGAACCAAATAGCTTTAAGATCCAGAAGGCTGTAAGCATCTGAGGCAAGAGTGGACGGAGATTGAGACAAACGTGATTTATGTGAACATTAAACAGGATTTGGGAGACGGTGGCGCAGTGGGGTAGATTGCCCGTGCGGTATGTGGGCGTGGGCGTAGAGCGAGGCGGCGTTCTTGTTTGTGTGAGGGCGTAGAGGGAGGTGGAGTTTTGGTTGTGTTTACGTGTAGGCGTAGAAGGGTGTGGTCTTGTTTGTGTTTCCTTACGGGCGTAGAGGGATGTTTGGTTTGAGTGTTTTTGTAAGATATAGAAAGAAGTGATTGCCGGTGGCTGTGGTACAGAGATGTGTTCTTTTATTTGTGTTAACGAGAGATAGGATATTGAGTCAGGCTGTAGACGGATTTGGTGTTTTGTTTGTGTTTACTTGAAGGCGGAGAGGCTGTGATCCTTTGTTTGTGTGTAGCCGTAACAGGGTGTGACGTTTTTCTTTGTGGCTCCAAGAAAGCGGGAATATAGTTAGTAAATAAATAGTGCTGTACATTGAGTAGTGATAGTGCTGTTTTTTTTTTTTTTAAGAAAATGGTTAGAAATGTTTTTCTTTCTTTATCTCTTTTTCGTAATATAAATAGTTGTGAAATGTTGGCGAATGTGTATGTTCGAGTAATCTCTGCAAACACTAATAAGACTTCAATATGATGAATTCATATAGATCATATTTTCATTTCTATTTAGGCGAAATACACTCTTTTCCAGTGTTTTTCCTTTTTCATTTGCTTGCTTTTTATCATTATTTTATACATCTGGCCGCGGCTGCACTGTTGTTAATAACAAATGGAGTATCATTAATAAAATGCTGTATCATTTATATTATGAACATATAATTTTACTGTAAAGGAAACCATCACTGTTATTAAAACTCTCCATGAAAGATACATTAGTGACGAAATACCCCGAGGTCATTTTTATTTATGCATATTTCTTTCTTTTTGTCTCTCACAC
>NC_051409.1:41374870-41375251 GCF_015228065.2 Penaeus monodon
ACTTACCCAAGATAGCGTGTGGGCACAGGAAGGGAGCCGTGGAGGGTTGCTAGCTAGTCTGTGAAAAGATGAACAGATAATAGTGTGCTTGAGATATCAAAGCGAAGAAGAGAACATTGAAAAGCTGGAGAGCGAGCTTGTAGGTCAAGGAGACGGGGCGGAGAGGAGCCGAGGGACCAGAAGAGGGAAGCTATTGAACGAAACACCAAAGGAGTTGGGTTTTGACAATTATTTTGGCGGAAGGACGTTCCTGAGAAGGGGCGGATGCTGCCCGTTTTTGAAATGCTCGGTTTGAAACGTTGCATCGAATCGTAAACACATACACGTAGATAGATCGATTGCGAGGGGTGGAAAAGATGTATGTACAGCGTTCAACAGATA
>NC_051409.1:41375342-41375503 GCF_015228065.2 Penaeus monodon
CAGGCGGACAGAGAAAAGTAAGGAAAAAGAACGATGAGAGGGAGAGAACGATGGTAACTCAATCACACATATCTCTTGATTAGATGAAAAGCTTTCAGAAAATGCGACTCAAACCAAACACTCTCTCCTTTTCATTCTCTTATAACCTAATTTTCCGCTAA
>NC_051409.1:41376296-41376391 GCF_015228065.2 Penaeus monodon
ACAAATTTATACATGTAGCACGTATTTTTTATATATAAAACCTGCAAATTATATTAATACTAAGTTACTGATCAAATTTTAATACAAATAATGAG
>NC_051409.1:41376451-41376525 GCF_015228065.2 Penaeus monodon
AACAATTTTGACTTAATTAAAATGAATGTGAGTAGCATGACTTAACGGTCATAAGGCTCGTGGGGTGGAGTGAA
>NC_051409.1:41376681-41376864 GCF_015228065.2 Penaeus monodon
AAATTTATATCTACGGTTAAATTAAACTTTGCCGACTAATTATAACTCATTGAGCATTACAATAAATATGAAAAGAGAAACGTGATACAGGATCACACAGTCACCCTCACTCTCCGATATTTTACGTTAATACTTGGACAAAAAGTCATCGATCCATCCCTTCTAACTTTCACAATTTCCCTC
>NC_051409.1:41376938-41377421 GCF_015228065.2 Penaeus monodon
GGTGTATTCTCGAAAAAAAAAAAAAACATCGGCTAACTTGAACATGTCGCGTTCGCTCGACTCATTTTCCCCAACATTGTGCTGTCTGTGCGTGCGAGATGAAAGCAACGATTCTTCCATTACTTATTCCAATTCAATCTCCAATGATATAGTAAGCTCTTAAAACATTTATCCTTAACTTATTATATTCCTCCAAAATTAACGTTGATATTTGTCTGACTTTCATTACTTACCTGTACAGGGGGAGAGAGACGAAATATTAACAAGCCTCGTTCACACACATTAAAACCATCCAAGACATTCAGTCTAGCAACCATTAGCCAAACAAATAATTAACATATATAACTACAAAGCTTTTAACACTGAATTTCACTATATTCAATATTTTTTCAGAACAATAGGTATTTTGGCAACATGGCTTCACCATTTAACCACAAAACGCCTAAATATACACGGAACGTAATTTTATTTAAATGAATAAAA
>NC_051409.1:41377648-41377825 GCF_015228065.2 Penaeus monodon
ACATCTATTCACGTATTTGGCTACATCTACCTGCGATATAAAAAGCTCCCCCGAGGGAATTTCCCCGAATAACAGTCAATCTTCCATATGGCAAAAGACGAAGCCAAAGCCGTTCATTCCTTTAAGCTTCTCGTCGCCAAGGCAGGAGTTCGAGAGAGCTTTGATCTCCGAAGAAAG
>NC_051409.1:41378033-41378312 GCF_015228065.2 Penaeus monodon
ACTAAGCCAAAATATATCACGGAAAATAAAGAAAAATAGGCACCAAACGAGTCTTTGAACCAAAATAAAAGATGCTCATTTGGCTCCTCGGATCCGGCCCCTCCTTTGTGGCGAGCGAGAAGTCTTCGATTCCTTTTGCCTCGTCCTTCGGGCGGCCATTGTGCCGGGCCGGAGCTAATGGTAAATGGCTGGGGAAAATCAGAATTAATTTTCGTAATGTGTTCTTTTCCGCATTTTTGGTCTTTCTAACTTCCGCTCTTTTAATCCCCCACCCTTTCC
>NC_051409.1:41379685-41379936 GCF_015228065.2 Penaeus monodon
CACGAGAAACTTCAGACAAAATGTTGGAAAAAAGAATAAAGAGGTTTAACTGTTACTAGGGGGGAAAAAACTATGGAGATTTTCACGTTAAAAAAATATTGAGTTTGTCCAAGTGCTTTTCACTTTTAAACTCATTTTCATGATAAGCTTTCGCCGCACTTTCTCATTCACACATCGAGGCTTGCTCACGCTTACTCACAGAACGAAATAAAATGAAACAAGGTCATTTGGTCTTATGATCTGTTTATGGT
>NC_051409.1:41380794-41380949 GCF_015228065.2 Penaeus monodon
ACATATAAGGTTTGAAGCTGTCCGCCTTTTTACGTCATTGGATTTCACAGTGCCTTTTATGTAATTAGATTAGTCAGGCCGGCAGTCTCATTAATATATTCTAGACAATTTTGTTCAAAAGGATTTTAGCTGGTTCTAATTTTCCTCAAAGGAAT
>NC_051409.1:41381190-41381420 GCF_015228065.2 Penaeus monodon
TTACCCCCTCCCCAACCCTTCCTGCCCTACGGTCCAAGCTATACTCTTTCCATTACCCTAATCCCCGTCCTACCTACCACCTCCTATCCTAACCCCATACCCTAATTCCAGCACATTCCTAACCCCTTACCCTAATCCTATTCCCTTATCCAAATCCTAACCCCTTACCTTAATCCTATCCTACCCTAACCCCTTCCCCAAATCCCCTCCTACCCAAACACCCTAACGTT
>NC_051409.1:41381468-41381695 GCF_015228065.2 Penaeus monodon
TGTCCCGAATACAAAGTCGAGCGGCGCATCTTCCGCCAGGCATCCCGGGAATTTCGTTATACAGGAACTACCGACATGCGAACAAGGGCACAAGAGAAGGAGAAAGAGAAAATGCAAAAATAGCAGGCTTAATGATGTAACCGGAGAGAGGATTTTTTTGTCGAATTCTTAGTAGGAAGTTGTAAAAAGACACTTCGGTTCCTGTCGAAGGTTGTTGGGAACTTTGT
>NC_051409.1:41382067-41382366 GCF_015228065.2 Penaeus monodon
CTTCTCAATTCTCTAATCACGTCTCCCGAATGACATCCAGATACACACATATAAACATAGATTGATAACAGAAAACAAGCCAAATACAAAATTCAATTTCGTAATCCTTTTACCGCGTATCTGCACATCAATGTTGTGTCTTTCACTTGGATGCCTTAATTAAGCGGAGGAAGTAATCAGGTTACATTAAAAAGGGATCCAAATGACATTACATGCTACGAGTCATCAGAGAGCCGAAGAGAAGCGGTGACGGGAGGGGGACTAGCTTAGTTGTATTGATTCTTGGAGTGTATGCATAG
>NC_051409.1:41382609-41382850 GCF_015228065.2 Penaeus monodon
CGGCCGAATTAAGAGGAAGTTCCTGGCCAGATGACGCGCCATGACGTGGGTCCAGGACAATTAAAAAGGTCATGAACATAAGTACGTCATGCAAATACGAGTCCATTACACGACCTTTGCTAGAGAGCGCCGGAACATTTGCCATTTCAGACGAAAAAAGAGAAAATGAAGCGAAAGAGAATATGAGAGAAGAAGAAAAATTGAAGGATAAAAAGAGATATTTGTGTGTGTGTGTATGTAT
>NC_051409.1:41384929-41385047 GCF_015228065.2 Penaeus monodon
GGGGGTTTTTTTTGGGGGTTGGGGGGGGGGTTGAAAAAACAAAAGCAAAACCACCCCCACAACAAACCAAACACACCAAACCAATTTAAATTTATATATAAGGGGGGGTTTTTTTTTT
>NC_051409.1:41385108-41385590 GCF_015228065.2 Penaeus monodon
CCCCCAAAAAGAAAAAAACCCCCCCAAAAAAAAAAAAACCCCGTTATTTTCCAAAAAAACTTAATAAAATGTAATTAAAAAATAAAAATAATAAATAAAGATATAAAAAAAAAAAAAAAAAAAAAAAAAGAAATTAAAAAAAAAATTAATATAAAAAAAAATAATAAATATAGAAATAAATAAAAATAAATGGGGGGGTGGGGGGGGGTTTTGGGGGGGAGGAAAGGGAAAAAATGGAAAGGTTTTGAAAATTTAAAAAGAAAATTTAAAAGTGAAAAATAAAATGAGGAGGGGAGAATTTTTTTTAAAATAATGAGATTAGGAAAAATTATATGGGTTTGGGTTTATATGTTTGCTTTTTTTTTAAAAAATTAAATTTTTTTTATTTTTTTTATAAAAAAAAAAAATTTGTAAAATATAATGAATAAAAATTTTTATTTTATAATATATAATTTTTAAAAAAATTTGGTAATTTTATTACA
>NC_051409.1:41385622-41385797 GCF_015228065.2 Penaeus monodon
AATATATAATAATTATATATATATATAATATTTTTTCTTCTTATATTTATACAAAAAAAAAAATAAAAATTTTGATAATGTTATTAAATAAATTTTATATATATATAAAAATATATATAATAATAATTTTATATAATATATATTAAAAAATAGGTGGGGTTTGTGTTTGGGGTTT
>NC_051409.1:41386269-41386718 GCF_015228065.2 Penaeus monodon
ACCTGACTCCTGAATTCCTTTTCCAACTTCTTTCAATTACCTTCTTCTCCTTCCCTTTTCCATGCTCTTTCCTTCTTATCTTTTCCTCTTCCTCCTTCATTTCCACAATTTTAAGTTTCTCCTCCTATTTTCCCCCTTAATCCCTTTCCTGATTACTTTTTGGGGGAACTTTATATTTTGAATACTTCTGGTTTTAAAGAACGTAGTTTTTTCTCTTTATTTTTATTTCTTGTCTATACATTTTCTCCGACCATTAAATTTTAATTCCTTTTCCATTTCCCAAGCAATCTTATAAAGTTATTTACCTGCTTATTATTCGTCTTCCTACTTTTTCCTCTATTTATATCTAATTAAATTTTATTACCTTTCCTCTCTTCACCTTTTTTCTATTTGCATATTTCTTCTTCCCCTCTTTCTCTTTTTATTTTTTTTTTAACCTTCACCCCCTT
>NC_051409.1:41386789-41388813 GCF_015228065.2 Penaeus monodon
AGATTTTACTTCTACTGGAACTTTCCCATTTTGTTTTCCTGTTAACATATTTTTCTTTCCTGTTTTACTTTATCCTCTCCATTTCCCAAAATTACCCTTTAAATTTACCCTACTATATCACCACACACAAATTATGGGATACGATAACAGGGCCTTATTCAGGTTTTATGGGGGGGGTTTTTGCCCCTTTGATTACATTTTTATGTTTAATATGGAAGTAAAAAAAAAAAAAACCCCAAAAGCTAAAATAAAAGAAAGAACTTTGAAAAACCTAACTAATACATCAATTATAGAGAGAGTGAGAAATTAGAAATATATTAACCAGTTAAAGATATTTTAATGAAATAGAGAATGAGATAAAAAAAATAATAAAAAATCCCAAAATATATATATTAGATAACCAGATTTTTAATAATACTGAAAGAAAAAACATATTTTACAAACAAAACATAATATAAAATAAAACTAAAAAAGATATGAAGTATAAAGAAAGAAAATAAATATAGACAGCATAACTAAACATAGAAAGAGAGAACAAAAAAATATAAAAATATATAATAACTATATAAGTAATAGAAAAAATAAAATAATAATAAAAAATATAAATAAAAAATAAAACAATTTCTACAATATACTATAATAAATATATTATAATAATATTAATATATTATACATATATATAATTTTATATAATAATATAAAATGTTATTATATATATATATATAAAAATTTTTAAATATATAAAAATTTAATATGAGTATAGAGAAAATTAAGATATATAGATATATAATCATATATATAATAAAATATATATAATAAAATAATCTAATATATATAATATAAAAGATAATAGATAAAAAGAATAAATAAGAGAGATAGAGATATAAGAGAATGAGAAGAAGAGAGAAAGATAAATATAATAATAATATATAAAATATATAATAAATAAAAGAGTAAGAGTAGGGGAGAGGATAGTGGAGATATATAATATATATAGAGATAAAAAAATTATAAAAAAAAATAAAAAAAAAAAAATAAAAAAAAAAAGATAAAAAAAAAATAAAAGATATATATAAAAAAATAATAATATATATGAATAAATAATAGATAAAATATAATAATATTGATATATAATAGTATTATAGATAAATATATATAGATTTATATATATTATTATATAATTAATGATGGTTTGAAAGTAAAATATTATAAATATAAAAAATAAATATATATATATCTATTTAGATATTATATATATATATATGATATATCTATATATAATAATATATATTAATATAAAAATATGATATAATTTAATATATAATATAGTAATAATATATAAATAATAATAACCATATATATAATATAAATTATAGATATAGAAATATAAGATATAATATATATAGATATTATATAATATGGTATGAATATTTATGAGTTTTTAAGAGGGGAATAAATAAATAGTATATATATATATTTTTAATATATATATTAGTTTATAATACATAGAGATAGAAAATATAATAAATTTTAAAGGTTTAAGAGAAAAAATATATAAAATTTATAAATTAATAAAGACTAATATAAAATTATATATTAGTTAAATTTATAAATTAGAGGATTAAAAATATAATAAGAATATAAAAGATAGAAATAAGAGAATAGAAGAATCAACAGAATATATATAATATAAATATTATAGAAAGAAGGATAATAAAGATAAAAGATATAGAAGAAGTTTAAAAATTTGATAAATAAAATAAATACAACATATAATAAGAATAGATCTAGAGATATAAATATTAGAAGTTATTTTAATTGACAATTTTTAAATAGAGTAATTTAAGATTAAAATTAGATCATAAAGATTATAATATAGATTAGATATTAATATGTATATTATATATAGATATATATATATAATATATAGAATATTATTATATATGATTATCATTTTATATATATATTAAATGAAAATTTATGTGAATGTTATTATAGATAATTTTAAAATTTATATATCAGAT
>NC_051409.1:41388891-41389131 GCF_015228065.2 Penaeus monodon
GTTTGATACGTATATTTATATAAATCGAAATTTAATTAAAATTATATAAATATAAAATTTTGTAATATTATAATATATATATAGAAAATATATATTAATAGTATATATAGATATATATATATAATATTATAGATTTTTAATATATGGATATTAAAAAGATATGCTAGTATTATATTATATATAATATTTTTTAAAATATTTATATATAAAACAATAAATAATATAAAGATCATATTAATA
>NC_051409.1:41389480-41389664 GCF_015228065.2 Penaeus monodon
ATCTGTGCGAGTGCCGGTGAATATGTGTACTTATAAAGAATAATTGTTCAAAATGGCCATCTAATCCATAATATTTTTCCAGTTCATGCTCACTGCTACTGCTAACTCGTGCGCATGCGGGGTTCTGAGTCTAAGTATGTGTTCAAGTTTTCTTTTCTTCATATTACACGTTGCAAGCTATACA
>NC_051409.1:41389699-41390062 GCF_015228065.2 Penaeus monodon
TTAGTGTTGGTGTTTTAAATGTTGTTGGTGTTAATTTTGAAAATTCTTTCCAATTTAATTCCCAAAACAAAAAATAAAAAAGGGGAAAAGGGTTTCCCTTTGGTATTTTCCAATTTTAATTCCCAATATCGAAATTACAGGGCAAAAACTTTCCCTTTTGGTTTTCCAATTAATTGGGGGGAATAATTGTTTAAAGATCCGGAAAAAATTAATTTTTAACGATTTAAATAAATTAAAATTTTCCCTTTTCGAAATTTAAGGGAATAAAATTAATATTTAAAGGAAAAAAATAGGGAAATTCAAGGAAAAAAAAAAGGAAAAAAAGGCCAGATAGAAAAAAGGGAAAAGGGGGGGAGGAGGAAG
>NC_051409.1:41390359-41390571 GCF_015228065.2 Penaeus monodon
ATTGGAGGCATGGCAACCGAGAGTGAAGCGGAATGATGAAAGGGGAAGAAAAAAAGGAAAGATGAGATGAGGAAAGGAGAAAGAAAGCTGAGGGGCAGGGGGAGAGGGGCAAAAGAATCAGGACAGGAAGGATGAACGATACGGAAGGAAAAGAGACAGGTGACAAGGGGAAAAGTTGGCTTAACCTGAAAGGTTTGGGAGGAGGGGGGAGG
>NC_051409.1:41390941-41391295 GCF_015228065.2 Penaeus monodon
ACGCTAATATGGAGTAAGAAAAGACCCCAACACAAGCAAGAATATATTTATAAAATAATAATATAAGATAGTATTTCATTTGGAAAAAGTTTCTTTAATTGAATGTAATATTAAAGATAATATAAATATTTATTAAATGGATAGACACATGCATGACAAAACGAAGAAAACGTAAAATAAAAAGAAATTGATTTTAGAAAATAAAAAAAAAAGAATAATTGAGGAAGTATAAAAATAAAGCAAAGAAAGATATAAAAATAAAAAAAAAAATATAATATAGAGTATTTAAAAAAAGGAAAAAGAAAATAAAATAAATATAATAAATAAAAAAAAGAAATAAAAAAATACAATAAC
>NC_051409.1:41392252-41392317 GCF_015228065.2 Penaeus monodon
TTTATGATATAGACACAAGCACACGCACACGTTGTATGTAAAAGGGCCTGGGTTTGTGGTAGACA
>NC_051409.1:41392414-41392652 GCF_015228065.2 Penaeus monodon
GCCCTATGGTAACAGGGCCCAAAATGGGAAGGAATCAAGGAAAAGGATTTACAAATTTTCTCCCAAATAAGAAGATTCCTCACTCAAAAAGTAGGTTTTTCATTCAAAGACGAAACAAAACAAAAGGTTTGAGTCAGACGGACAGAGAAAGGGGCCGAAAAATATTTTCAAAAGGACAAACACCTCAATAAATTTAAAAACTTTCTGTTTTTCCAAGAATCGGCTGGCATTTTGTTTA
>NC_051409.1:41394300-41394532 GCF_015228065.2 Penaeus monodon
TTTCTAAGTTGCATGTTTACGTTATGAGATACGGTAACAGAAAAAATGTTGAAGGCTTTCGAGGAAATTTATGTTCCAGGAGACACGACCCGTGATGGGAAAGTGTGAGAGAATGAGGAAGAATGAGCAAAGATAAAGATGGAGAGAGTCTTGAAGGTCGAGGGACGGAGAGAGTCACGAAGATAGACGATATAGACAGAGGTAATTTGATTATAATGCATTTATATATACA
>NC_051409.1:41394662-41395008 GCF_015228065.2 Penaeus monodon
CGGGCGCATGTGGGTACATATAACAAATATATATTCCTTTATATACAAACTGTAAACCTACAAGTCCTGACAGTAAGACCCCACCCCCTTTCAGCTCACACCTCGGAGGCAAGCAATATTCACTTAGTTGATGTACTTATTGTGAGGCGAAACTCGGAACTCGTTGGCTTTGAGGAAAATTCGAGTTTTATTTGAGCTCAACAGATGCGGCAACGAAGCTGCGATATTGGGGAATAAAGCTTCGGGCCGAACGTGGAGAGAGGAGAGAAGAGAAAGCCTCGACGTGAATTTAGAAGGGGAAAAGTGAAAGGTTTTGTTAAAGGATGACTACACAAAGACATTCAAG
>NC_051409.1:41396899-41397041 GCF_015228065.2 Penaeus monodon
CGGACAAGGCAGAAAAATGTATTAAGACAAGACAGATATCATAAGCGACTTAATGTCTTCATATATTAGGGAAGTAATGAAACAAGGAAAAGAGAGGAAAAAAACTGAAATAAAATAAGTAGTAAAATATGGACACAATGGC
>NC_051409.1:41397078-41397144 GCF_015228065.2 Penaeus monodon
TCATTATAATTAGTCTGATAACGTACTTAAAGTCGATACATGAATAAATGAGGTGAAACGCAAATT
>NC_051409.1:41397197-41397379 GCF_015228065.2 Penaeus monodon
GTAGTGCCCTCGCAGGCCCTAAGCACATCTCGTCTCGCTATTTCTCGCCATTCCTCGCCATCTCTCGGGACCAGACGCGTTCCAAAGAGTCTCCCTCGAGCGAGAACGCGACTCAATTTGAAACTGTATACATGTCTTCGTAGCTCTCGGAGGAGCTTCTCTCTGTATATTTATATATTTGC
>NC_051409.1:41397404-41397480 GCF_015228065.2 Penaeus monodon
GTATGTACTTTGGGCGATTTTTGATATTATTGTGTTCTTGCAATGGCAGTTTCTCCTTTGTTAAATCTGTCTGTCA
>NC_051409.1:41398309-41398643 GCF_015228065.2 Penaeus monodon
CAGTTCCTCATCAACAATCGACTCGGATGCAATGCCGGGGTCGCGGTAGCCACGACTGATCATCCAAAATTCAGCGATTAGGAACAAAACCAGGAATCAGGCGGGGAATGACGCCCAGAGCAAGGAGAAGGCTGCTCCTTGCCTGGCGTCTCAGGGGGGATTTTTATTTCTTATTTGATTTTCATTTTTGTGAGTCATTCTTCTTTTTTATTACTTTTTTTTTGTGGATTTTAACTTTTGTGTCTTTTTTTTCAAAGATTTGTGTCTTTAGGTATAAATGTATATTAGAGTTTGCCAATGTATTTTATATTGCTTTCTTAACTACAGCCCCTGT
>NC_051409.1:41398663-41399750 GCF_015228065.2 Penaeus monodon
TTTATCCCGGCATCATTGTAAATTCTAATCTTAGTGATTTCTAGTTACTTAGTTTATCAAATGGAATATATTTTTTTTACATTGTAAAACAATTCTAATTGTATTACCGATAATAGGGAAATACCCTACAGGAATCTATAATATATTTTCTAAATAAAAAGATAACATTTATGATAATTATATAATGAATAAGATGAATAATTCTTACGATCTATGAAAAGTCATTTATATGAAGACACAATAATGAAAATATTGATAATAAAAAATAACTGAGAAATGGTGGATAATCTAATTGCAGCCAGGAAAAACATTTTTAAAAAGAGAGAAAAACATCTGGATCAGAGGAATTCTCCTTTTTTTCGGTCACCGCCCCTTGTAATATTTTGCAAAGATTGCAACACACAAGCTCCCGCCTAACAGTGTTCAGTTACTACATAGTGAGGGGTTCGAAATTTAAAAAGCACGGTTTATATGCACTTGATTCCATGATATGCCGTGTTATCCCTTTTTTTATTTCCTATTCGCGTAACAATGTACCATCCGTTTCTAGATAGCCATTAAGACTCGCAAGATCCGTATGATTAATAATACAGTGACTACAGTCAACATAACCTATTGTAAACATTGTTGGTACAGTCAGTACTATGGAATGATATGTAATTAATACAATAAAATCCTTACAGCTTGAAATTCAAGTAATACTGCCTGGAATCAGAACAAACCATTTAATCTCAATACATTTAATACAGCTCAATACATTTAATACAGCTTAATGCATTTAAAACAGCTACAGTGTTCGATTAATCAATAGTATTCAAAGTCAACGAACACGATCGCTGGTTAATGAATTTTATGATCAATTAAAACCGATATTCTCTGTACAATACCTTTTAACAAATGACAATCATTCCTTTCCCTTATTTCAAGAATGTCAGAAAAGCTTCTATTTTTCCTCTCAGAAACATCCTGAAGATGATCCCCCAGGCATCTTCCTTACCCTGGCGCGGGAGATCCTTGAGGGACTTACAGGAAATGTTTAAAGATACATCAAAACTCATGACGGTTTCCTGTCTCCTGGTCTTCGCTT
>NC_051409.1:41400183-41400341 GCF_015228065.2 Penaeus monodon
ATCTTTTGAAAGTCTTAAATTACATAATGGTGTTCATTACATGATTTACACTGATCAAAGTTGCTTGTTTGCATCAGCGTTGCTTCGTAAGAATTAGATTTCTTAGGCCAAAATAAGAATAAGCCACCTTGTCGCATTTCGCCTTCGCCATTACTTAG
>NC_051409.1:41401339-41401547 GCF_015228065.2 Penaeus monodon
CGCACACATGTCACGCACTGAACCTTTTTATCTAACCGGATAATCCAATAACCATCATTAACTTTATATTCCTCACTGACGATAATTTGATTGCTACTTTTTCGCCTAATAACGATAATGATTACATCTTCAGCGTGACAGAGAGCCATTTGTCGCTAACCCGAGTCAGCCTAATATAAAGTATGTGTCAAGAGTCGAAGACAGAAAA
>NC_051409.1:41401685-41401784 GCF_015228065.2 Penaeus monodon
CTGTACGTCCATAGCCATTATAACAATGACAACATGGATGATAAGGGTAGGCAGAGAAAAGGGGAAAAGGTTCCTATACACAGCAGTACATTCAAGTGG
>NC_051409.1:41402610-41403275 GCF_015228065.2 Penaeus monodon
CCCCATGACAAAACAGAAATCACACACACACTCAAACAAGATACAACCACGACCAACATCAAAATCCTCTAATCAAACGAAAACAAAATAAAGAAAAAATAATCACCCCAACCCCTCCTGCCACCCTTAGACACGGGCGACCAGAGTGACGCGACCTGGAAATGGGCGAGAGATGATCACACGAGCCCGCTATTGATCCGAGGCAGCCGCCCACAAGGCCTGCCTGGTATGTCTGGTGCTGCCGCCGCTGAGTGAATAATGAAGGGCGATTTATAATGACTCCAAACAATGTGGATGGGTTACAGGATGAAGCGCAGACATACACACGAGGCCAAGAAGACACATATGCAAGGGCGAGAGAGAGCTTGGGTGTTGTGTGCACTAGTGAGGCTTCGAACAGTGTGGAGCATGTGTCGTGTTTTGTCTCGGATAATGTGAATCTTTTCTTTCACATTCATGCTTTGCGACTTTGCTATACTGCACGTGTCTATAGATTTTTTATTTTATTTTATTGTTTAACTATTTGTCCCTTTCCTTCTTCCTTTTTCTCATTTCTCTTTATTTTTTATGTTTTTTTGTTCTCAATCCTCTTTTTTTTTACTTAATTTTTATACTTTCTCTCTTCCTTTATTCTAACCCCTTCTATTTCTCCCATTCTTACGCCT
>NC_051409.1:41404325-41404506 GCF_015228065.2 Penaeus monodon
CTCTCTCTCTCCTTTTTCTTTTTCGAACATGTAAGCATTATGAACGACTATGTATATCATTATTTATGGCAAAGGACTTACGTCCACAAATCATAATTTCCTCACAAGTAGGTTCATAACGAGGTCTAAGGAGCACATTCATCTCTTCCCGGCCGGCTAAAGGTGACTAGCCAAAATGTAT
>NC_051409.1:41404853-41405145 GCF_015228065.2 Penaeus monodon
GGAGATTCCTTATCAGTAAAATGAGATGAAAGATGTCAAGACCCGAGAAAAAATAAATTCCACCGAATTGTTTAATATGAGGGAGTGAAGAAAACTTCATAAAAAAGAAGAGGAAGTTTAGCAGTGAAGTTGCTGGAGGAATTTGGGGAAAGTGTTCAAAAGGGCAAAGGCAGCGATGCGCAATTCCTACCTTCTCGGGCGCTGGGAGGGAGAGAAAAGGGAGAAGAAAAAAATATTACGGAGAGAGGAATGCAGCATGAGTGCAAATATAAAGCCCATGATGAGTGAAATA
>NC_051409.1:41409221-41409305 GCF_015228065.2 Penaeus monodon
TTGTTTGTGCTTTGACATTTGAGAGAGAGTGCTTCTACATTGAACCTATAAGACCTGAGTAATTTGGAAAACGAATGAGGGAGG
>NC_051409.1:41409420-41409703 GCF_015228065.2 Penaeus monodon
GACCACGGAGGAAGGAAAGAACGAAAGTGTTTGTATAGAAAAGAGAGGAAGAAATAGAATAAAAAGGAATGAGCCGAGATAGAGAGAGGATAAGAGAAAATAGGGGAAAACAAGTGCCCTTGCTCTCAAGGGTATTATAGCACGAGTGTTAATCTTCTTAGGAACACATTTTGATGCGAGAACCAGGTGGCATTTTCTGTTGCTTTCTGACTGCATCATCCTTTGTTACAGACTGAATAGAGGATTATGTGTCTGTGCAATTAGCTTGGTGTCATTCCAGATG
>NC_051409.1:41410559-41410681 GCF_015228065.2 Penaeus monodon
TTTTGCAAAGTAATGCAACGCTTAGTTGGGCGAAATTGTTGTTGAAAATTTCAAAGTAACAGGATGCTATTCAGTGTTTTCATTCCTCGATTGTTCTGAAAAAGGGTGCGATTAAAAAAAGG
>NC_051409.1:41411627-41412141 GCF_015228065.2 Penaeus monodon
AAAAGACAATAATTAGCGCAGTAACCGGATTGTAAAAGGCATCCATACATTGACGACTGATGCAAGGTAGCTACCCTTCTACACCCTCCTTGGCCTCAGTGCTATCGCTGATGTCCGGGCGGATGTCCAACAGTAGGGGTCGGCAAACTTTCGGTGTGAAGGCCAGAGGAAGTTTCTTTACATAGCCTTCGGATCGGAATGTCAACGAGAATCCAACAGTGTCTAGGGTACAAAAAATATAGGAAAGCATGCAAACTAGTGATTAGATTGAATAAAAAAAAAAATCACAAACTGAATATCTCAGCCATGCAAATTTGCTACCTACACGCCACTATCACGTTGAGAGGAACGACTTACTCATTTAGTGAGTAGGGCTTTTGCGGGCCGGATTGTTATAATAAGCTTAAGCAGGTGGCCATGAGTTCGAACCCTGACCAACAGGGACGAAGTGCTGCGGTTGAGAAGAGATATATGCAAGTTCATGGTACATATTGTGTTGAAAATAGGATCGTAT
>NC_051409.1:41412164-41412530 GCF_015228065.2 Penaeus monodon
GGTGATTTTTTTTTTGGCAAAAAAGTCCCCATAAAAATAGTTTTTGCTGAGTGTATCAAAAATAGTAAGCAGGGCTAGAGTTAGTGAATGTTGCTTGAATTGCTCTTCGAAATGAGCCTTTTTCCTTTTATTACAGATTGGTTCTGTTTGATTTTTTTTATAAATCATAATTTGTAATTTATGTGTTTATATCAGTTACATATATGTTTTGTTTCTTTTTCAATAATGAATCTTGCATATATATTTTTTTTTTATGTAAATAATGCTAATTATATCAGACAACGTGACATTTCTATTGATTAGGGACACCAAATTTCATCATATTAAAATTTTCAAATGAGGAACCCATGTCGAGATCGATATTAT
>NC_051409.1:41412731-41412803 GCF_015228065.2 Penaeus monodon
AAATGTTAACAATTCAAGAAGGGAAAGTAGAAAGTAGTTTTATCATCACGTCCTACGCCAGGCGAGCTTTCA
>NC_051409.1:41412888-41412995 GCF_015228065.2 Penaeus monodon
GACAACAACATTTTTTTTGAAGCGAAGTCAACAACCCCCGTCTTTTCGGATATTGGTGCATCATGTCAAATACCTTTAAAACCTCGTGTACAGAAAACCCCCCTTTC
>NC_051409.1:41413164-41413426 GCF_015228065.2 Penaeus monodon
AAAAAAAAAAAAATTTTTTGAGTCTCCCCAAAACAGAAAAAGGGGGAAAGAAAAGGATTACTAAATAGTTGCAAGTGTAATATAAGAAAAAAGAAAACTTGAACACATACTTAACTCAAACCGATGCGCACGAGTTTGATAGCAGTGAGCATAACTGAAAAATATTATGGTATTAGATCCATATTAAAATATTCTATATAGTAATAAATTACGATTGAATGATGAACAAAAACAACAAAAAACAATAAAACAAATATACACA
>NC_051409.1:41414651-41414816 GCF_015228065.2 Penaeus monodon
TCAGTCCCCGATCCCCGTCGCATCTGGGCTCCGACGGACCGTCAAGTTTTTCGAAGGCAGGAACCTTAATGGATACAAGCGGGAGAAAGCGGGTGTTCCTCGGGGCGGTGAGTACATTGCGGAATTTAAGAGGCTGCTCTGTGGCGGATATGAATCGAGGGTGGG
>NC_051409.1:41415043-41415443 GCF_015228065.2 Penaeus monodon
TAATCTCATTCGTATTTTGAAAATCTATACCTATATCATTTCCCGGAAAAGTACACGTGCCACGTATCACCATAATCCACAATATTCCTCACGCCAAAACGAGAATCACCCATATCTGCTTATCCACAAAGAGACGTTTGATATTTGGATATTGGGATTAAATAACACACGCGTTGGTTGTATAAGCGCCGACATCTACAGCCGGCTAAAAGGATCAAAGGCGGATAACATGATATCCGATCCTGTTCGTGTGGAATCGGAACTGATTATGTTATCGATTTCCGATTTGTTTGCAGAGGTTTGATGAGGATTTGGGTTGGCGGTTCGCCTCTGAGGGAGTGCTGGGCGTCAGGCGAGCCGCGTGGGCATCTTTTCCTCTCTCACACTTTCTGTCAATCTG
>NC_051409.1:41415609-41415679 GCF_015228065.2 Penaeus monodon
TACATACACTGTTTATATATTCAAGAAATGAATATCTTTTATCATTTACATTTAGTACGTCATTGTAGTT
>NC_051409.1:41415717-41415942 GCF_015228065.2 Penaeus monodon
CATTTAATATTTTATGCTATTGTGGCTAAAAGTTTCTTTATTTTGGAGAAAAAAAAACAAATTATACATGGAATCATATTCTCTCGGACTTTAAGTCAATTCAATTTGGTGTATAAGAAGATAACTGCTAACACACGCTCATGTACACGCGCACGCACGTATAACAAACACACGTACGCTCATACAGATACATCATATTACGAATCTTTAAGAATCCTAATCTAA
>NC_051409.1:41416094-41416188 GCF_015228065.2 Penaeus monodon
TCCGAAGGTGTAGCTTAATAAGAAAGGTAAAAGGAATGGGGAAAGAAGGGAGGAGAAAAGGAAAAGGTAGAGTGAGAGAGAAGACAAAAGCTCG
>NC_051409.1:41417038-41417300 GCF_015228065.2 Penaeus monodon
CATTAGTCTTCGTTGTTGAAATCCAACAGTAAAAAAAATGATCTGTAAGAATATTTCTCTAATATTATTCAGATGCCATTTCAGTTACTATGTTTTATTGGCAAATCATAAGATTAACTGAGCAAAATTACTGATTATTAAGCAAGTTCTGTACCTGACAATATTTGTTCCTATCATCTATCTTTACGAGGAAACAGACTGACTGTAAGAAAAACTTAATCAATAAGATCTTGAAACAAAACATCCTTCATTTTATACCAGC
>NC_051409.1:41418350-41418575 GCF_015228065.2 Penaeus monodon
GAAATTCAAGAAATATGAAGGTGGCTTACGAAATCCGTTTTCACTGATGGGAAGAAGAATCAGATCGCGACCTCTGAAGCGAATTCAAAATGCCTGACTAAGGAAAGTGTGCTTGAGGCATGCATTTCCCGAAGACAGAAATGAATGTTCGCCATAAAAAAGCTCGACGTCTGGCAAGGCAAGCGCTTCCAAGGAGGAAATGGCAAGACTTGGAGAGAGCAGGAG
>NC_051409.1:41419470-41419735 GCF_015228065.2 Penaeus monodon
ACACACACCCCTGGACGAACAAACCCAACACTCGGTACAGCAATTATCAGGCGACTATTAATCATACTCCCAAGCATATTTCGCCACTTCGATTGCATTTGGAAATTGAACTGGGCTAAAACCATGCAATAATTTTCGGATTTATTGATGGCGGTTTTGAGTGCGATCCGCTGCCTCTGCGAATTCCCTTGTCCTTGGATTAACACATTGCCTTTGAAGTATTGGAGGTGGGAATTGGCAGCGGGAGTGGGCTGTGGTGATAACA
>NC_051409.1:41420572-41420755 GCF_015228065.2 Penaeus monodon
CATTCCTTGAACAGTTTGAAACCAAACAAACGGTGTTGAGCATTAGAGCCGTGAAAGGAGCCATGACCTCGCTGATTGGAACGTTGCCTTAAGGGATAAACTCTAAGGCGACGCAAGTGACATCGACCGCCATTAAGTTACTGCGTAGAAACTATATCATCATTGATACATTTATTATATTTG
>NC_051409.1:41420861-41421232 GCF_015228065.2 Penaeus monodon
AAGTATAGTTCTCCAACACATACACAAGCATTAAAAGAATCATTCACGCAAACACACGCAATAACACAAGCACTCACACAAAATACACACAACGAAACTACTCTCACAGAAACATAAAACCACACGACTGAGTACACACACACATCATAAAAACGATCCTCTCAACGAATACGTGCAATTGCAATAACTCTTTGTTTATTGAAGAAACAGAGAAACGAATTCCCCATCTTCACTTCTCGGGCCATTAGGTTTTATGTCTTCTCAATCGTTATAACTTTACCCGCTCAAAAGTCCCGTTGTATGTGGAGAAAGTCGTTTGGCTTAAGTGTGGTGTTACTGATGCCCTTTGCTGGGTTATTTACGGATTGTAG
>NC_051409.1:41421279-41421349 GCF_015228065.2 Penaeus monodon
GGAAATTATTTGAAGTTCGGTTTGTTGGTATTTCCTTTGGATTTTTGTTCGTATTTCATTTACCCTCGAC
>NC_051409.1:41421417-41421522 GCF_015228065.2 Penaeus monodon
CCGACATTACTTGTTTCCATGCCATTCTATTATTTTTTTTCCGAAGGATATCTTCACTCGTTTCGTTGCATACTATTTTCTTAATACATTTATTTTTTATATATG
>NC_051409.1:41422726-41423352 GCF_015228065.2 Penaeus monodon
AAGCTGAGGAACCCGTCTCCCTGCAATATTGCAGCATTTTACCACAAAGCGATATACATACTCATTAGTTTGCATTCTTAACGAGCTTACCTGCCTGCTTACCTAGTCTGGACTGTTTCTCCCCATATATAAATACCTGAATCCATGCCTGTTTTTACATCTCGGTTTTATTCTCTTATAATTTTTACAATATCTTTTTAAGTCTTTTACTGTTCTTTTTTAAATATCGGAGCCAGGTATTTTAATTGTATTCAAATGAGATCAGCGGAGTACCTGAATGCCCACACGAAACAAGTGGCCGCACTGATTTGCGCTTCGCGAAACAATCGCGACAGTATTTCTCGCACATATTGTGTGTACAATGAAATAGGAAAATAAACCAGTCTGCTCCGAGACACCTACGTGTTTCTTTCTCCTCCCAGCCCAACGAACTACAGTGACGTACCATATCCGTCACCGATCCATACTTAAAAGATAAGTAGTTGGCTGCTCATTTTACCCATACATCTACTATTTTATGTTGCATGCACGTTCTTTAACGCTTCATGGTATAAACCCATATTTTGCAAGTGTCTCCTCCAATATTAGCCGTCCACATCAACAGTTTTAGCCGGCCATTTTAGTGT
>NC_051409.1:41423395-41423776 GCF_015228065.2 Penaeus monodon
TATATCGTCGGTGATATTTCATATGATTTTACTTACGTGTTTTATTGAATTAGCTTTGCTTTTATTTCCATTTTACTTTGTTTTGGGCCAGGCTTTCATTTCTTCTTATATTTAATAGATATTGTGGACTACGGTTTTATGAACGAGCTGGCGAGGTATTACCGCTCGCTACCACCCACCTACCACTGCCTCGCCACGCTACGTTCGCTCCAGTATTACCTCGGGCGAATTAAGAATCTGCCAGTTCTGCAACGCATGAGCTCGAAGCTCGTTTGAAATCAGAACCTTTCACGGGGTCATGCTGATGAATATATACAGTGCATTATTACATTCTTAATATAATTAGGCATGAGAATAAATATTGTAAGAATAGCATGAGAG
>NC_051409.1:41424545-41424622 GCF_015228065.2 Penaeus monodon
CTAGGATGAATTTCAGTAGCTCAGTGACGAGACCATACCTATAGAAACCTTGTCCATGTAGTTCAGTATAGTCAATT
>NC_051409.1:41425074-41425318 GCF_015228065.2 Penaeus monodon
TGTATTCTTACCAAAATTGTCGCTGTCACCACTCGGGATTTTATTTCTATGGGATCCCCGAGGAAAACCTCCAACTTATTTTATTAAAAGTCCGACGAGGAGAGCCTAGCGTTGCAGGTAAGAAAGGCTGCGGGGTAACTTAAATTTTCCTTTCTAATCATTCAAGGTAAATGTTATACATTTGGTTACAAATTAAGATTCTTTCTCAATATGATAACATAGTGTCTACCATCCTAACGGGGAG
>NC_051409.1:41425657-41425898 GCF_015228065.2 Penaeus monodon
ATGCTCTGGAATGATCAAGTTGCTTTTGGAAAGTTTATATAAAGTTGATTAAAAAAAAAAATTCTCAAGATCTAGTTCAGTTTAATAATATGATATGAATATATCAACGCTTCCTTTACGTTTAAGTTAAGATAAAATTTGACGGAATGCTTTAGATGCTGAAGTTTTAATGGAAATGACGATTTGTGTTTTTTATTAAATGGATTTTTTTTTCGAGCAGGCAAAATGTTTGTTCGAGCTG
>NC_051409.1:41426455-41426718 GCF_015228065.2 Penaeus monodon
AACCATCACTGCATGCTTTTGTCTCATTGCCTTTGTGAAAAAAATGTTTGAAAACGACTGTACTGTTAATTAAATCATATAATTAATTTGAGTTCATTGTCAGCGAAACGCATATTCAAATTCAGATTACCGAGAATATCGCTAAAAGTAATCATAACTTCATTATACCCTAATTAATGTAAGTAATTAAATATCAGTCACACAATAGTACATTTTTACTGCCACCGCAATATGTGTAGCTTTATTTTATTCTTTGTGACGAG
>NC_051409.1:41426987-41427285 GCF_015228065.2 Penaeus monodon
ACCCTGATAGCTACATTAAACAGCAAGTTACATGTAATTCGTTTGTATTGTTTTTGCCACTCCATGTCAATACATTTTCTGTGACACTGAACAAGATCAGAATATTTTGTGCTGAAATGTTTTCAGCGATGCTTCACACAAATTATTATCCTTGACAACTCGGTTAGAATGAGTAAAGAAAAAAAAAAAAGGGGGGGGGATTAGTGGAAAATCAAATAAAAATGTAAGATTTCATTTTCACAAATGGGTCATTTTGGAAATGCGTTAGTCAGCCTTAAAAGCTTCCGAGGATTATTTA
>NC_051409.1:41432902-41433022 GCF_015228065.2 Penaeus monodon
CCCCAAAAATATATATAATTTGAGTAGATAGTGATAGATAGATTTGGGTAGATAGA
The DNA here is from genome assembly GCF_015228065.2 of Penaeus monodon. NCBI lineage: Eukaryota > Metazoa > Arthropoda > Malacostraca > Decapoda > Penaeidae > Penaeus > Penaeus monodon. The sequence goes on from NC_051409.1 coordinate 41,432,959, forward strand.
TAGGGTAGATAGATTGATTAGATAAAAAAGTAGAAAAAGATAGATCGATAGACATAAAAGGTAT
>NC_051409.1:41433208-41433274 GCF_015228065.2 Penaeus monodon
TATTTTTAAATTTTATATATCTATAAATTTTATAATATAAAAAATTTTGTATTTTATATAAAATTT
>NC_051409.1:41433388-41433585 GCF_015228065.2 Penaeus monodon
AACATTAAAAATATTATAATTTTTATATATAATATAATATTTTATTTATTATATATTAAAATATATATTATATAATTATATATTTCTATTTTTTTATAATTTTTATAATAAAATATATATATTTTATTTTATTAAAATAATATTATATATATATTTACCTTTTATTTTATATGTGTGTGGGGTATATTATAATTAAA
>NC_051409.1:41436760-41436887 GCF_015228065.2 Penaeus monodon
TAATTTTTATACAAATGTAATTTATAATGGAACATAAAATATATATAAAAATATATATATATAAAAATATATAATTAAGATATAAAAAAATAATTTTAAAAATATTAAAATTTTTTTTTTATAGGAA
>NC_051409.1:41436925-41437763 GCF_015228065.2 Penaeus monodon
CCCCCCAAATAAAATACTAAAAATATAAACCCAAAAAAAATAAAATATTTAAAAATATCATAAAAAAATAATAAAAAAACCAAAAAATTTGGTTAAGGCTGATAAACCCAATAGAAAAAAAAATTAAAATAATATCATGACTAAATAGAAAAATATAAATATATATTATTAAAATAAAACTGTATAAATAATATATATTAAAAAATAAAATAAAATAATATATTATCAGTAGTTTCACTAAGATAATATATATACGAATAATATACTATATATAATGTATATAAATATATAATTTATAAAATATAAAATTATTTGGGTATATATATATAAAAAAAATATAAATAAAACTATATTATAAGTATATTATATAAATAATAAAAAAATATCTAAATTTTTTAATATACAAAATATAATATAAATATATATATATATATAAAAAAATTATTTTATATATATAATATAAAATTTTTAAAAATTATATATATGTTTGTATTTTTTATATATACGCATATAAATTATAGAATAAAAAAAAGGGAGTATAAATATTAATATATAATTTTAAAAATATATATATTTTATATATATTATTATAAAAAATAAAATATATTAAAATTTTATATAATATATTTTAAAATTTTAAAATTTAATTTTATAAAATTAGATAATTAAAAATATATATAAAAAATTTTTATATATATCTTTTAATAAATAATATAAAATTTTTATATATCAGATTAATAAAAAAAATATCTTTAAAATATATAAAATTTTTTTATATATTATATATATATATAAAAATATATATAATGGGATTAATATTTTTATTATAATATAATAA
>NC_051409.1:41438018-41438601 GCF_015228065.2 Penaeus monodon
TATTTAAAATTTTATTATATATATTATATATATATTAAAAATATATATATAATATATAATATAAAATGATCATTAAATAAATATATTTTTAGACATACATATATATATATATATTATATTTTATATATATATATTATAATATAAAATATATAATTAAGAATATTTTATAATAATTTTATTGATTATATATTATTATATATAATTTTTAATATTCTTTTATATATATATAAGTATGTATTATAAAATACATGCATATTTAATATATTTATATATTATATAAATTAATATATATAATATTTCCCTATAATATATATTTTTATTTTTAATTCCTATAAAAATATTTTTATTTTATATATATTTTATATTATATATATATATAAAATTATATTTTAAATATGATTTTAAATTTTATATAAAATTTTAATATATAAAAATATTTAAATTTTATATAATATATATAAATATATATAAAATTTAATATATATAAATATAAAAATATACCCATAAAAATTATTTATATATTTAATATAAAATATATTTATATAATATATATTATATATTAATATATAAATTTACAGGACGT
>NC_051409.1:41438819-41438891 GCF_015228065.2 Penaeus monodon
TATATATTATTTTATTTTAAAATTTTTATATATATATATTTTAAAAATATACTAAAATATATTATATATATA
>NC_051409.1:41438915-41439205 GCF_015228065.2 Penaeus monodon
AAATACATATAAAAAAATTAAAATAAGCCTTTTTTAAAAACAGAAAAAGGGGGAAAAATTGGAAAGAAAAAATTAATTTAAAAAAAAAAAAAAAAAAAAAAAACAAAAAAAAAAAAATAAAAAAATAAAAAAAAAAAAAAAAATCATATAAAAAAATATTAATTAATTTTTATATAATAAACAAATAAAAAGAATAAATAGAATTTTTTAAAAAATACAAAAAAAAAAAATAGTTTAAAAAAATTTAGAAAAAAATTAATCCCCTAAAATTAAAAATATATATAAAAATA
>NC_051409.1:41439238-41439358 GCF_015228065.2 Penaeus monodon
GTATTTTTATTATTATAATAGTATTATATTTTAAAATTTATTTTTATTTTATTATCTTAATTTTTATATAATATATATATATATTATATATTATTATAATAATTTATCCTAAAAAAAAAA
>NC_051409.1:41439447-41439564 GCF_015228065.2 Penaeus monodon
AAAATTAACATATGATAAAAAAATTTTTTATATATATTTAATATACCTTTTTTATATATATATATATAATTATTATATATAAAATTATATATTATAATAATAATTTTATAAACCCCT
>NC_051409.1:41439604-41440486 GCF_015228065.2 Penaeus monodon
CATATTTTATATAATATATTATATTTTTATTTTAAAATTTAATATATATTTTTTATATATCCTATATATATTTTAATTTTATATATATTTTAATATATATATACATAAAAATATTTTATATATATAAATTATATTATAAATTTAAAATTTATTTATCAAAAAATATATTTTATTTTAATATCCCCCAATATTATATACATATTTTATAAAATATACTATAATTACTTAATATATATTATAAAATTTTATTATATATAATTTTTATATAAATATTATATTTTTGGGGGGCTTTTTTTCTTTAATTTATATATTTTTTATTTTATTCTATTTAAAATTTTATTAAAATACCATATATAAATCTATATATATATATCTATTTTATATATATATTATAAAATATATATACTTTTTAAAAATATTTTATATATTATATATATATATTAAAATATATAATATTATCTATATAATTTTTTAGAAACTAAAAATTTTTAAATTTTTTTTTTTATTTTTATTTTTCTTTTATTTTTATATATTATTTATGAATATGTACATATAATATAATATATTATTTAAAAAATATTTAATATCATATAATTTAAAATAATATAAATATATATATATATATGTGGGTTGGGGTTTAGGTGTGGGTTGTGTTTTTAGGTGTATATATTTTATTTTATATATTTAATAATATATAATATTTTATATTATTTATATATAAATTAAAATATAATATATATTTTATATATATATTTTATTTATGTTTTATTATATATATATATATATTAAAATATATTATATTATAAAAAATAAATATATAGTATATATATATATTTTATATATTTATAATATGTAAAATATTATATATTATATATATATTTT
>NC_051409.1:41440539-41440827 GCF_015228065.2 Penaeus monodon
TTTTCTATAAACTATATAAATATATATTATATTTTTATATATATATATTTTATAATTATACTATATAATCTATAATATTTTTTCTATAAAATTTAAAATAATATATATAAAACCCATATTATATATATATATTCATTATATAATCTAATATAAAAATATAAATTTATATATATTACATTTTAAAATAAATTTTATAAAATATAAACTTTAAAATAAAATATATATATCTAAAAATTACGATTAATATAATATATATTAAAACAATTTTAATAAAATTTTATACACTTT
>NC_051409.1:41440862-41441192 GCF_015228065.2 Penaeus monodon
TATATATAAATTTATATAAAATATATATTAATATAAATATATATATTTTTATTTATATAAATTTTCCTTTTATTAAAACAAATATTTTGATTAAAATATTTTTTTATATATTAATATATATATATATATAATATTTATATATATAATAATAATTCTATTATATAATTTTATTATATATATAAAAATTAAAAATTTTATATATATATATATTATATTATAGATCTTTTTATACATCTATTTTATATTATAAATAATTTTATTAATTATTTAAATGTATTAATTATTATATAAAAAAAAAATATTTTATTTATTTTTTATTTATATTTTATT
>NC_051409.1:41441271-41441412 GCF_015228065.2 Penaeus monodon
GGTTTTTTATTATTCTTATAATATAATTTTATATTTTATTAAATATATATATATATATTTTATATAAAAAATATATATTTTATAAAATAATAAAATATAAAATATATAAAATTTATATATATATACAAAATTTTTAATAAA
>NC_051409.1:41441473-41441703 GCF_015228065.2 Penaeus monodon
ATAATAACAAAAAAAATACAAAAAAAAAAAAACAAAAAAAAAACAACAAATAAATTTAAAAAACACTCACACAAAAACAACCCAAACAAAAGCCAAAAACACCCCCCAAAAAACCCAAATATATAATATATATATATATATAAAAAATCTTTTAAAAATATATATTTTAAAATTATTTTTATTATATATATATTTTTATATTATATATAATTATTTTAACATACCAAAAC
>NC_051409.1:41441758-41442231 GCF_015228065.2 Penaeus monodon
TAAAATATTTTAAAATTTTATACTATGGGTATATATAGAAATGTATTTTAGGGTTTAAAAAATATTTTTTAAAATAGAAATATATTATATATATAAAATATATTTATAAAATATATATATATTAAAATAAAATATATTATTATATAATATATATTTTTACCATATGTATATAAAATATATAAAATTTATAATAATATTCAAAAATATATATATATATTTTAATATAATAATATATATGATAATATTTATTATAAAAAAAAAGTACATATTTAGAAAATTAAAGAAAGTTGGTATGGGGGGTAGCCTGGAAATTCCGCCTTTATTATATATATTATATTTTTATATATTAAATATATATATATTATGATATTATTATAGTAATATTATATTAAAATTATATATATAGGGATATTAATAAATATGAAATTTTAAACTTTTCACAAAATGGATATATAATATTATTTTTTTAAAAT
>NC_051409.1:41442452-41443326 GCF_015228065.2 Penaeus monodon
CACATGCATATACATACACAATATTTCTTTCTCTCTCGCGCAATCTCTCACTTCCTGTCTCTCTTAATCTGTCTCTCTATTTTTCCTCCTTCTTATTATTTCCCTTCTTCCTCCTCTCTCTTTATTCCCCTCCTTCTGCCCCTTTCTCCCTTTTTCTCATCTCTCTCTTTACAACTCTGTTGAACCTGCCTTCCTTTCTTCCGTCTCTCCTTCCTTCCTACACTACCCTCTCTCTCCTCCCTCTTCCTCTCTCACTTTCAATCCCTCTTTCGTCTTAGTTTTCCCTTCCTCTCCTTTCTCTTTCAGTCCTTCTCTTTCTTCCACCTTCAATTCTTTCTTTTAACCTTTCTTTCCTTTCCTTCTCCTTATCTCTTTCCTCCCTCCCTCTCTTTCCACACCCTCCATCTCTCTCTTTCAACCCCTCCTTTCGTTTCTTCCTCCCTCCTTCCCTTAATCCCTCCCTGCTCTACCCCCCCTCACACAGGTGCTATAGCTTATGCAGCATGATAACTCATAGCATAAGCCTGCGCCATTGCACTCATGACCAAATTCGACGAGCGTTTAAGACTTGGTTCCGGGTTTGAACGACCTCCTCTTCCTCCCCAGGTTTACGCTTGTGATATTGGCTTATGATCCCATCTGGATCTGCCGAGAATATCATCCAGAGCTCATTAACCGGGACCACTTAACTCGAGAAGCACGTGATCTGTAATGGCAATATTAATGGCATTGCTGATTATCATTGGCACTTGGGAGTTTGTCTGTTGATTTTGGGTAAAGGCGGGGAAAAGGAAGTAAAGAAAGAAAGGTTTATTAATAAAGTGAGGGAGATCTGTTGCTAATGGATAGCCGGGTATACAAACATGTACAAAAC
>NC_051409.1:41443499-41443723 GCF_015228065.2 Penaeus monodon
TGTCGTGCATGTGTGTTGCCATGTTTTTCATACAATATTCAGGATAACAAACACTGCCATACTTAAGTTTATCTGCGAGGAGGTTAATATTTTCCCTGTTGTAGAACCGGCATGCATTCATGGTCTCTTGCAAATGAATAGCAGCATTTGTGCTCTAATATCAAACTGAAAATTCATATCCAGCTAGCAGAAAGGGGTAGAAAGACAGACAGAGCATGTATATA
>NC_051409.1:41443903-41444223 GCF_015228065.2 Penaeus monodon
CGTGCGCGCATGTGAGTGTTTATAAAAACGAATACACTATATCACAGAGCATGCTTCATAGACTTGCCCAGAAGCGATACCAACCTCCCAACAGCTCCCCCCCTCCCCCAACAATCTCCCAAAGCCGAACTCAAATCTAGAACTTTCTCTCCGCGTCCCCAGGTGGCGCCGAGACATAGCGCTTCATTAAGTCTCCACGTCCCTCCGCTTCGCACCTGGAAGGACAGATATATTTTCTGTAATGGTTTTCTGCTCGAGAGACACTCTTATTGTTTCCTGGCGTTGTCCTCGTGCTGTCGCTGGAGGTGGAAGGTTTGTGG
>NC_051409.1:41444618-41444695 GCF_015228065.2 Penaeus monodon
CAGTCGACAGCATTTAGGCTGAGAAGACCTAGAAATTCTAATCTACCAAGGTATTTGGGATCCTGTATTAAGAGAGC
>NC_051409.1:41445407-41445539 GCF_015228065.2 Penaeus monodon
CTAACATCATACTTATTATTCTTCCATAATACATTGCATAGCTTTTTTGAAACAATCAAGGACTATAATGTTTCTAAATATGGAATAAGATTTTTTAAAATGTAAATATTACATGAATGCCGTTAATGGATA
>NC_051409.1:41445715-41446484 GCF_015228065.2 Penaeus monodon
ACTGCGTGGGAATTGAGCGATATAATCTTTTGGGAAACATAACATGTCCATGTTGGTGCGTGAGTAAGACACCGGAGAAGGAACATAGAGAGTGAAACCAAATAAGCAGGATAGGAGCATGTCGAAGCAGTGCTCAACAAACCGTTCACAATATAACGGAGGAAGTAGCAGGAGAGCACATACGGAACTGGTTTGAGGAAGGAGCCCCGAGGAAGGAAAATGAAGGTACCGCCACGTAGATACAGGATCAGGCTTTGGGTACAGTTTGGTGACGTCTGCGTGTGTGGAAGGAACAGGTCTAGTGTGTAAGGATTCTAGCAAAATAACCTGTTAAGAGTGAATGGTCGAAGATCACGCAGACCCATCATGAGGTGTGGCGGCAAAATGAGGTAGCAGAGATATTGCATGGACATAAACCAGAAGAGACAGTGGAATCGGATACGCGTAACACACAATGAGATTTCCTTCACATAAACGAATCAAGTATTATAACATAATAAGCGAAATGTAGCTGTGTTTTATAAAAGAAAATATGTCTAGTGATTAATGTGGGTTGCCCAAAGGATATTAAGAGGTATATAAAACAAATGAGTATATACATTAGAGTGCCCAACATAATTATTAATCAGAGATTGTTTCCTCACACAGCAAGAAAGGACAACTATGAAGAAAGGAAACAAATATGCAAGATATCGTAAGTTACTGGCAGCAAACACACTTCAGATGCTTGGAACTAGGACTACCTACAGAGCCTAAGTGAAAATTCAGT
>NC_051409.1:41446606-41447360 GCF_015228065.2 Penaeus monodon
TTGAGGTTCAAAGAGAAACGATCTTAGAGCCGGGAAAGGATAAGAAAATCATCAAAGAGAGTAGGATAAGCATCTTCAAAAACAAAAGCCTTAGCAGCATATTTTTCAGTAAATCTGAATTCAAGGATACACGTACTTGAGACTGGTTGAAACGTGGTGCCTTGAAGAAGTGCTGCTGAGGGCACATTAATGGCCGCTCAAGTACAGGCAATAAGAACAAGAGTTATTAACACCTCATAAACAGGGAGAACATCTCCCCACTCTGCAGACTGTACAGAGAACAAGAGGAGACGACTTCACATTTGGTATCAGAAATCTTGCCAAGAAGCAGTACAAATTCTGGAGACATGACAGGATAGCACAGGTACTGCAGTGACAACTTTGCCAGAAGTACAAACAGACGTGGTATGAAGACAGACCTACTGTAGTAGTTAAGCATGACAAGATTCTAGGAGACATGAAGATCCAAACATGACAAATCTTTAGAGCATTCTGTGTTGCATGTCCCTCTGACAGGAGGAAGTTGATCCATACCAAGACCTGAGATGGGAAATACAGAGAATTTGGGATTGTAAGGATGTGAAGGTGAGCCCCGTTGCCATCGGGGCGCTAGGGGCAATCTCCAAAGGGTTCTACCGCTGGCCTGGCCAAGGCACCCTAATATCATTTTTGTGCTTAATATCTGAGGTTGTGGGATACAGCTTGATATTCTGTAGTTTTTCCAGGTTACTGCCATCTGAGTGTTTAATTTACG
>NC_051409.1:41447481-41447805 GCF_015228065.2 Penaeus monodon
CCAATCACCCAAACTGTCATTTATTGAATAAGATTTCGATCTGTAATAGTCAGTAGAAATAACAAATATATAATTTGGAATTTGATATCAAGTAAAAAATAAATATTTCATCATACGAAGTGAACATGAAACGAGCAAAGTATCCGACTATACAAATCATCAGTATATGATACAATTTTATTCAGGGCAAACATTTCCCACCATACACAATAAACAAACATAACGTTCGCCACATGAAATTATTATTATTCAGTACAGTTAAACTTTATATAAGATCACAGAGATATATCACAAAATACTGGTTCCATATAATCTGCCAGTAAC
>NC_051409.1:41447870-41448349 GCF_015228065.2 Penaeus monodon
ACACAAGATACAGGAAATAATGAGAACATTGATCACAAGATTAATAATTCCTCCTAATAACTCTATTAATAACATGTATTACTTAACAAATGACGCTCAACTCAGTGGCTCCACAGACTTTGATCCTTTATCCTAGCAACCCATCGCCACCAGTACACTGTCCCTGTAAAATGAATGCAAATATTCTAGGAGGGCATAAACACTCAACGATACACATTACATTGGTTGTATTTTATGCATTATATCATAATTAAATTTCCATATCCTATGAAGTACAGCACGATAATCTAATCTTGAATATACATGCCATCAAAATGTCGTAACTCACTGGAAGTTCACCAAATCTTTTTTTAGCCGCCGGCTCGCCATGAGAGGACAGCGCTCACACAAACAAAAGACACTTGAGATGCGCACCGCAGAAAAACTTAATACAATTTCTTACTTCTGAAAATATTCCATATAGTACAATTTTTATTTTC
>NC_051409.1:41448615-41448728 GCF_015228065.2 Penaeus monodon
CGTGGGAAATTCGATATCGGCTTCAAAGACGACTTTGGCAGTCTTAAGATGTCTTCAGAAAATCACCGCAGAGACAGGGACTTGTCGCGTCTTTATTCACGGGAGTGGAGGAG
>NC_051409.1:41448997-41449062 GCF_015228065.2 Penaeus monodon
TAGTCACACACCCTATCACACAACACACACGCCACCCTGTACCTTATTTATATATATTACATGTC
>NC_051409.1:41449180-41449418 GCF_015228065.2 Penaeus monodon
GCATGCTTATTGTCTGTATGTTATAGTTCATCCGCTTTATTTATCTACCTACCTGTCTTTCTCTCTGTTTATCCTTTTGTCATGTATAGGTGTACATGTGCATTTGTTTATGTTTGTATATAAGTGCTCCATGCGAATATCCACTTTTCTATCTGTGGTTACCCCTTCACTAAGCACTATGTGTATCAAAGAATGTAAATCTGTAAATTGCTACAATCTGTATAATAATAATATTTAG
>NC_051409.1:41449859-41450572 GCF_015228065.2 Penaeus monodon
ATCCACAGTGTAAGAAAGACAAACAAACCAGCAACCGCTGACTGAGCAAGGTTTATTGAATGCTAAACAAGAAATCAATACAAAGGCGTTTCCGAATTTCTCCCTTTTACTCCTAATGACGGTTCACGCCTCCCTTCGCCGACGCCAGGACAACTTAAAGGTCATGAGAGATTTAGGAAATGACCTTAATAATCCAAGGCGGCTGCGGGATGAACTTCCAGGACACAAAGGACCCTGTGTCTCGGTCCTACCCACAGTCCTATTCACGTCCTCTCTCTCCCTCTCTTCCCCCCCCCTTCTCGACTCCCCATCGCGTCCCTCCCTCCCCTTTTTTCTCCCTTTCGACTCCCCTTCCTCTCCCCCCTCCCTCTTTCCTCCCTTCCCATTCCCCTCATACTTCACCCAAAACCGGAAAACACTTTCGCTCTCTTTTCTCCCGTCGCCCTCGCCCTCGCCACTAACCAGTTCTTTCCCTCAATGAGGTTAAACTCCCTAGCCCCCCCCCCCCCTTTACCCAACCTCTCTTTTCATTCCTCGACTCACAATAAGCGTAGGACGCCCTCCTCCTCTCTATCCTTCCCTCTCCTCCTCCTACTCTTTCCCTCAGTGAGAACTCACCGGCATGCTTCTACTCCTCCCCCCTCTGCCTCCTCCGCTGGGACCCCTCCCCTTCCCCTCTCCTTTTCCTTCAAACCAAAGCAAAGGAAATGTAT
>NC_051409.1:41450740-41450816 GCF_015228065.2 Penaeus monodon
AAAGCGAGATTGTCCCATTCCTTACGAGTCGGTCGGCGGTGCAATGTATATAAACGAGATCCCGAGGGGCTTATGT
>NC_051409.1:41452174-41452918 GCF_015228065.2 Penaeus monodon
AGCATGCTTTCTCCTCTATTTCTCTCCTCCTCTTCTCGTCTTTCCTCTTCCCTACGCCTTCCTTTCTTGGCTCCTCTCTGCCTTATCCCACCGTGTTACCTCCTCTTCCTCCGTCTCTTTTGCATCTACTTCCTGCAGTTTTTCTTTTTCTTTATTTATTTCTCTTCCTTCGCCCTTCCTTCTCCGTCCCCTTACTTTCCCCTTGCTTCAGTTCTTCCCTTCTAAATTAACTTTCCCCTTATCCTCGTAATCCATTTCATTCCCTTCATATATCTACTCCTCCTCCTCCTTCGCTTCCCACTTCCCTCCGCGCATTTTCGCTCCCCTTCCTCTCCCCTCTCTCTCCATTCCAACACTCCCAATATCTCCCTCCATCCCTCTCTTCTCTTTCGCTCCCACTACATCTTGCCCGTTTCATCCCCACACCTTCATGTCTTCCTCCTCTCTCTCCGTACTCTCTGCCTCTCCCTTTCTCTCTCCGATTTTTTCGCCCTCTCTTACCACCTCTCCTCTCTCTCTCAGTCTCCAATCCCTCCGCTCTCTCCTATTTATTTTTCCCCTTCTCCTCCTAATCCCCCAGGTCCTTCTGCCCACGGTCCCTTTCCCCCCTCCTTCCTTCTTCCCCACTCCGCTTTTACTATTTTCGATACTTCTGAACCCCTTAAATGGATTTTCACCCTCCTCACTTTCGCTTTTCCCTTTTCTCTATCACTATCCCACCTCAAACCCCTCCCCATCATCGTT
>NC_051409.1:41453102-41454342 GCF_015228065.2 Penaeus monodon
CCCATCTGCCCTTTACCTTTTCCTCTTCCTCTTTTATCCGCGACTCCCTTTTCCACCCATTAAGCTCCCTCCCCGTCCCTCCCTTCTCCATCCTCCCCATCCATCTCCCCTTCCTTCACCCCCTTCCCACTCCTTCTCCCCTCTCCCTTCATCCTCCCTCCCATCTTCCCCCCCCCTACCCCACCTTCCCCATCCATCCACTTCCTCCACTTCTTTTATCCCTCCTCCGCAACCCTTCCCTCTCCCCTCTCCCCCTCTCCATCCACCCCTATTATTCCCATTCCAATCTCCTCTTTCTTTACCATTCCACTCCTTTCTTTATCTTTTCCCCCCCTATTTCCCCTCCTTCTCTCCCTTCCCCTCCCTCCTTATCTTTCCCCTTCCATCTTCCTTTATTCCTTCTCCCCCTCCCCTTCCCCTCCCTCTCTCCCATACCCCTCCCTCTCTGTCATCCCCCTCCCTCTTTACCATTTACCCTCCTCCCCTTCCTCTATCCCCATCCCATTCCCCTCCCTCTCTACCACCCCCCTCCCTTTCTACCAATCTCCCTCCTCTTCTTCCTTTACCCCACCCCCGCTCCTCCGCTCCCAGACCTCATGCATATATTCAATTGGGTTCTTCGCCAATAGCACAGGACGAGCGGAAGGCACAGCATAACTAGCATCTCGGAAGGGCATTATCCCGAAGGAGGCCAGTTCATTTCGAGACAAATATGGCTGTGTGTTTAGGAAGACTTCGAAGTGAGTTTGTCTCTCAGAGTTTTTTTTTCTGATCTGGTAATTGAGCTTCATTTATAACATATTTTTTTCTCTTTTCTCTTTCTTTTTCAGTGAGTTGGAGTCTGTTGCTGTTGTTGTTCTTCCCCACTCTCTTTCTTCTGCCCCTTTAGCCTATAACCTACTGTCTCTTCTTCCTTTACGAAATCTAATAATTCTCTAAATTCCTTATCTAAAACTATCCCTTTTTCCTCATCTTTCTTTTTCTTTTTCTTTTATTTTTTTCCTTCTCTCTTTCCTCCTATTTTTCTCTCTTTTTCTCCTTCTTATCTTCAGTTCCCCGTTCATCCGATATTTCCAAACCCTGGAGCGGAATCGGGCGCCTTTCCTTCGGCCACAAAATTCGGAGCAAATTCCAAAGACGCTTATTGAAAAGTATGTCTCCGGACGCTTAGCGCCGCTCCCTCGCGCGGCTCGGGCGGCGCCGCCTCGGCCTCGGCTCCGTCCCTCCTGCTGCTGGCTTG
>NC_051409.1:41456486-41457112 GCF_015228065.2 Penaeus monodon
GCCCCGTTGGAAACTGAAAAAAAGATGCTTCTTTCTTCCCATTCCCCCCTTTTTTTTCCTTTCCCCCCCTTTTTTCCCCTCCTTCCTCCCTTCCCCCCCCCTCCTTATCCCCCCCTTTCCCTTTTCCTTTTTTTCCTTCTCCCCCCCCCCCTTTTCCCCTCCTCTCTCCCACCCCCCTCCCCTCCCCTCACCCCCCTCCTCTTTCCCCTTTACCCTCCCCCCCTTTCTCAAACCCCATCCTTCCCCCCCTCTCTCCCAACCCCCCTCCCTTTTTTAACCAATCTCCCCCCTCTTTTTCCTTTACCCTCCCCCCCCTCCCCTTCTCCCCCCTTTCTCTACCCCCCCCTCCCTTTTGTACCTTCCCCTCCCCCCCCTTTCCCTTTTTAAACCCCCCAAACCCCCCCCCCCTCCTCCACTCCCAGCCTCAGCATATATTCTTGGGTTCTCGCCAATAGCACAGGACAGGGGAAAGGCACAGCTAACTACATCTGGGAAAGGGGCTTTTTATCCCGAAGGGGGCCAGTTTCGGGGACAAATAGGCTGGGTTTAGGAAATTTTTCGAAGTGATTTTTGCCCTCTCAGAGTTTTTTTTTTTGATCGGGTTTAATTAACTTCTTTAAAACGGG
>NC_051409.1:41457141-41457289 GCF_015228065.2 Penaeus monodon
CATTTGGGATTCTGTTGCGTTGTTTTTTTTCCCCCACTCTCTCTATTTTCCCCCTTTTAAACCCTAAAACCTACGTCTCTTCTTCCTTTACGAAATCTAATTTCTCAAAATTCCCTTATTTTAAAACTACCCTTTTTTCCCCTAAATC
>NC_051409.1:41457352-41458211 GCF_015228065.2 Penaeus monodon
CCCCTTTCTTAATTAATTTCCCCCCCTTTCCCTCCGATTTTTCCCAAAAACCCTGGGCGGAACCCGGGGCCCCTTTTCCCTTTCGCCCCAAAATTCGGACAAATTTCCCAAAAGACCTTATTGAAAAGTATGTCTCCGGACGCTTAGCGCCGCTCCCTCGCGCGGCTGGGGCGGGCCGCCTGGGCCTGGGCTCCGTCCCCCCTTCTTTTGGCTTTTTTGGCTTTTTTTTTTTTAAAATCATTTTAGTTTTCAAATTGGGAAATTTATTTTTGTGGGTCTGTATATATTAAAACACTGTAATATTATTATATAAAATTTTATATATATTTTAAATAAAATTTTTTAAAAATTTAAAATATATATATATATATATATATATCTTTTTTTTTCTATATAAAAATTTTAAAAGTTTTTTTGTTTTTTAAAAATATATTTAATAATTTAAAATTTTAAAATATTATATAATATTTATTATATATATAAAAATATATTATATATAAAATTGGTATAATTAAATATAATTTAAAATTTTATATTATATATAAAATTATTAAAATATATATTTTATATATTATATATATATTTAAATATTTTTAATATATTTTTAAAATTATATATATATATCCCATATTATATCTGATATTTATTTTTTAATTATTATAATATTTTTTTTAAAAGTTTATTTTTTTATTTGTTATTTTATATTTTGATTTTTTTTAAAATTATATTTTTTTTAGAATTTTTTTGAAAAATTTTTTGTTTTTTATTTTTTTTAAAATTTATTTAAAATTATTTATTTTTTATTTTTTTTTGGGTGGTGTGTGTGTGTTTCCATCCCCCCAAAACCCCACACAACACA
>NC_051409.1:41458231-41458503 GCF_015228065.2 Penaeus monodon
TTATTTTTATTTTTATTTTTTTTTCTTATTTTTTTTTATTTCCCCCCTTTATTTTATATTTATTCTTTTTTATTTATATTTTTTTTTTAATTTTCCTTTAATTTTCCCTTTTTTTCTTATTTCTTTTATTTTTTTTTTTTTTTGTTTTTTTGATTTATACTTTTTTTTTTTTTTTTTTTTTTATCTTTTTTTTTTTTTTTTTTTATTATATTTTATATATTTTTATTATTGGGTGTGTGTGTGTTGTTTTGTGGTTTTCCCCCTACCCCCAC
>NC_051409.1:41461104-41461384 GCF_015228065.2 Penaeus monodon
TTTAAAAACCCCTTCCCACGCAGAGACAGGGGGCCAACCACCATCACCCTGGCCCGCTCTCTCCCAAAACCGGAAAGCGGTTTACTGTCCAATTTTCCCCCGGCAAGACCCCTTTCGCTGGGCAAAAGCCGCACCGGAATTATGAAAAGCATAAAACAAGCGCAGCATCAGCGGCGGCGTCATCCGGGAAAACGGGGACGGATGCCCCAATAAAGGTGATTTGTGCAATTGTTGTCTCTTTTTTGGCATTTAATGCGGGGATGAAGTGATTCCGAGAAGC
>NC_051409.1:41461980-41462864 GCF_015228065.2 Penaeus monodon
CTATGTATGTGCGTATTGTGATTCGTCGACAGAATAAATGCATATATGCTTTTATTATACGTGTATGCAAATATATATGACATGCATGAAGTCAAATGTTTAGGCATTCATGTATGTACATAATCATGAATAACAAAGGTAAAAAACCTATACGAAAAAATATGACCTGATTTAGACATAAGACAGAAGAAGAGAATCCTTTGCCACAAACAAGATGTGAAAATCTAATACATGAGACTTTCTTTTTTTCATACGGAGATTTTTATTCCACTAAAAGCTTCATTACGCCTGCGCATACTGAAGGGAAACAATTTTCAGTCTTTCATTACGAAGACGAAAACCCAAAGTTACGTAATAAACTAATGTTGCTAATGATATCTTAATAGCCTTATTAATACACAAAATCATCATTTTATTCCGAACCCTAGTCACGTAAAGGTAAGGGTAATAAATGTTCCTTAGATTCCCAATTTCCGAAATGTCTCAAGATATCACACCCATGTGTCTTAGAAATTTTATATCACTACGCCCACCACTTGCAGTTAGTCTTAACCTCCCGCCACTTCGTAATCCTTCCTGAATTAAAAATAAGGAATGAAAAAAAGTAATCTTGTACTTTTCATTAAAACAAAGACTTGTGTACGAAAAACACCCGTATACAAAGCTACTCTTGTAAAGAAAATCTAGAGTCAGAGAAATTCCCACTTTTTCCTCTTACAGCCTCGCATCCCCCCCTTTTCAACGCTATTTAAGAACCTCTGCATAAAACGATTTAAACGGCGCACTTCCCTTCCCCTTTAACAGACGCAGCGGCAAAGGAACAGCCATTCGAAAAATAAATTTTTACTCGTGTGTTCTGTGCCACTGGGGGATCTGTCTCATTC
>NC_051409.1:41463578-41463777 GCF_015228065.2 Penaeus monodon
CGCCAAGAGGACCGAGTTCGCCCTCTCTGTTATGGCAGTGATAAGCATTTTTAACGAGCGCTGATAGCCTTCAGAAGGGTCTGGATGCGCGGTTCCTCACGTCACAGAGGACTCGACGTTCCTCTCTCTCCTCGCTCTTGTTTCCCTCGTTTGGGGGCTGAGGAGCCTACTTTGTGGCCGCTCGCTTTGCCTTTAGAAC
>NC_051409.1:41464007-41464539 GCF_015228065.2 Penaeus monodon
TAGACGAGGAGGTTGTTGTTAGGTTGCTTGTGTGTGTGATACGGATGTGCTAGTTTTCTCTTTCGTTTCCATGTGTTCTTTTTCTGTTTCACTTGCCATTTTTCCTTTACTCTCTTTCAATTTCATTTTTCTTTCTCCCTTTAGAATTTTTCTCTCTCTGTCTATATATCTTCTCTTTCTGTTTCTTTTTTATCTTGTCAGTTTTGGATTCTCTTCTTATCCCTCCCTCCTTTTCTTTCTTCAATTTTTTCCGTCTTTCTTGAACTTGAACCTCATTTAATGTTAATAACTATCTATATCCTACAAATCGTCAGTAAAAGTTACAATATTTAATTCCTTTTTTGGCAATTGAAAATAATAAAAAGATTTTTTTTTCTTCCTGATATGCATCTCATTTGCATATTCTCTGAACGAAGCATCTCCTTCTCTTCTCCTAAATCCTTCTTTTTTCCCTACGAAGGATTTCAATGCGAAGGAGTTCAGTGGTGCATGTTAAATATGGAGATGTAGGCCTCTGCTTCCGGATTCTCTG
>NC_051409.1:41465241-41465546 GCF_015228065.2 Penaeus monodon
CAGTCAGTCAGGATGAAATAAAATATCATCTATTTTCGCCACTGAATTGCGACATCCTTTTGCCGCCAGCTTATGCTTACATTAACATGATTCAGCAATAAAACGCAGCCGTTAGTCACATCCTCGCCCAAATATCGTAAACACGTACAATCAAATGAAAAGTTTGTATACGTTTAGGAAAGTTTGCTTGGGAGTAATAGGATATAGAGGGGATTCCGGGAATCGGTGATTGCTGATAAAGTGTCGCTACATCACATTTCTCATATTTCATTTATTTTTATTTGTCTACTGTTAAGAGTTTATCT
>NC_051409.1:41466867-41467007 GCF_015228065.2 Penaeus monodon
CCACCGTATAGCTGAATCAACAGAAAATTTCTACTTTTTATTTTCATACCGAGTAACAATTTTTACTATTTTTTCGCATCAATACTTGTGTATCAATACGTATCAATACATGTCCCTTGGTTGAAACGCCTGCTATAGGA
>NC_051409.1:41469944-41470219 GCF_015228065.2 Penaeus monodon
GCGGCCAACCATCCATAACCCTGGCCGCTCTCTCCCAAACGGAATGCTAGGTTATCTGTCAATTCCCTCGGCAAGACGCTGCGCTGGACAAACGCCGCACCGGATTATGACGTCATTAAAACAAGCGCAGCATCAGCGGCTGGGCGTCATCCGGGAAAGCGGAGACGGATGCCGCAATAACGGTGATTGTGCAACGTTGTTCGTTTGGCATTTAATGCGGGATGAATGATTCCGAGAAAGCCGGTTGTTTCATTGCAGAATATCTAGTGCCAGTG
>NC_051409.1:41470822-41472294 GCF_015228065.2 Penaeus monodon
CTATGATGTGGTATTGTGATTCGTCGACAGAATAATGCATATATGCTGCCATTATACGTGTATGAGCAAATATATATAGACATGCATGAAGTCCAAATGTTTAGGGCATTCATGATGTAATAATCAGAATAACAAAGGTAAAAAAACTATACGAAAAAATAGACAGATTTAGGACAGAAGACAGAAGAGAGAAGCCTTGCCACAAACAAGATGTGAAAAATCTAATACATGAGACTTCTTTTTTTTCATACGGAGATTTATTCCACTAAAAGCTCATTACGCCTGCGCATACGAAGGAAACAATTTCAGTCTTTCATTACGAAGACGAAAACCAAAGTTACGTAAGAAAACTAATGTGCTAATGCTATCTTAATAGCCTTATAATCACAAAAATTCATAATTTATCGCAACCCTAGTCACGTAAGGTAAGGGTAATAAATGTTCCTTAGATTCCAATTTCGAAATGTCTCAAAGAATCACACCATGTGTCTTACGAAAATTTTATATCACTACGCCCACACTTGCAGTTAGTCTTAACCTCCGCCACTTAGTAATCCTTCCTGAATTAAAACAGGAATGAAAAAAAGTAATCTTCGTACTTTTCATAAAACACAGATTGTTTAACGAAAAACACCGTAATACAAAGCTACTCTTGTAAAGAAAATCTAGAGTCAGAGAAATTCCTCACTTTTCCTTTACAGCAGCATCCCCACCTTTTCAACGCTATTTAAGACCTCTTGCATCAAACCCGATTAAACGGGCACTTCCCTTCCCTTAACCAGAGCAGCGCAAAGAAAGCCATCGAAAAATAAATTTTTTACTCGTGTGTTCTGTCGCCACTGGGGGATCGGTCTCATTCTCCTCTTCTCCTCCCTTTCTTCGTCTCTTGTTCCTCGTCGCCTCCTCTCGTTTCCCTCTCTTCGTCTTCGCTTTCTTATGTTCCATCTCTCCTCTCCTCCCTGTGTCCTCTTCCTCTTTCATTTTTTTCCAACCCGTTTATCCAGCCTTCCTTCCCCCCCTTTTCTCCGTCCTCCCCTTTCCTCCACCACCTATCCCACTCTAACATCCCCTTCCCATATAACCCTCTCCCTCTCTATCTCTCTCCTCTTTCTCTCCTTTCTCTCCTCCTCTACTACACTATGCCTCTCTCTTTCTCATCTCTCTCTCTCCTCCTCCTCTTCTTCCTCAGTTTCTCTTTATCTCCTTACTTTTCCTCTTCCTGTTTCTTCCTACTCTTTTTTTTTTCCTCCTATCTCTCCTCCTTTTCGTCTCTCTTTCTTTCTCTCAACTCCTCCTTTCGTCTCTCTTTCTTTCTCTCAACTCCTCCTTTTCGTCTCTCTTTCTTTCTCTCAACTCCTCCTCCTCTTCCTCCATTGCTCTCTCTTCCTCCTCCTCGTCTCTCTTCTCTCTCTCTCTCCTCTACCCTCTTCTCCTCCTTCTCCTCCTCCTCTTCCACCATCTCTCCCTCATCT
>NC_051409.1:41472324-41472499 GCF_015228065.2 Penaeus monodon
AAGGGACCGAGTTCGCCCTCTCTTTTTATGGCAGTGATAAGCATTTTTAACGAGCGCTGATACCCTTCAAAGGGTCTGGATGCGCGGTTCCTCACGTCACAGAGGACTCGACGTTCCTCTCTCTCCTCGCTCTTGTTTCCCTCGTTTGGGGGCTGAGGAGCCTACTTTGTGGCCG
>NC_051409.1:41472729-41473260 GCF_015228065.2 Penaeus monodon
AGACGAGGAGGTTGTTGTTAGGTTGCTTGTGTGTGTGATACGGATGTGCTAGTTTTCTCTTTCGTTTCCATGTGTTCTTTTTCTGTTTCACTTACCATTTTTCCTTTACTCTCTTTCAATTTCATTTTTCTTTCTCCCTTTAGAATTTTTTCTCTCTGTCTATATATCTTCTCTTTCTGTTTCTTTTTTATCTTGTCAGTTTTGGATTCTCTTCTTATCCCTCCCTCCTTTTCTTTCTTCAATTTTTTCCGTCTTTCTTGAACTTGAACCTCATTTAATGTTAATAACTATCTATATCCTACAAACTCGTCCCGTAAAAGTTACAATATTTAATTCCTTTTTTGGCAATTGAAAATAATAAAAAGATTTTTTTTTCTTCCTGATATGCATCTCATTTGCATATTCTCTGAACGAAGCATCTCCTTCTCTTCTCCTAAATCCTTCTTTTTTCCCTACGAAGGATTTCAATGCGAAGGAGTTCAGTGGTGCATTTAAATATGGAGATGTAGGCCTCTGCTTCCGGATTCTATG
>NC_051409.1:41473282-41473383 GCF_015228065.2 Penaeus monodon
GGGGGGAAGGGTTTTTTGAAGCAACTTGAAAAGGATTTGCTGTTATTAGCATCGTTTTTTGTTCTCCTTCTGATTATTATATTAGTTTGGGAAGACGGGTT
>NC_051409.1:41473940-41474198 GCF_015228065.2 Penaeus monodon
AAACCCCTCCATCATTTCCATTACAGCAGTCAGGATGAAATAAAAATCATATTTTCGCCACTGAATTGCGAATCCTTTTGCCGCCAGCTTATGTTACATTAACATGATTACAAAAAACCGCGGTAGTCCATCCTCGCCCAAATATCTAAAAATACAATCAAAAAGAAAAAATTTTTTACTTTAGGAAAGTTTGCTTGGGGTAATAGGATATAGAGGGATTCCGGGAATCGGTGATTTCTGATAAAGTGCGTACATCAC
>NC_051409.1:41475026-41475210 GCF_015228065.2 Penaeus monodon
GCTATAAAAAATTTCATCCCCTCAGAATCCCAACAGATTTTATCAGAAATATCAGTGAGTGGCATGAGTTGGCTCCCTTTTCGCCCCCCCGACAAGCCTTCTCCTTGTGGGGTTTTTTTTCCCGAAATTCCCTTATTTTGGGTTTTTTAAAAATTTATTTTTTTCTCTATTTGGGGTTTTTTTT
>NC_051409.1:41475478-41475698 GCF_015228065.2 Penaeus monodon
TTCATCGCCTCAGAATCCCAACAGTATTTCACTCAGAACATATCAGTGGGCTGTGCATGAGCTTCGACTGCTCTTCGCTCCCCGACAAGCCATTCTCCTCTGTAGAGGACTGAGCTCCCTATCTGTTTCCCCGAAATTCCACTTCATTTGCGTTTGGGTTGAAAGATAAAATGTTGATGCGGAAATTATGCTAACTATAGCACTGAACAGACTCGTGGTT
>NC_051409.1:41476684-41476922 GCF_015228065.2 Penaeus monodon
CCTTTTTTCCACCCCCCCCCTCCCCTTCTCAAAAATCGAAAGAAAAATATCCACTCTCGCCCCGAAGCCATAATCAGTGAAGCGCCCCAAGTTTCCGTCTCGCGCGTTTTTCACAACAAACATTTGTTTCGCCGAGCGTGTGTTGTGCCGGAATCTGGAAAATGTAGTGGCTGACACACGTGGAAAAGCTAAGAGGGTCGGTAATGCAGTTGCTTTCCACGGAGTATAATGTCATTGT
>NC_051409.1:41477085-41477292 GCF_015228065.2 Penaeus monodon
TTCCTTTATTAAACGCTCCCTTGTTGTGTACAAACGTTTAGCAGATTATAGAATTGAGAAAAAATAACTAACTAATTCAGCCATTAAATAAATGAACACACGGCCCTTTTTTCACAGAAACCCTTTAAGTACTCTTGGTTTTTGTTTTTTTAATTAAAAAAACAGTAGGTTTATCGAAAGAGAAAGAAGGGGGCAGGGGGGGAGGGA
>NC_051409.1:41477349-41477474 GCF_015228065.2 Penaeus monodon
ACAATAAAAAATAAGGATGGGAGTACGTGTCAAGGAGGAACTATAATCCTATTTAATTTGACCCGTTTACCCTTTTCCCAGATTTCAGAAACACACCCCCACACACAAAAAAAAAACACAACCAC
>NC_051409.1:41477506-41477955 GCF_015228065.2 Penaeus monodon
TAAAAAATATAAAAATTTATATAAATAAAGATTTTATAATAAAATAATTTAAAAAATATAATATTTTAAGGTAATAAAGGTATATATATTAAAAAAATATATATATATAAGATAAAAAATTATTGGTATATATATAAAATAAATAGATATAAAAATATATATAATATAATAATATTATAAATATAAATATAAATAATTAATATATATATAATATACATAAAACAAAAGATAAAAAATATATAGAGATAAATATAATATAATAAATATAAATATAAAAACATAATTAAAATTATATATAAAAGAAAAATATAATATAAAATAATATAAAAAAATTAAATTTATATAAAAAAAAATATAATAATAATTTTAAATAAAATAATATATAAAAAAAAAAACAAAAGGGAAATAAAAAAATTAATATTTTTAAAAATAATATAATAGTAATTAAT
>NC_051409.1:41478444-41478759 GCF_015228065.2 Penaeus monodon
ACACGTACATCCCATCCTATATATTTATATGTGGTGGTGTGGTCTGTGATACCCCACACACACCACAGCACACATATATCAAATATCCCCCCCCCTGCCCCTTCTTTCTTTTTCGATACATACTCTATCTGTTTTATAATTAACAAAACAAAATTCCAAGAGTACTTAAGGATTTCCTGTGAAAAGAGGCCGTGTGTTCATTTATTTAATGGCTGAATTAGTTAGTTATTTTTTCTCAATTCTATAATCCGCTAATCATGTTTAGTACACAACAGAGGGAGCTGTTGAATAATGGAAATGTTTTGAGTTTCAGTT
>NC_051409.1:41478903-41479141 GCF_015228065.2 Penaeus monodon
ACAATGACATTATACTCCGTGGAAAGCAACTGCATTACCGACCCTCTTAGCTTTTCCACGTGTGTCAGCCACTACATTTTCCAGATTCCGGCACAACACACGCTCGGCGAAACAAATGTTTGTTGTGAAAGCAGCGCGAGACGGATGCTTGGGTGGCGCTTCACATGCTTATGGCTTCGGGTCGAGAGTGGAGTATTTACTTTCGATTTCGAGAGAGAGAGGGGGGGGGTGGAAAGGA
>NC_051409.1:41480370-41480657 GCF_015228065.2 Penaeus monodon
AAAAAAATAATGACCCAAAGCACATGTACATAATAAAAACCCCACGAGTCTTTTTTCAGTGCCATAGTTAGCAAATTTTCCGCATCAACATTTTATCTTTCAACCCAAACGCAAATGAAGTGGAATTTGGGGGAAACAAAGGAAGCTCAGCCATCAGAGGAGAATGGCGTGGGGGAGCGAAGAGCAGCCGAAGCTCATGCACAGCCACTGATAGTTCTGAGAAAAAATTACTGTTGGGATTTGAGGTGATGAACATTTTATAGTTTTAGCCTTTGTTCTCCCTCCCC
>NC_051409.1:41482196-41482463 GCF_015228065.2 Penaeus monodon
GAAATACAGAAAGTGATGTAGCGAACTTTATCAGAATCCCCGATTCCCCGGAATCCCCTCTAAACCTATTATCCCCAAAAAACTTTCCTAAAAAAGTAAAAAAAACTTTTCATTTTATTGTACGTGTTTTTCGAATTTTGGGGGGGGGATGTGACTAACGGCTGGGTTTTATTGCTGAATCATGTTAATGTAAAATAAGCTGGCGGCAAAAGGATGTCGCAATTCAGTGGCGAAAATAGATGTATTTTTTTTCATCCTGACGGGCTG
>NC_051409.1:41483092-41483422 GCF_015228065.2 Penaeus monodon
TAGAATCCGGAAAAACAGAGGCCCCTTTCATTCCAATTTAAAAAGCACCATGAAAATCCTCGCATGGGAAAACCTTTGTAGGGAAAAAAGAAGGATTTAGGAGAGAGGGAAAGGGGAGCTTCGTTTAGAGAAATGCAAAGAAGCATACAGGAAGAAAAAAAAAACTTTTTTTTTATTTTTAATTTTTCCAAAAAAGAATTAAAATTTTAACTTTTATGACGATTTTTTAGGATATAGATAATTATTAACATTAAAGAGGTTCAAGTTCAAGAAAGACGGAAAAAAAAATTTAAGAAAGAAAAGGGGGGGGGGGGATAAGAAGAGAAACCA
>NC_051409.1:41483770-41483985 GCF_015228065.2 Penaeus monodon
GAAAAAAATTCTAAAGGCAAAGCGAGGGGCCCAAAAGTCGGCCCCTACCCCCCAAACGAGGGAAACAAGGCGGGAGAGAGGGGAAGTCGAGCCCTTTGGACTGAGGAACCGCGCACCCGACCTTCGAAGGCTATCAGGCTCGTTAAAAATGCTATCCCCCCATAAAGAGAGGGGAACTCGGCCCTTGGCGGGGGGGGAAGGGGAGGAGGGGGGAT
>NC_051409.1:41484497-41485530 GCF_015228065.2 Penaeus monodon
AAAAAAAGGGGGGGAGGGAATGCGGGGAGAAACGGGTTTGGAAAAAAAAGGAGGAAGAGGACACAGAGGAGAGAGAGAGATGGAACATAAGAAGGAACTAAAAGAAAACGAAGACAAAGAGAGGGAAACGAAAGAGGGGCGGGGAAAAAACAAAAGACGAAAAAAAGGAGGGGGAAAGAGGGAATGAGGCAGACCCCCAGTGGCACAGAACACACGAGAAAAATTTTTTTTTCAATGGCGTTCCTTTCCCGGGCTTGTTAAAGGGGAAGGGAAGTGCCCCGTTAAATCTTTTTTATGCAGAGGTTTTAAATAGCGTTGAAAAAAGGGGGGGTGCAAGGCTTAAAGGAAAAAAGTGGGAATTTTTCTGATCTAGATTTTTTTACAGAGAGCTTTGATCGGGTTTTTTGTTTTCACAAAATTTTGTTTAATGAAAAGACAGATTACTTTTTTTCTTCCTTTTTTTAATTTAGGGAAAGGTTACGAATTGGGGGAGGGTTTAAAACTAACTGCAAGGGTAGGGTAGTGGGTATAAAATTTCTAAGAAAAAATGGGTGTGATATCTTTAGGGCATTCGGAAATGGGAATCAAGGAAATTATTACCCCTTACCTTTTCGTGATAGGGTTGGAAAAAAAGGATGATTTTTTGTATTAAGGTATTTAAAATACATTAGCAAAATGTTTATTCGTAACTTTGGGTTTACGTCTTCGTATTAGTGAATGAAAGATGAAAATTTTTTCCCTTTATATGGCGGCGTAATGAAGCTTTAGTGGAAAAAAAATCACCCCATGAAAAAAAAAAAAGTTATGTAAGATTTCACATCGTTGTGGGAAAAGGGTTTTTTCTTCGTCTATGTCTAAACGGTCAATTTTTTCGATAGGTTTTTTACCTTTGTTTTACAGATTATGTAAACAGGAACCCTAAACATTTGACTTCATGCATGTCATTATATTTGCATACACGTATAATAAAAGCATATATGCATTTATTCTGTCGACGAATCACAATACGCACATACATAGCTCTCCCTGCCTA
>NC_051409.1:41485922-41486225 GCF_015228065.2 Penaeus monodon
ACACACATATATGTATATATTATCACTGGCACTAGATATTCTGCAATGAAACAACCGGCTTCTCGGAATCACTTCATCCCCGCATTAAATGCCAAACGAGACAACAATTGCACAAATCACCGTTATTGCGGCATCCGTCTCCGCTTTCCCGGATGACGCCAGCCGCTGATGCTGCGCTTGTTTTATGACGTCATAATTCCGGTGCGGCGTTTGTCCAGCGCAGCGTCTTGCCGAGGGAATTGGACAGATAAACCAGCATTCCGGTTTGAGGAGAGAGCGGGCCAGGGTGATGGATGGTTGGCC
>NC_051409.1:41490034-41490208 GCF_015228065.2 Penaeus monodon
AGGGCCCGCTCTTTCTTTATTCGTTCTTCCTTGTTTTAGACTCTGCAGTATTTTCTGAAGTCGCACATTAGTTTCCCAAACATTTTATGCTTATGCTTTCTCTTGCCATCACACTTTATTCGAGAGGGCATAAATGTTAGCACTTATTTTTCTCTTGCTCTGCGGCCACCTACT
>NC_051409.1:41490350-41490584 GCF_015228065.2 Penaeus monodon
GCCTCGTAACACCAGAAGTATATTGCGTTCGCCGTCAGCCTAAAGATGCAGGAGACCTTCCTGACATCGTGAAATTCCAAAGTGTTTCACCCTATAAACATGCGTGAGGTTAAAAGAGACAAAGGTATATGTAGTTACCAATCTTTCTTGGCTATTTCTAGTTTGTTTATTATCTTTGTTTATGTATATATACACACCTTGTCATTTTTTGGGTATTCATGATATTTTGCATAG
>NC_051409.1:41491085-41491748 GCF_015228065.2 Penaeus monodon
AGTAGGTAAAGTTAGAACGTGGTATCAAAATACCACCTGATACTACCTTAACCAGAAATATTAGTGTCCATATAAACCACCAAAAACAAAAACAGCTTAATGTTGATGCATTAGGCTCAGTACCAACAGTATATCAGTAAAGATATATACAGCATATATATAACACATTGACCAGTAACGTACCAAAAGTCTCTTGGAAAAAAAAACATAAATAAAATAAACGTTCAAACCTACATGGATTTTACTTAGGGATATTCTTATCAAAATATTTTCCTGGGAATACACAGTCAGAAAGCCTTAAATCCATCTCTGTGGTTTAGAAAAAATATCCATTCCAGAATACACACTTCTCAGAAACTTTCTCCTTGAACATGTACCATAAACGAAATCCCAATCCCCTTGTAAAGGAGTGACTCGCGACTAGGGAGGAGGTTTCCTAACCGAGCCGAGGGGAAGCAAGGGGACTAATGGGAAAGACCTCCGTTGGCGTGATCCTTGGGCTCCGTTCTGTATTGATTCAGCGGCTGCGGGAATTTTTACGAGGCTGATTGTCAGGTCGACCCCCATGTAGGAGGGCTTCATGGCGGCTCTCCCCCCAGCCTCCGTGGAATTTTTAAAGCGGCCGCCACTCACATGATAGGGTTCTGTTAGCTATGCTAACAT
>NC_051409.1:41491948-41492288 GCF_015228065.2 Penaeus monodon
AGCCAAACATGTGCCAAAGTACACAGTCCTTTGTTCCCCAGTATTTCCTCATAATAACATATGACTGCTGATTTGTCAGTAGGCTCACCTGTATGGAAAACATTATTCAATCCTGGATTATTCATGATTATTTGACAGAGAAGAGTAAATGCACTCGTTTGGGACTAATATAACGAATCACTCGCAATAAAAATCACTAATTGCTTCATTCGAAAGTGATTATAGGTTTAATCAGACTTACGATTTCCCATGGATCAGTTGGTGCAATGTTGTTGGTCAACGAGTCATTGTGTCTGTGTGTAAATGTATATAGTGTATATCTATATTTGTATCTACATTA
>NC_051409.1:41492471-41492678 GCF_015228065.2 Penaeus monodon
GTGAGCGAGGTGGGGGCGTGTTATGTGTGTGTGAGGGCCGCTCTTTCTTTATCGTTCTTCCTTGTTTTAGACTCTGCAGTATTTAGGCAGTCGCACATTAGTTCACAAACATGTTATGATTATGCTTTATCTTTGCCATCACACTTATTCGAGAGGGCATAAATGTTAGCACTTATTTTCTTTGCTCTGCGGCCACTACTTCTTCAT
>NC_051409.1:41492806-41493043 GCF_015228065.2 Penaeus monodon
GCCTCGTAACACCTAAGGAAGTATAGCTGCCGTTCGCAGTTCAGCCTAAAGATGCAGGAGACCATCGACATCGTGAAATCCAAAGTGTTTCCACCCTATAAACATGAGTGAGGTTAAAAGAGACAAGGATATATGTTAGTTACCAATCTTTCTTGGCTATTTCTAGTGTTATTATCTTTGTTTATGTATATATACACACCTTGTTATTTTTTTTGGTATTCATGATATTTTGCATAG
>NC_051409.1:41493529-41493784 GCF_015228065.2 Penaeus monodon
AGCACGCATCATGCTCACCAGTTTCTATCAACAATATCATTAGAGCAGCAGTTGCTCTAACTACCCCTGTGATATGCAAAGCCATTGTCTCAATGCAAATTAATGCAAATAGTTCATAAACACTTACTGTTTCCTGGCAGTCCCGCTTATCGCTGCTTGGGGCGATGACATAATGCATATCTGTTGCGGATTTGACTTTAGTTATAACTGCATAATATGTTTCCGTCTTTGGTTCATTATTTTTTCTTCCATAAG
>NC_051409.1:41493811-41494108 GCF_015228065.2 Penaeus monodon
CCTGTTGGAATAAGGGGTGATAGAAAGAGAGAATAAAGCAGGGAGATAAAAGACAGGAAGACTTGCGACTGACAGAATGAAAGACAGGATGAAAGACAAGCAGACATGAAGAACGAGTTTGAAATTTTGCAAAAAATTAACTTAAACGACAATTTTAGAAGACCGCATTGCGGCGCAGAAGAGAAGGAAATTCAGAAGAAAACGAATAGAGAACAAGTAAAAGAAGAAAGAAAGAATAAAAAACACAAAAAGAAGAAAAAGAAAAAAAAACAAGATCCTCTTCCACCAACCTCACAC
>NC_051409.1:41494147-41494251 GCF_015228065.2 Penaeus monodon
AACTATAAAATAAAATCTATTTCAAACCCTGTCCAATATCACTTCACTCGCCACACCAACCTCTCGATTTACACAATGGGAGTGAGAACGAGAAAGTGAAAGCC
>NC_051409.1:41494350-41494630 GCF_015228065.2 Penaeus monodon
GTAAGATGTGGATTAAAGTTGACGTAAAACGATAAAAAGATCTACAATTGCAAGGAGCAAGTCAAGAAATGAAGCGCGAGAGACTGAAAACCAGTGAATAAAAAAGGCGAATAAAAAGACAAAGAAACAAGAGTAAGAAAGGAAAAGACTTTCGTATCGAGTAATCTTGAGAGGAAAATAAGAGAAAATTCGACGTTAAGTGTAAGTTCTGTGTTGTTGTTCCTGCGACTTTAAGGTGACCGAGAAGCAGTATAGTTCCGGTGGACAGTTATGTGTTTGC
>NC_051409.1:41494912-41495203 GCF_015228065.2 Penaeus monodon
AGAGTACACACACACAAACACTGACATATCTGCACATGAAAAAATACATTTAAATACGATACAAATGCACTTTTTTACTTCTACTAACTGTGGGTAGAGCTGTCCGTTTACCTTCGCATGTGGATTGACAATAGCTAAAATATGTTGCGTACATGTCGCGTATTCAAATTATGGGAAGTTTCTTTTTTGGGAGATTATTCCATAGTTTTAGATCAGTGATGCAAAGTGATCTGGATCTTAGGCGTTTGTTCTAAGGATGAAGACGGTGAGTGCTATTTGAGTTGGTATTTT
>NC_051409.1:41495265-41495731 GCF_015228065.2 Penaeus monodon
TTAAGAAGAGGTGTGACATGGTCGTATTTCTCGGCCATATATTTTCTTCAAAATTTAGTATGCATGGTTATCAAATTGTGTGTGGTTGTCAAAATGTATGCCTAGACTCTTCACGGTATGAATCTGTTTGTTATCAGGAATTGTTGATAATATTGGCAATAAGTAGGGATTCTTCCGCGCTCCGCATAATAGGAGGAGAGAAGCTATTAGGTTCCATTTTATCACGCTAGGCTGATGAAAAGGGCCTTCAGCGTAGGTGTGTCCGTGAGTGGGTGGATGTGGGATGGTGGCAGGGGAAATAACGGGAAAAATCAGGGCTTTCCTGGACGTGAAATGGGGGAAGGGAGTTAAAAGGTTGGAGAATGTGAGTATGGGTGTAGATGTGGGGCCTGTAGTAGGAGGGAAGGGTCTAGGAGGTTTTACCCCGTGTTTCGTGTGTGTGACTTCTGCCCCTGTGTGTGCTTAT
>NC_051409.1:41495848-41496032 GCF_015228065.2 Penaeus monodon
GTTATTTTAATTTGCTAAAAGGACCAAGCACACGTTCCAACCAAGATGGCAATTTCAGGAAGCTCAAATTTCTAGATTAAATGTTCCTTCAGCGGTGTAGCAGCTAAGACATCACGTGACAAGCTCTCTCTCTGTCTCTCCTTGGGGACCCCGAGTTAATGCCAAGAAAGACCGTTTTATATGT
>NC_051409.1:41496076-41496568 GCF_015228065.2 Penaeus monodon
CCATTTCCCCTGGATGTGTAATGAGTATGGGTTATATGGATATGGATGTTAATGACAATAGGAGTAATATATCGAAAGTAATATGACATAATGATGAGATGTTATGACGATATTGAGTAACAACACATAACTTCATAGTCCTAACATCGTTTAACACAGGATGATTAATATAATAGCAAAGAACGTTACAGAAAAAAAAGTATCCTTCACAGCAAGTAAAAATGTGTACACTTTCAATGAAATATTCCCGCAAGCAGAATATTCAATTTCGAAAAGCCTGCAAACGTAAACTTATTTCATTTACTTTCCCCGAAGCAAATGTCAGGCTCTAAGTTACGTAGAATCCTTTTAGTGATATTGTTGTGCATTTTCTATTTTTTCGTTTGAAATTACTCGAAACTTTTTATCTACTGTCACAAGAAGGATCGCTGATGCATGATTGTATTTTATTTTGGAATTGGTAGTTTACATATTGATATTATCATTAATTTA
>NC_051409.1:41496838-41497697 GCF_015228065.2 Penaeus monodon
AGCTCCCCTATTCAGCCTCCCTCTCTTCTTGCCTGTTTACTCTACCTCACTCTTCTCACAAGCTTCCTTTACGCTCCCTCCCCTCCCCGCTCACTACCTCTCCCTCTTTCCCTCCTCGTTTACTTTCTCTCCCAGTACATAAGCATTCAGTTATGGCAAACTACGCAGACAGTAACCATAAAGGAGAAATTACATTTTCCTTCTCCCAGACTGGACACGAAAGAGTTCATATATTTTCTGGTGGTTCAGTATAAAAATGCAACACCAACATAAAACTAAAACAAAAATCGTTATGTAAAGCATAAAAATGGAATGAAATAAAGGTTTATATCTTTAGGTATAGTTATCCAGAAATATACCATGTTTTCATATCAACAACATTCATTCATTATATTCAACATTTCCGTATACTATTGATTTTCTTTGTTGCATCTATTCTATTCATTTAGGTAGTTCATTGCCTATTTTGTCTTATCTTTGCTCTCAGTTGTTTGTGGTTAAGTTTAGTATAGTTTAGTTAGGAAGAATGGATGAACAGGCTTCATTCGAAAACGATGGTGTCCTCAACTTAATATATTAAAATATTAAAAGACAGAATGGGATTCATACTGAGCAACAATTTAATCTTCAGTTTAAACTAACAGTGGATTCTAACCCCTTTGTTTTTCATGTCTAAACAATATAAAAAAGAACTTGGTTCTGATTATAAATTGTGAACACACCTTTGTCAAAAAAACAAGTAATACACAGCAACGTTAATGAATTATCATGATGTTTGATTTCACAAAATCGAAGATTATGATAATGACGTTGATAGTGGCATTCCCCATTCAGTTTGCAATACCACATTCAGTGCCAC
>NC_051409.1:41497719-41498077 GCF_015228065.2 Penaeus monodon
CATACTTCAGCGATAGAACTAACCAAAACAAAAGACAAATTAATGCATAACATGATATTATATTTCTTGAAAATACGATGAGGATAAACAATTTTCAAACAGTCAAAAGCAGAAAAGGGGAACAATTCGTGTATAATGACATATGAATAACGCATGGGTAGAATAACAAAAGCAGAGCCATGCATTTGCAATGACATGCACTACACATGAAAGTCATATAAACATCCTATGCTGTATCATTCTATTCATGACATAGTTCACCCATACTGTGAAGTGACTGTTCGATTAATAATGACAGGAGACTCTCCATTTACATATACCCATTTGTTTGGCAATTGTCGGTGTGCATATCATTTCG
>NC_051409.1:41500283-41500521 GCF_015228065.2 Penaeus monodon
TCCCTGACGCAGCATACCAATTCATCTAGATTTACATTCCTGGCTAAGACGGCTTTGATTTTCCATAAGCCGATAATGAATTTCCTTTTGTTTTTCATGATTATGAGATTACTTATGGAGCTCGTGAAACATTGGAAAGAACATCTTCCTATTATCTAAAGCCGATACACATAATGAAACCCGAAGAGAAGTTCCCGTAGAGTTAGAATCTTAAATTACAAGCCATTCTGCGAAAATG
>NC_051409.1:41501711-41502435 GCF_015228065.2 Penaeus monodon
CCTGACCCTGTCTCCCCCCCCCTCTCTCTCTTCTTTCGCATGGACATGGGTATATATTTTAATACATATTAACAATTTATTTTTTATTGATGTGTATTTGTCAGATTTGGTGTATTATGCTCATTGATTTATTATAAGTCGTATGCGCAATTACTGAAAATATTACCATATTCTGATGAATATATGTAATTGCATCTGTTTTTGTGTGTGTATGTGTGTTTGAAAGGGGAATAAAAAAAGAACACATTTTCCAACCTTTATTGATAACACTGGTCAATCACAGACATGTATATATTCTAACTCAGATTAACTTAAAAATAGTATCTTTTTTTTTAATACCAATTAACAATATTGCAGGAATTTCCCTAATCGTAAGGAGAAGTAATGTAAACTCTGATACATATGCGTGATTACACCTATTGTGTGTATGTATGTGTGAAAAGGGGAAAAACAAAGAACAAACTTTAATTCCAATCCTCTATTGATATCATATTTTTAAACCAAGATATGTGGATAATGTAATACACATCAACCTTTAAAAAATATATATTGTTTAATATGAAAAGCTACTTAACGGTATCGAAGAAACTGTCCTAATTACATACCACTTGAGTAGCTTCGACTGGATCTGCCAAGCTGTCGTGTTGCCTTTTGTCGAACGTCCTCATGCCGAACGTATTCAAAAATAGCGAAATACCTACAACAAGGAAAATTTAAGGGAAGC
>NC_051409.1:41502478-41502909 GCF_015228065.2 Penaeus monodon
TACACGTACAAGTGTGACCGTCTCCTATGTAGATTACATACTGCAGTTCAGTGAGACACAAATGTACCCCCCTGCACCACTGGTATGTGTACCTGATAGAGAGCGATAAGATAAACATGCAAGTAGAGAGACGGGTATATACTATAAACAGAGACAGTCAAATGTACCTCTACTCATACCGAGAATTGCCTCGAACAAGGTTTCATCTCCCTTCGCGAGCACTCGTACGAAGATTATTAACAGGAACACAAGCGTGGGATCGTCAGAGATCGTAAACCGGAAGTTACGATCTCATGAACCGCACGCGACACACTGTAACAAGAACAAGGCATAATTAGCAGGACAAAACTTTGTAAATTTCTGATATTGCTGAAGGTGAAAGTAGAAAGGGATATAGATCGTCTTATGTTGTGTATTTTTCCCTTCATTTT
>NC_051409.1:41503986-41504130 GCF_015228065.2 Penaeus monodon
CTCTCGTCCTCGAGTGCATTAAGGAGCAAGTCAGTCTAAGCCATAATTTAATTTCAAGATTCTATCAGAATATGATTACCACATTGTCGCAACTTCCCAGACACCACGAACTAAAGTAAATTGGGGAAGATCACATCATTACGG
>NC_051409.1:41504335-41504444 GCF_015228065.2 Penaeus monodon
TTGGTAATAGATATAGAGCAATTAGAGTGAAAGGGGGTGGGGGAGAGATAGAAGGAGATGGAAGAAAACGGGAAAAACAGAAAGAGAGAATTAGGGAAATAGATGCCTT
>NC_051409.1:41504466-41504758 GCF_015228065.2 Penaeus monodon
GACGGTGCATTCATACACACTCGCGGCAAAACTCTGATATAAGTGTAAAAGTACCAAGTATAACTATTTATAGCATTTATCGTTGGGTCTGAATTCAACAACGTTAGTGAAACCTATTTTGCAAATAACCTTGACTCGTTTTACCCAACTTTCAACCAGGCATATATTATCTTCCATGACTTTTATGAAAATCTGACTCTCTGTCTGATTGGATTTCCTGCAAGATAAAAGAAAATTATAAATGATATGGATGGAAGACCATACGGAATGAGAAGAGCAAAGGCCAATGAAA
>NC_051409.1:41505494-41505613 GCF_015228065.2 Penaeus monodon
TTTTGGTAATCATTATCATTGTAACTGCAGTTCATATAAGTGATAAATAATATCGCTTGTCATCATCACCACCAATAACATTAACGCACTCACCTTTGATATTCGTAGTATGAGTAGTA
>NC_051409.1:41505744-41505810 GCF_015228065.2 Penaeus monodon
AATAAATAATAAGGAATAGTTTTATTAATGACCATGTTTATCATTTTTCATCTATTTAGGAATACA
>NC_051409.1:41506338-41507115 GCF_015228065.2 Penaeus monodon
CAACTTTTGAAAGGTTTGTGGACGACATTTTTTAAAAGCCATTTTACCAGACGCTAACTGGAAGACGGAATACCATTTTAGATCGCAACATTTTCTTGAATAAAGTAAAATTCAGTGGTAAAACTTTAGCTTGGATAAAAATGTGTTAATTTTTCGTTAACCAATGATTGCTGCGTTTAATATCTTGAATAGTTATATGGGGCGAAAATTAAGGCCGCGCACAGGAAGGTTTTGCAATGGGAAATCATGTGAAGGAAAATTAAACGTTATTTTTGAGGAAATAAAGGGGTTAGGAGAAAAGAGGATGTTATAAAGTTTGTCTCAGGATAAGTATAAAGGAAACAAAAACTAAAGGCAGAGTTTAAATTACCTGGGGAATCGTCTCTTTGCGTAGCACAAGAGAAGCGACCTGTTGAATGACCACCCCTGTCCGCCATTTTTGCTCCATCCCACGAACTAAAAGAACCGAAAAATAGTGTTAAGCTCGTAGACTCGTCGTTGGTGATAGCTCCCCAGACTGAAAACAACCACAAGATAAAAGGAACAATACAGATGAGTGAACATAAAAAATATGAAAAAAATGATAACCCAGTATAAGAGGCCTAACTTATTTAGTTGCTGATTTGCAGGACATATTATGCGGTCCCACTGGCAAAGGTAAACTCTTATAATGAATCTGGCAACTTACCGTATGATATGATAATTACCCAGCAATTTATGATTCTTTGGTCTATTTTGTTATTTTCTTTACTTTGAGTATAATATGCTATATTTGCT
>NC_051409.1:41507241-41507744 GCF_015228065.2 Penaeus monodon
TACATAGGAAGACCGATATCTTTTATAGCAAACTTCTCAGTGAGAGATTTTTTCTTCTCCGCTGCCGCCGTTTCGGTCTCCTCTTACTGCCACTGGGGGTCGCTAGCTTTTCATGTATCACGTGTCAAGTAGGGGGTTACCATATACTTTATCGTTTCCGAAAAAAAATATTTTCGAACACTGATTATATATAATGATATAAAGGTTATAAAAAGTTTTGTGTAAAAGCCCCGTTCCGAGTAAATGTCCTGTGGAAGCCAATGTAAAAGGCTCCTGACCCGGTCTCCCCCCCCCCCGCTCCTCTTTCTCTCTCTTTCACACGTGTTTATAAAAAGGCAAAAACAAGCATAGACATGGGTATATGTTTTAATACACAAAACATACAGACATGTGTATTTGTCAGATTTGGTGTATTATTCTCATTGACTTATTATGAATCATATGCGCAATTACTGAAAATGATTACCATATTCTGATGAATAGATGTATTTGCATCTTTTTTT
>NC_051409.1:41507766-41508400 GCF_015228065.2 Penaeus monodon
AAGGGGCATAAACAAAGAGCACAATTTCCAACCTTTCTTGATAACACTGCTCAATCACAGACATGTATATATTCTAATTCAGATTAACCTTAAAAATAGTAAGTTTTTTGTGAAATGCCAATTAACTATATTTCAGGAAGTTCCCTAATCATAAGGAGAAGTAATGCAAGCTCTGGTACATATGCGTGGTTACACCTATTGTGTGTATGTATGTGTGAAAAGGGGAAAAACAAAGAACAAACTTTAATTCCAATCCTTTATTAATATCATATCTTTAAACCAAAATGCGTAGATTATCCAATACACATCAACCTTTAAAAAATATATTGTTTAATGTGAAAAGCTACTTAACGGTATTTCAGAAGCTGTCCTAATTACAAAACTATAAACGTCTACATGTTCTGGTTCATATCCATAATTACATCTACTGTGTGTCCTCACCCGACATATGGTTATACCAAAAGATATCACTGGAGAAAGAACGTCAATACTCGACCATACATCCTCCTCAACACTCCTAAGATCCACCTTATCGCTCATAAGGTCAACGACGATTGCCGAGTAGTCTTGCACATGTCTCCCGGGATGAGGCCAGACGATATTGATGACTGCGAGGTGGGCATTTATTTAATAA
>NC_051409.1:41514487-41514594 GCF_015228065.2 Penaeus monodon
ACAAACATAAAATAAATAAGCAGCTGTGTAACCCATCTGAGCACTTATCTTATCCTTATCATGGGATTTTCTTTCCTACTTTATCCTTAATTCAGTCTAATATGCTT
>NC_051409.1:41514800-41515152 GCF_015228065.2 Penaeus monodon
AATCAAGCGCTGTGGGTACAACCCCATCTGAGCCACTTCTCGTTGTCCTTCATCCAATCGGGAGTTTTCCTTTCCCTCCGCCTTCGTGTTCGCGTTTCAATTTCAGTCTAATATGCCTTTATGAAATACAAACGTATGCAGTCTGCACAGCTGCCTCATGTTTGCAGCGTGTATGCAACTCGACCGTAAAACACAGAGAAGATTTAAAGTGTACGAAGTACCTGTGTGTGTGTTTTTGAGTCTGTGTGCATATAGACTGAACCTTGCATGTAACACACACATATATAGATATATATGCTGATATTATATGAAATAAAATGTTTTAGCGTAGTAAAGAGTAAATCTAATGGGA
>NC_051409.1:41515580-41516452 GCF_015228065.2 Penaeus monodon
CAGAACTGACAGACCACAAGGAGCGACACCCTCTTATATTCCCAATCACTCCAAAGTTATCTAAGCTGTTCCGGGAAAACTGACATAGAACTTGAAACCTCAATGGCCTTTCACTTCCCGTTAAACTCCGGGTTACAAAGACACCCCCACACTCTCCCTTCCTCCTCCTCTCCCCTGTAGTCTCCCTTCTTCGCTCTCTCCCCCTCTCCCCCCTTACAGCACCCCTCCCTTATGGCCATCAGTTCCCCCACTCCCTCCCCTATAGCCCTCTGTTCTCCCTTCCGCTCCCCCTCCCTCTCCGTTTTCCTGTCGTGGCCCTTTCTCCATGTAGCCACAGGCCCTTCCCCACCTCCTCCCCCAAAGTCGTACTCCCCAATAGCCCAGCGTCCCCCATCCCTTCCCTCGACTTTCCTGTCGCAATGCCTTTCCTTTTCCTGGTCCCTTTTCTCTACCCTTACCCCCCACGAGCCCTCTCCCCTTTGCTTTATGCGTGTGTGTGTGTACGCATGTGTATTCCTGAATTCGGAAATCACGAAATGAAGACGAATCACCAGCCGCCATATCAGGCACACGGAAACCAGCACGTCAACGAAAACTCTGGGGTTAAATGCGACGGAAAACGGCTCCAGTTGAATTCACGGCAGACGGTCTCCATTACGAGAAACAGTGACGAGGCGTCTCCCAATGGGTGATTATTCCGCGGTAACTAGATTATCGCTCAATTCCAGCTGACATAGGTACCATTTCCCAGAAATGACATTTGTTTCTGCACTCTCATGGGGGAGCGAGAGAGAGAAAAAAAACAGGAGTAAGGAAGTAGGAAGTAAGAGATGGTGAGGGGAAAAGGGGCTGGAGGAGGGGAAAACACTTGT
>NC_051409.1:41516619-41517029 GCF_015228065.2 Penaeus monodon
CAGACAAAGCTTCAATACAAAGTCTCTGTTCACATGCACTTCGAACAAGGACCTAACTTAGTTTACTTTAGGCTCTAATATCAACTAAACAAATTACACGCCAGTAATCGAACACAATGAGATTAAGAGTAATTATGAAACCGACGACAAGTTCCGAAAACAGGGCCAGAAAGTTTATATCAATAGAAAGTTATTGATTTACTTCTGTAGCCTTTGGATTATTGATATGAAAAAATAAAGCATTTCCAAATTGCTTACCTCCTCCCATCACCCTCTCCCCTTATTTCACTCCCCACCACTCCTTCCCCTGCTCTCTGTTTGATCTGCATCCGCATCCCTATCCACACGTACCCCCGCACTCTGTACTTTATCACTTGCAATCATTAATGAGGTAGTTAGGGAGGGGCGAT
>NC_051409.1:41517363-41517523 GCF_015228065.2 Penaeus monodon
TAAATATCGTCTCACCACTAACACTCCGCCAACCCATATGCAAATCACGCATTCATTCTTCGCAATATTTCTTGCAGAATCAGATCAAGTGCACAATACCTTCAGCAGCAAGAGACGGAGACTTGGAAGAAGATTCCGGATTATTTTCCTGCAAGTCGTA
>NC_051409.1:41517690-41518028 GCF_015228065.2 Penaeus monodon
TATTGGCCTCAAAGTATATTTCACTCAGATATGCTATTGACATATTCTTCCTTTATTCCACAAAACGTTAACAAACACGCACAGACCCCCCCCCCAAAAAAAAAAAAAAATCTGCTAGCGCATAGTAACACTGAGGCGAGGTTCGGAGAAGCACATCAGCAGTAGTATTGTGTTTTCCGAGAGCCAACTTCGCAGGCCGTGACAGGAATCATTCTGCCTATACACTCTGCTGGCGAAGCAACAAGGCTGACTGCAGAAGAGAGCGGAAAAGAGGAGGGAAGAGGCTGGGTCTTGGGGGTCGTATACAGCGGAAATAGAAAGTGCTTTTGTCTTGTCTC
>NC_051409.1:41518211-41518353 GCF_015228065.2 Penaeus monodon
TTACATATATCACAGTGAAATACAAATCCCCAAGATGAGATTAACAAAATCCAAGACCCCGTTAATCCAGCTGTTCCATCCTTTCCAAAAGCGTCATCCGGAAGAAGAGTTAATGAAACTAGAAGATCAAAGGAGCAAGCAA
>NC_051409.1:41520587-41520801 GCF_015228065.2 Penaeus monodon
CAGCGGGACTGAAACGAAGATAAAAAATATGAAAAGGAACCGAACAGAAAATTCCGCGATGGCTCTGCCGGAGTTTGAACCTTTCACTCTGACAGCCGGTCTGACAGCCAATGGTGTGTGCGAAGCCTGGTTATCTGTATTTTTACCTCGCTTAACCGTCCACCTCGTTTCTCTGTGTTTCCTTTTTTTCTCACGCCATTAGATATTCCTTTGA
>NC_051409.1:41520899-41521401 GCF_015228065.2 Penaeus monodon
AGGACAGACGGTAGGCCAGTTAGCAAACCAGACAACGGACGGATAATATACAGAGATACAAAAGAGATAGAGACACATAGAGATCAAGAAGGAACAGAGACGAACAAAGACAAAAAGAGTCAGACACAAAGAGACAAACAGACAGACACAGAGGCAGAGACACAGACAGGCAAATCCCCAGCCCCATCCGGAGAGAACGACATCAAGACCGCTAGCGCCCTAAAAGAACAGAAACGGCGGCACAGGATTCCTCGCGAATCCCCCCGTCTCATGGGCATCGCCCATGAGACGCCGTCTCGAGTGCGCGTGACGCGCGGGAGCCAATAACGCGGCCGATTCGCTTGGCGGAGGTTCGCTCGCTCGCGGCCCCGGAGGAGGAGGCGTCTTGGGTGTTGGCGCTTCCTTCCCTTTCTTCATCTGTCTGTTGCCGTTTGGGATTTTGAGTGTGGGTGCGGGTTAGTGTATTGAGGAGTGAGGGTAACTGTTAACAGTGGGTTAATAG
>NC_051409.1:41523749-41523954 GCF_015228065.2 Penaeus monodon
TTGGCAACATTTTACGTGTTACCCAGTATGCTTCTCTATGATCATAACGACTGGAATAATGATTTTAATTAGGACAACGACCACAGAGAGATTTTTTGGGCCTTGTGTTAGTATTATTGTTATTTATATTTTTTTTTCTTCGAAATCCTTCAAATATTATTTTGTAAATGAACATGCTTATGAAAAA
Organism: Penaeus monodon; assembly: GCF_015228065.2. Lineage (NCBI taxonomy): Eukaryota > Metazoa > Arthropoda > Malacostraca > Decapoda > Penaeidae > Penaeus > Penaeus monodon. The sequence continues at coordinate 41,523,937 of NC_051409.1, forward strand.
AACGAGAATATGTGTCCA
>NC_051409.1:41525624-41525796 GCF_015228065.2 Penaeus monodon
TTGGCAACATTTTACGTGTTACCCAGTATGCTTCTCTATGATCATAACGACTGGAATAATGATTTCAATTAGGACAACGACCACAGAGAGATTTTTTTGGGCCTTGTGTTAGTATTATTGTTATTTATATTTTTTTTTCTTCGAAATCCTTCAAATATTATTTTGTAAGTGA
>NC_051409.1:41526459-41526791 GCF_015228065.2 Penaeus monodon
TGCCATTTATTTATTTCCTGTTAAATACCCATTATGCCATTATCATATGACTTAAGAGAACAGAAAACCACGATAACTTAACCGTACAGTACTTTCAACAGGACTTCGGAGGCCCATCGAGGACAATAAATCTGTCGAAACCCTCACTATGAAATTCAGTGGCGGAACAACTGGTCCGGAAAATAGTTGTTGTGGTTGGTTAAACTGTGGGTCCAGGACAAGCAGCCAGTCCGTGAGGAGTATTTTGTTTGTGTAGTCTATTAGTTCAGAAGAGGACATTCATAAAGACGTAAATTCTAGGGTTCCGTAGTCGCTAGCATTACTGAGTTGTG
>NC_051409.1:41526914-41527177 GCF_015228065.2 Penaeus monodon
AGCATATATAAATATACGACTTGTTTAAATGAGAGTATGACAATAGGGCCTTTTTAACGTTCATAACAGAAGCACCGCTTGTCCAGACCAGGAAAGGGGGGTGAAGGGTTTCGCTAGCCTAGTCTAGTTCTACATCCCGAGCAGAATTCGCGGCATCTCTGGAATGTGCTATTAACTCTGGCTCTTGCATCGGCAAACTGCAGTATCACTGTCAACGCGAATATGTCTTTCCTTCGTGCGTCGCAAAGTATTATTGCAACAGA
>NC_051409.1:41527380-41527720 GCF_015228065.2 Penaeus monodon
ATAGAAAATGATAAGTAAATGATGCGGAACAAAATATCTGCCGAAAAAAATAAAAGAAAGAATAATTAAAAAGAAGAGGTAAGGAAAAGAAGATAAGGATCAAAATTCTAATTTTCTGCCTTACACTCCCGCGAGAGTCCGAAGGCAAACACCAGCTCCAGAATCCAGCTCGGCGGATTGAAAAGTCTACGGGACCGCACTCCTTGTTTATTTTACCAGATCCTCACACCCTCGAGGCGCTGTTGCACTAACTGGGTGTTGAGGAAAGAGAAATCGAACTGCCATTCAAGATCCGGCCGAGGGAACCCTGGGTCGAGGACAACTACTCAAACAAAATAAC
>NC_051409.1:41528380-41528623 GCF_015228065.2 Penaeus monodon
GCAGCATCTCTAAAAACGAAGCTATTCAGCAAATTTTTAATATACAAAGAATCACTTTGTTCCTTTTCCACAGCATTTGAAGATTCTCCAAATAGACCTTGACAACGAGATTTCAAACGACGAAGAGAAGTAACGTTTTGTGTGATGGAAACGTTTCGTGTGATGTTTACTCTGTCTGTACGTTTGTTGATACATACTATAGTCTGGCGAGCGACCGGGCGATGGGAACTGTTCGAGTTCTGG
>NC_051409.1:41529117-41529647 GCF_015228065.2 Penaeus monodon
AAACTGTTATTATGCACTTTATCGAAAATCTTCAAACCAACAAAGTTTACGGCCTAAATCCAGCCGAGTGAAAATATGTTACTTAACTATGTTATGCTGCTTTAAAAAATATATATAACTGGATATATATAAATGCTGCTAAATATCATGGACATTCCTCAATCAAAAATAAAAATGGATGAAACATGTAGATGATAGACCTTAATTCTAAGTTACAGATACGTTGCTACATTTATGAGCTCATTATGATTTCTACTCGAATGAGTTTATAAAGCGTGCCAATTAAATGGGATTTCTGTGATTTTTAATCTCTGTAACTGAGATAATGGTTTCACAGAAAAACGAATTAATTGGGAACATTTACGTGTTACCCAATATGCTTCTCTATGAAAATAACAACTTGAATAATGATTTCAATTAGGATTTTTTGAGCCTTGTGTTAGTATTGTTGTTATTTATATATTTTCTTCTTTGAAATCCTTCAAATTATTATTTTGTAATTGAACATTCTTATGAAAACACGAGAATAT
>NC_051409.1:41530997-41531777 GCF_015228065.2 Penaeus monodon
AGAATAGTAAATATTGAGCGGAATAGAAAGCGAGTTGCCGAACACTTCAACGCTAGATTCACGCTATCACGAGAATGCAGTTTTATTAAATTCAAATATTCTCCGAATGCGTATGGTACAAAGAGATCAAGAGATTTTACAGTCGGTCGGTAGCTACAAGATAGAGGAAGAGGAGTGGGGGGAGGGGGCGAAAGGAAAGGGTGGCTAGGGGAGTGTGGGGATGAGGGCGGTGGACTGAAGCAGGTGTGTGGGGTCGTTCGGAACTGAAGGTAGTGTTGCCATTCTAGAGGGTTTTCCCGCCTGATCTAAAGGTTATGTGTCACGATATAACGAAAAATTTAAGTTTACACAATGTTTCCTTTTTGGCGGGAAATGAGGAGCTTTTACGTTTATGCATTTAAAGTGGATTCTAGCGGTTTTGTGAAAATATCAATAGCAACTCTAACTGAAGGCGGGGAGACTGTAGAAGGGAAGACGTGGTTGAATGGGGGGGGGGACTGGAATAGGGATAATAATAGTAACAAAGATGGTCGTAAAAATAGTGTTGTTTTCTTCGTTACCTCAGTAGTATATCAGAAGATGAAATACAACCATTATGTAATATTACGTTACAGCTTACTTACTACATTTGTTATATATATTATGATAACATAACTCTGACATTGAATTCAAAAATGACTCGCCTATTCATTACTTTTCATCACTGAGAATTACATTCATGTTATTGTAATATTTAAAAAGGAGAAAATCAGTATTTGAGTACTAATTTTCCAAGAAAAC
>NC_051409.1:41531854-41532474 GCF_015228065.2 Penaeus monodon
CATTTTTACAAACGTTATCATAGGAACACAATCTAGTGGAAGGCGTATAATATTTTTTTTACAGATTTCATTAATGAAAGACTAAAAAAAGAACGAGATAAAACGAATGAGGAAAGAAAATAGCAAAATTACAAAGAAACTACACAAATAATCAGTGATGAGCAATGGATAACTAAGTAAATAGAATTTGAATAATTATTTTACAAAATATAAAATAAATGAATTTTAATATCAGGTTTCTGGAGAAGGTATCGTGTTAAAGCAGATCATCTTACAAAGTTCCTCTTTTCTTCTCAGAAATTTCAGTTTCCCGACACACGATTCCTTGAATAAAGATGAGTGATTTTCACATTCTGATCTCTCTTATGGTCTTCCGTTGAGTTTTTCTTAGCTTTTCTCGCTTTCCCTATTTCGTATCTATCTTCATTTTTTTCATAATTATCTTAAAACTTAAGTTCTTGGTAAATAGTTTTAAAAAATCTAGCACAGTGTTTACTTGTTCTCCTGTTTCCCGGAGCGAGACTAAACGAGCACTCGTTCTAATGCTTAACTGACCTTATAGTTTCTTTTCATTTCTTAATTATGCTACATTACACTGCATTTCGGAGAAGGATACGAGG
>NC_051409.1:41532579-41533018 GCF_015228065.2 Penaeus monodon
GAAAAGCATTGACAATTATGAATATTTTTATCAGGAAATGACTGTAACTTCCGTGTCTCGAACCTTAACTGCTCTTCAGTGTTAACACATTCGATCATCCTCGCATATGTACAGATATACATAGGAAGTTAGTGAGTCTGTGACGGAAAACAATGCTTCAGAGGAAAATGTAAATGGTGTTATTATATCTGCCTTATATTAAGGAATAACACTCAACACCAGAGATATAAAAGAGAATATTCCTTTTGTTTCTGGGATTTATTTCATGCAATGCAAGTTTTTAACAAGAGACTGATTTACAATTTCAGCGTGTTTTCCCTTTAAAACCTATAAATATAAGCATAAAAGAAACGGATTATATGTCAAAGCACTGCTTCTTAACCTTTGTAATCTAGCGACATAAAAACACAAATTTCTACAACACATTCGCTCTTTATTC
>NC_051409.1:41533052-41533367 GCF_015228065.2 Penaeus monodon
TAATTTTACAGTGCACAATCTACTGTACTGCAATTTACTCTATAAGAACGATGGAGAATTTTAGATTGGGTTAACCTAGCCTACTTTCTGTATATCCCCGTTGTTTCAGTATATAAAAAAGGCAAGAAATACACATTACTGGTCGAAAGATTAATAAACTATCCAATTTTACAGACTTTTTATAATAAGTGAACGGTAAACCTGTGACTATATGACCAAGGATTATCCAAACACGAACAGCAAGAATGATATATTATTTAAAGTTAGATTTTTTTTTCGAAATCTTACTTTTATGAATACCGCTTTGATTTAGTT
>NC_051409.1:41533440-41534018 GCF_015228065.2 Penaeus monodon
TCGTTTCCTTTGTGTTTCTCTACTACATATACGAATTAACGACATCTAACATGTAATACAATGCAGAACAATTAGCAATAATTCTACGGAACTGCACTCCATATTTATTTTACTTGACCGCCCGCTGCATCCACAGAAGAAAGAGAAATCGACGTGTCTCTCGGGAAACAGAAATCGGAAATCTGGAGTTGTGATTGCAATCCCCAACAATTTACATTTTTATTTGTGAGGTTTGTTGCACCTTTTCGCTTTTCCTGGGTCCCACATGCTACAATTTTACCATTCAAAAAATAGTTCAGAGATGCATAAAGATATATTGTTTTTATCATTTTAATCTGCTTGAATAATGTGTATATTTTTACTTATTGAAGAAAAACAAGGACAACTCTTCTATCGTGAATTTAAAACGAAACAAATTGAATATAAACGGATTGCTTCTTTTAAACTTTTATAATAAGATTTCCAATGATAAAATTCTTATATCAAATCTGGACTAAAAAAAACACACAATTTATCGTAATAAACATATTCATGTAGTTTATAATGGGAATGGTGTTTCTTCTAATCAAACTGAATAT
>NC_051409.1:41534523-41534990 GCF_015228065.2 Penaeus monodon
AAACATTGAAAAGACCTAACACACACCGATTTTCTATTAACGACACACGTTTCAAAACAGAAAAAATCGCCCGGAATTTTTTTTTTCTTTTTGACTGATTGTTCAGCTAGAAAGGTTCCCAGGTATTAGATAAATGATGGTACAGAATGGTAAGGAAGTCCTACCATGAGACACACCTGTACAAATGACAAAAAAAAAGACTCAAAGTTCTTCAAAGACATTTTCCAAAGTTCAAGACAAGACTAGAGGCCTTACTTATCACCACTGACATCAGTTGACAAAACTAACCAGGCTCTTCTGAAAATTGCATCTTTCTTGCGACTTCTTTTTCACTATACGTTACTACCAACAATGTGTACAATAATACAGCGTTTGGTTGTGTTTTACTTCTCAAAGAGCAGAAAACACCATGGGTAATAAAAACTTCATTTCGCGAGCGCCTGAAATTTATCTCAGAAGATAGAAGA
>NC_051409.1:41535037-41535635 GCF_015228065.2 Penaeus monodon
GAGCGCAGGAAGACGGAAGAAAGCACGTGGAAGTTGAAAAGAGAAGTTAATTTATCATCTTCAGGCAGTCTTTTGAAAGGAATTTAGACGTCATGCGAGATGCTCTGCTTTCGCAAAATTTGAAAGAATGTTCGGTTGAATGCAAATGAAGCAGGTTTTCATTCTTTAAAACTTTCGTAGTTTTTACACCTTGATATTTTTCTAGGTTTTATATCTTTCAAAATCACCTGTTAAAAAGAAAGAAAGAAAAAAAACAGCGACAAATATTTGACTTGGATGCCAGTGAATGTCATTTGCATTCCTTTGCGTCTGTGTATGTGTATGCGTCTTTTCTAATGCAAATGAAATTCTCTGTAATTCTTAGTTTTTTTTCTTTTTACCGAAAAAAACTCTTAACAATTACAATTTAGAATATTAAATGCTTGTTCAGTTACGTAATTACTATAATTATTTATCTGTCATCAGGTACTGCTGATTATGAAACTATTTCCAACATTGAGTAAATTAATGTTTAAATCATATGATGTAATTCATAAGCCTGCGAATATTATTGATTGTATTGATTTTATATGAAGACTGTGATTGGTTAATAATTGTA
>NC_051409.1:41535676-41536028 GCF_015228065.2 Penaeus monodon
TCGTTTATGCGTCTCTGTGTATATGCACGTTGCATGCAGAAACCAATACTGAAAACTAACAAATGCAAAATCTAGACCCGTTGGCTCTGACCTGAGTTGAAATCGCGTGGGACTGCAGCCTTAGCCTCAGGATCTGATTTCCGTAACGCTTTCTCAATACCGTTCCAATGCAACCCAGTCTGGCGGGGTTAGGTCGTCTGGTAAACCAAACATGGGTTGTTTTCCCGTAGACTTTATTAGAGGTGAGGTGGATTCCGCGTTTGATTTTCAACTGCATTCCACGACTAATGTTTATTTTTTTATTTTACAGCAGACTGATTGACAAGAAAACAAAAAAAGCGAATAATTGTTT
>NC_051409.1:41536103-41536457 GCF_015228065.2 Penaeus monodon
TCGATTACTGCTCGAGATCGATGGATAGACGTACAGACAGATACGTATCGACATAACAGAAAAATAGGTATGCAGACGTACAACTTTCCTCGTGTGAGCTAAACAAGAAGATACACGATACGTAAATAGTGTCGTGCTGTGTCGCTATCCTACCGTCTGGACAGAAAATCATGAATCACTTGACTAGGAATTTATGTCATGGTTGATGGTGACGCTGTGTCATGTCAACCTTCGTATCTATTGAGTAGAGATGCGTGCGCTCTTAGCTCGTGACTTTATGAGGTTAAGACATACGAGGAAAACAGTGCTGGAGCCGATATGCAGATCGGGTTATTTTATAGGTTTTCCGAAGGA
>NC_051409.1:41537005-41537140 GCF_015228065.2 Penaeus monodon
GTCCGTTGCAACGGAAAAATTCTAATGCCATAAGTCGGTTGAGGATGAGCTTTCTTTAGTCTCTCATTTTCCCACCAACACATAAACACTTTTCCCCAAAAAAAAAACCCCCCACAATCTCACAACACAAAAAAA
>NC_051409.1:41537178-41537393 GCF_015228065.2 Penaeus monodon
GAAAAAATAACAAAAACCGCTTTCCCAAGTGATGATATGTAAGGACGCCTGATAATCGAGCGAGGTTTGGCTGACCTCCCGTCGGTTCCCTTGGGACGATGTGAACCCTAGGTTCATTTGCCAACCCAGCCACTCTCTCCTGTCCATTGCTTGGCTATCGGAATTCTAACAGGGAAAGGAGAATGTGGGATCTATTCTTTTACTCTTTCAATCAT
>NC_051409.1:41537503-41537819 GCF_015228065.2 Penaeus monodon
TTTTTATATTTATTATAAAATATATTTATAATATTTAGTATTAAGAATATTTATATTTGGCCGGTTGGCGAGTGATGGTCTGTCAGGTGTAATCTGTTCGGGGTTCGTCCGGACTCGGCGTTTTGTGGCAAAACTCATTCTACATGTACTGGTGGAACCACCCTTTCAGTGCTTTTGCCCAAGGGTAATAAAAATTATTACTAACAGGTAGCAGTTTTCTCCGTAAAAGGAATGGGAGCCAAGTATCACTACCAGTTCACCATCATGAAAATTAAATAAGTATCATCTGACACCTCTAAACGCTTACCTTGAATTC
>NC_051409.1:41537964-41538198 GCF_015228065.2 Penaeus monodon
TTTATTTTAAATCTTTTTTATGGGGCAGATAACATCATAATTAAAAATCATCCTCACAATTTGTAATAATAATATGGTTAAATCATGTTTATATTTTCTAAAGATATGGCCTTGCCTAATATTAAGCATCGACGATCAATACGAATATGTTTATTCTTAGATGATTTGCTACATATTCATCTGTATGATTGTGTGATGAAATTTATGTTAGATGATTGACCTGAAATAACTATT
>NC_051409.1:41541668-41541833 GCF_015228065.2 Penaeus monodon
CTGTTTTTATAACTCCCATGGCTTTTAATTACTAATTTGTATCTGGAAAGTATTTCCATTTTGATTATCCAGAAACCTCTGCTATTTAAATGACTCCATCATTATTCACACAGAGAGTCGGAGTAAGAGTACTGTAAAAGGTACATATTTTAAAGTAGAATGAAG
>NC_051409.1:41544002-41544114 GCF_015228065.2 Penaeus monodon
ATAGATAATAATAATAGTAGATAGATAGTGGTTTGTGTGGTTTTTTTTTTGGGGTGTGTGTGGATAGTTTTAGACAGATAATATTTTTATATGGATATATTTTTTTTAGATA
>NC_051409.1:41545183-41545344 GCF_015228065.2 Penaeus monodon
TCTAAAATATAATATTTTGGTATTGAGGGTCTGTATATTTTTGTTATGGTAAGAGGAGATAAAGCTAAAAGGGAGAAAATTAAATAATATTAGTATAAATAAAATAATTACAAAAATATAAAATATCTATTATTAACCTTCTATTTTAAAATTACTAAAAA
>NC_051409.1:41546254-41546947 GCF_015228065.2 Penaeus monodon
GTTATGGCTCATTCGGTCCCAACACAATCTTTCTGGGTCTACGCCACTTTTGGGTCTTGAATGAGCGTCGGCAAAACTTGCAGGTCAGTCTTGGTCTTTTTTAGTTTTCATCTTTCCGTTCTCTTCCGTTTTCTTGTTTTTCCCTCCCTCCTTATCTTCTCCCCTTCCTCCCTTCTTTCTCTCTTTTTTCCTCTGCCTCTCCATTTCCCTTCCCTCCTTCCTTTCCCCCATCTTTACACTTCTCCCTTCTCTGCCTCTGTTGCATTTTCTTCCTTCTGTAACCCTTACTCCCTTTCCCGCTCTTCCCTTGGTTCCTACCTTCTCCCTTCCCCATCATACTTTCCCTCGTTTTCCTCCTTTCTTTCACTGTTCTTCCCTCCCTCCCTCTGTTCCTCCTGCTCTCTTTTCCTCTTTCCTTTCCTTCTTTCCTCCTCTTTCAACCGTCTTCCCTTCTCCCTTCCACATCGTAATCTCCCCACTTTTCCTCCCTCCTTTCCCCTCTCTTCCAAACAGTCCTTCACTCACAACTCTCCGACACACGATTTTTCCCCCGCCCTTCTACTTTCTACAGCGCAGGCATTCATAGGAATTTTGCCGCTGATCGAGCTAAAAGCCTTTCACACTATCACTTCGATCCAGTTAGAGGAGAACGGGATAAATTATTTGTCTTATATAATTTTTCTTTCCCGCTTT
>NC_051409.1:41546992-41547064 GCF_015228065.2 Penaeus monodon
GCTCCCCGCCTTTTAAGCGTACCGATATCTATGCAAATAACCATTTGATTAATGATTAGCCAGTTATCGAAT
>NC_051409.1:41547166-41547374 GCF_015228065.2 Penaeus monodon
AATTTCAATTAGACACAGAAGTTTTTTTGTCTCACTCGTTGAGAGATATTTCATTCTCTGTCGAGTGGCTGAATCTAATCGATATTCCTTTAGAGTGCAAAGCTTGTTTTAATTGAATTCCGTAGTCAGATTTGGTGCCTTTGATTCACCAAATTGCCGCAGTCTGTCGTGGATTGGACGGATCAATATACGGTCCGTGAGGTTAATC
>NC_051409.1:41548049-41548218 GCF_015228065.2 Penaeus monodon
AGATTTTCTAAAGCATTATACGAGCGTCAGACTAGAAAACCTTTGAGGGAGAAATTTAACGGTATCAGAGAAGGAGGAAAAAGTGATACTAGAATTCAAACGTAATTAGAATAGTCCTTCCTTTCTTGACTTTTGAGAAAATCGTCACTGACAGCTAATCATAGTAATA
>NC_051409.1:41548447-41548533 GCF_015228065.2 Penaeus monodon
ATCAGGCTATGATTAAAATCGGAAAACAGTTACTACCTTCATTAAGAATTCCCTCATAAGATCCAACACACATACACATGGACCTG
>NC_051409.1:41548562-41549030 GCF_015228065.2 Penaeus monodon
TTGAGCGCACACATACACCCCCCCCCCCTCACTAATCTATAATGCACGCCGGCCGCCTAACTCATAGACATAAAAAGCCCGTATCCCGTGAGACGAAAAGGCACTCGAGCGACAGAGAGTGTGGAGCCAATAACTTGGACAAAGAAGATCGCGACCATGGAGAGTTGGCGTGAGTGCCACGCATGGGTGTCCCTGCGCCTGCTGCTACTACTGCTGGTGCCAGGTGAGGTCAAAGGAAGTTCTGAGGTGTTTCTTGCTCTCTTTAATTTGTCTGTATTTTCAGTGTTTTTTTTCCATTCTTTTCGTTTTTATTGTTGCATTTGTATAGGGTTTTCCTTTTGTGTAATTGTTATAACCCTTATTAATAGAATCTTTCATTTCCCATATTCTTTTTTTCCCTTATAATTGTTTTAACCTTTATCATAATTGCCATAATTTTCTTTATTTATTACTATAATTATCATTCTT
>NC_051409.1:41551702-41552151 GCF_015228065.2 Penaeus monodon
TTGTGATACGACTTACATGATATCTACGATTTATCAACTTGATTATAAATGTTTTTTTGTTTTTTTTCTCACCTAAAAAGCTGTTCATGTATACTCTAATTACTTCTTTTTGGAGGACAGGTTTTTGGAATAACACTTAATCATAGGAAAACATTGTTTATAGATATATGTTTATACACTTGGGACACATTAATTCTTACTTTTATATAAACAGTTAGCAAGGAAAGAAAGCAAGGTCTCTTCAAGATGCAAAAATTGTAAACTTTTTTCGTTCAATTTACTCAAAATATAACACAAAAAAGGTCTTATCCAAGATATTAGTGGAAAATATGGTTTACACCAAATTTTAAATTAATCACAATAGATTTAGATAATTGTTACTCATCAAATAACACAGACGAAGTGAACTCAAAATTGCAATATTCCTCAGTAAATAACAAATTAGGCTT
>NC_051409.1:41552196-41552484 GCF_015228065.2 Penaeus monodon
ATCAGTCATGAGCAAAATACAGAAAATATGTGAATGAAATATGCGGCCACATTTCAACACATCAGAATTTCCTTTAAATTTCCGAGAAACCGGCGAAAAATACAGAGGAAATGCACAAAACCGCCACCATTGTAATAATAATAAGGACACTTCTAATTCTAACTTTGTTAATAATGATAAAGGCAAATGTGAGAATAAAAGTGCAAAGTTTCGTTGATTCAGAATCAGCAGTTTGTTGAATTCTGAATTAGCCGCAAAAAGATTATCTTTTATGTTTCCTCTGGCTGT
>NC_051409.1:41552525-41552697 GCF_015228065.2 Penaeus monodon
CAGATTTAAACACTCGTTTATTGAGTAAACGTAAAATCCATATCTGGGAGGATACATGTCAATTAATCTACAAGTATTGATGGTTTTAATCGATTGTATTCCTTTATGAAACAAATTATTAATATAATAATTACCCAATGTTTCCATTTATATGTCCATGCATCCATGCATA
>NC_051409.1:41552940-41553031 GCF_015228065.2 Penaeus monodon
GCCCATATCTAGACTTATATATTTATTTGTCATGATTAGCATATCTAATATAGATATGAACTTTGAAATAAGATATAAAGGCATAATAATA
>NC_051409.1:41553086-41553874 GCF_015228065.2 Penaeus monodon
TCGCAGGTAATGAAAAATATATTATTAAACAATATATGCTTATTTTTTAACAGCAGTGTCGTAAGTATGTCGAGAACTAGGATATAGCTGTAATACTCATTAACGAAAAGAAATCAAGTAATAAATCAAGATTGTAGAAAGTAATTTCGTAATAATAAAACAATACAAGTGATAAGTATAAGTAGTTATATGGTACTTAATTATAGTAGGAGATGAATAAATATATGATGTTACGAAATGTACAAAATGCTTTCCAATCACCTAAATGGTCGACAAAATGCGATAAGTGTGATTGTCAGGTGAAATAAAATAAGATAAAGGAAGGTACGGTATAAGGGAACAAAGAAAAGAAAATTCACGAGTTGTGTAAATTGGAGTAATTGATCAGCCTCTTCGTGAATGAGGCCTCATTAAGACCAGATAATCCTCAATTAGAGAGGTAATTAAAGATCCGGGTGCTGTATTGGGAATGTGTTGGTATTTCTCCATGGGATGGAAATGGGAACGGGTCGTACTGACAAATGATGGTCTGACAGCTTTGTCATACCCTTTTGCCATGTTCCTTCACTTTGGAATTACTGCCATTTATTAATTCATATGAAATGGGCAGTAAAATAACCAATAAACAGTTATCTCTGTCTAATCTAGAATAATGATGGAAATTATGAAATGATTATCATTATTATTGTAGCAATGAAATACCTAGCATAGATAGTGTTGCATCTAGTATCTCCCCCCCCCCCGGGCTTTGTCTTACTTTGGATGAAAGGAATACTGCGACATATATG
>NC_051409.1:41554443-41554615 GCF_015228065.2 Penaeus monodon
CGGTGATGCGCAGGAATGTACCCCCTCGCAGTCATTAGATCGTCTGAACTCATTCCGGATACATGTACATGGCAACCCGGCAATCGCCGATGACCTTACGATCGACAAGGAAGACGGTAGGAGTGATGAAGACGTATGGTCGAGTATTCACGTTCTTTCCCTCGTCTCCCCT
>NC_051409.1:41554644-41554790 GCF_015228065.2 Penaeus monodon
GTGTAATTACATCTATGGCTCACAATAAGTTAATAATTTACTGTAATTACGCATATTCATCTGAATAACTCAATCGTCCCTCCCCTCAATATAGACCACGTGGTGCACATGTTATTTTTTCATTATGTAACTTGTGTCGAGCAGAG
>NC_051409.1:41554938-41555184 GCF_015228065.2 Penaeus monodon
AGTAAGAGGAGACTGAGGCTGCAGCTGCAGAAGGCTTGTCCAAAATGCCCTGCGGGCGTGAGAAGAAAAAATCTTTTGTTAATGAAAGTCTGCCGAACCCGGGTTCCGCAGAACATCGGAGAATTTCCAAATATTCATACATTTCTCTGAAAGCATTGATCCGTTAATGTTTGAAATCCCAGTGTGCAGTATTTTTTGTTTTGTTTTGTCGATGTCTATATTTATCAATTAAGGATTTTAGTTCGT
>NC_051409.1:41555225-41555420 GCF_015228065.2 Penaeus monodon
GATTAGCATTCCACATTAAGGTTAATATGTATCAAAATGAGTTCTTTGTAATTTTTCCCCTTCACACACACGGAAAACCAGGTGTAATTATACCGCTGAATCAGATGAATTTAATCATTAACAGTTTTGCGTATATGATTCAGAATAAGTCAGATTAATACAACAAATCTGACCAACATTACCAACCAGTGAGCT
>NC_051409.1:41555495-41555610 GCF_015228065.2 Penaeus monodon
ACTATTATTGAATTAATTTTTATATATTTTTATGGTCATTGTGATAAGTATCTTTTTATGACGTTGTGTAATAGGATATATACATTCTCCCTTCCAATAAATACCAATCAAAGAA
>NC_051409.1:41555724-41556010 GCF_015228065.2 Penaeus monodon
AGACCGAGGCATCAGTAGATGGGCGTGCCCACTATGCCCTGCGGCTGTGTAGGTATACCTGTGTAAAGATACCTTGACTATATTAATTCTCTGGGTAATTTTCTGAAGGACCGTACCCTCACAATTAGGAAAAGCGAAGCATTAGCTATAAAACAGTCAATTACTGAGTCCTCTATGGTGTAGTAGTAGATGTAGTAGATTATCATATTACTTTCTTGCAGAGGTTAGACAATAGATAACGTCAGTCGCTCTGAATTTAGATTTCGAATTCGCGTACCTACTCGAA
>NC_051409.1:41556042-41556135 GCF_015228065.2 Penaeus monodon
TGCAGGTTCACATAGTGGGGGGGTACATCATGGTACGACATCTTGGTGGACGTGGGATAGGGGAGTGGGTAAAAAAACGTTAAGTTGGACTCA
>NC_051409.1:41557045-41557293 GCF_015228065.2 Penaeus monodon
TTTTTGACATTTTGCGAAATGAATGACTTCTGGATTTCATTCAAGACTCAAGCACCTTGAAAATTACAAGGAAACCTTAACTCCCTTGGTACTTTGCAAAGGGACATATTTTTCCTAAATCATCAACATCTGCTTAATTTGTATAATCTTTAACAAGTTCCCAGTTGCCATTACTACTTAGGCAGTGCGTGGACGTATTAGCTGAAGCTGAAGAATAATGGAGTAGCCAGTAGACAATAATTGTTGCT
>NC_051409.1:41557352-41557941 GCF_015228065.2 Penaeus monodon
AAAAACAACGCCAAATACCGAAACATTTCACAAAAATACTAACGAATGTAAAAAAAAAAAATCGAAATCCTATTCAATATAAAAATATTTCATAAAAGCAAATATCGCTCCCTTCAACCTTTGTGCGTGCGTTCCTTTCTCTTTGTAAGTATTGCACATTACATTACGAGATTACGATGGAATTTCCACCATGGCATTATTAAGCTTATTAGAGCAAGGAACCCTGTCGTTGCGCTTATGTTAAGCTTGGCTGTTCCAATTACAATTACGGCAGCGACAGAGCGTAGAGTACGAGGCATTAAGAGCGACTTGGAATCCGCCGTTTGAGCCGAATTAGCTCTTTTCACACAGGAGATACACGCACCGGCTTCTGTTGGCCTCTTGAGACATCCTCCTCTTTTGTGCTTGAAGGTCTCCTCGTGGGGCAATACAGGTGATTTTCCAAGTTGCCTCTGAGATTTCTTCTGTGGTAGAGAAGGGATAACACCATAAGGGTACTCTGTCAACTCCTCTCTGTCAGTAGACGAAGGTGGTAGTGTGACCATTGGGTAGTATAATTGCCACTCATCCATAGCTCTCTCCTTCTGAT
>NC_051409.1:41558303-41558537 GCF_015228065.2 Penaeus monodon
CACAGCTCTCCTCTCTCGCGCCAAAACGCCGTCCTTCGGGCCCCTATACTGACTCAACCAAAATTAATCACGCAAGAGGGGTCGCTAATGCTATTTCCGGATGACTATTGGGCTTGGATCCCCCGTCGAAGGGCTCTGATCGCTTCTTTACTTTATGGCTGTCTGTCACTGTCATGCCGTGACGTATTGCCATCGTTTCGTCTTCTGCCATGGATTTTACGACGATGGTGGTGC
>NC_051409.1:41558568-41558661 GCF_015228065.2 Penaeus monodon
ACGTATGTGTGCACACATTACAGTCTCTCTCTTCTTTTGCTTTCCTCACCCCTTTTCTCTTTGTTTGTGTGCGTGTCTTTTCTATCTTCCCAA
>NC_051409.1:41558792-41559095 GCF_015228065.2 Penaeus monodon
TGTTCCCTCGTCTAATCTCAGCCACTCTTACAGTGCACGAAATACAAGTAAATAATCAAACAAAGAAATCGATAACACACCACGAAAATAATAGGGAATAGAGAATATGACATATCCGAACTGTATAATCTTATCAATTATTCAATGATTTTCACTATGCTCCTTTAAAATAAGTCTATGAGACAGGGGAATAGGAGATGTTATTAATCAAGGAAGACGATTATCATAACGAGGAGGATTTAATAGTGCGTAGAATTTGTTAGTACCTCGCAGATCCGCCTCTTTCTTGGCATTACGCCTTTA
>NC_051409.1:41559586-41559785 GCF_015228065.2 Penaeus monodon
CTTCTTTTAAGAATAAACATGTACCTAATTACAGCGCCATCTTTAGTCGTACCGACATACAGAACAGATATTAAGGCGCAGTTGGAGAGCAGTAATTGTAACCAACGGCAGCGAAATGAATGAAGGTGATTATTATAACGGGCCATCGTTAGGCCGAGAGAGAGAGAATAGTGTAGATGCTTCTGTTATCCATTTTACG
>NC_051409.1:41559972-41560111 GCF_015228065.2 Penaeus monodon
TTATGCAATGGTTATTTAGTGTACGGGTATTTTAAGAGTTTAGATTTGATAATTAGATATTTTGGGTATAGGGAGTGATGGTAATTATAGTGGTGATATCAAGAAATGATAGTGAATTCAGTCAAAAATTACATTATGA
>NC_051409.1:41560148-41560497 GCF_015228065.2 Penaeus monodon
CGGTACGGGTGTGCGGAATATTTTTGGTGTGTGTGGTATGTTACATCCAAGTGAATCCCATTATCCACTAATCAACGCTAATTGATGGTTGGAGACTCGCTAGTGACTTTTCCAGATGGGGACTAATGAGAGGAGTCACTGACGGAGACTGCTAATTGCTGTTACACCTAATCAAAATCTGTCGGTGTTGGAAAGCCTCGCCAAGTGCTGGGGCTTCTTTCAAGCTCTTACGCTATGTGTTTGTGTGAGTCAAAGAAAGATAAGAGAGAGAAACAGAGGGGCGGAGGGCAGAATAAATTGAGACCCTCAGTCTATCATGCTATACAAATCATGATGGGATTGCCAACTT
>NC_051409.1:41561512-41561649 GCF_015228065.2 Penaeus monodon
TCTACTACTGGGAGCTCATGTCTCGGGATGTGCTCGTCACTCACTCCAGAGGGGCTGACGAGTTGGTCGTGAACCCTACGGCCCTTCCAGCTCTAATCGTAAGAACAGTGTTCGCCGTATGTGCATTAAAATACTTC
>NC_051409.1:41562764-41562899 GCF_015228065.2 Penaeus monodon
CTAGAGATTGATGATATTGATGAGATAGATTATAGAGAGAGAGATGTGAGAGAAGATAAGCGAGGTGGTGGGGGGGGGGTGTGGTGGGGGGGTGGCTGGGAGTGGGTGTGGGGTGGGGGTGAGGGGGAGAGCAGA
>NC_051409.1:41567800-41568149 GCF_015228065.2 Penaeus monodon
GATTCGTACCTGATGTACCCCCACTATGTGAACTGCACCCCATCCCCATCCCCAACACTATCCGTCCTTCGAGTAGGTACGCGAACTCGAAATCTAAATTCAGGGCGACTGACGTTATCTATTGTCTAACCTCTGCAAGAAAGTAATATGATAATCTACTACATCTACTACTACACCATAGAGGACTCAGTAATTGACTTTTTATAGCTAATGCTTCGCTTTTCCTAATTGTGAGGGTACGGTCCTTCAGAAAATTACCCAGAGCATTAATATAGTCAACGTATCTTTACACAGGTATACCTACACAGTCGTAGGGCATAGTGGGCACGCCCATCTACTGATGCCTCGG
>NC_051409.1:41568767-41569073 GCF_015228065.2 Penaeus monodon
TCCTAGCCAGCAGACCCCGGCCCACACAGACTCCCCCGCCTCCCCCAAGTCAACTAAGACCCCTCCCGCCGTCAGACCGAAAACCAACACACCAAAGAAGACCAAGGTTGAAGCTTCTACACAAGTAACACCCAAACGGAGCTTTAGAAAAAAACAGAACAACAAGAATAACAAGCAAATTGAACCACTCGACCCCACCCGCCACTGGGAGGAAACAGCTCAGCAGCAGGTGGAAGGGGCTACCGCCCTACCGACTGCCCCCCTTCCTCCAGCAGTGCAGAACGAACGAAGTCTACACAAGATGTT
>NC_051409.1:41572350-41572980 GCF_015228065.2 Penaeus monodon
GACTGGTATTTATTGGAAGGGAGAATGTATATATCCTATTACACAACGTCATAAAAAGATACTTATCAGAATGACCATAAAAATATATAAAAATGAATTCAATAATAGTGTTAGTTTCTTGTTAGTTCTTAGTGGTTGGTAGATTGTCAGTAGTTTTTAAACAATTGGTTGATAGTATGTTGTTAGCTCAGTGGTTGGTAATGTTGGTCAAATTTGTTGTATTAATCTGACTTATTCTGAATCATATACGCAAACTGTTAATGATTAAATTCATCTGATTCAGCGGTATAATTACACCTGGTTTCCCGTGTGTGTGAAGGGGAAAAATTACAAAGAACTCATTTTGATACATATTAATCTTAATGTGAAATGCTAATCGTGTGTGTGTGACGAACTAAAATCCTTAATTGATAAATATAGACATCGACAAAACAAAGCAAAATACTGCACACTGGAATTTCAACATTAACGATCAATGCTTTCAGAGAAATGTATGATATTTAGAAATTCTCCGATGTTCTGCGGAACCCGGGTTCGGCAGACTTTCATTAACAAAAAAATTTTTCTTCTCACGCCCGCAGGGCATTTTGGGCAAGCCTTCTGCAGCTGCAGCCTCAGTCTCCTCTTACT
>NC_051409.1:41573128-41573268 GCF_015228065.2 Penaeus monodon
CTCTGCTCGACACAAGTTACATAATGAAAAAATAACATGTGCACCACGTGGTGTATATTGAGGGGAGGGACGATTGAGTTATTCAGATGAATATGCGTAATTACTGTAAATTATTAAATTATTGTGAACCATAGATGTAA
>NC_051409.1:41573297-41573465 GCF_015228065.2 Penaeus monodon
GAGACGAGTGAAAGAATGTGAATACTCGACCATACGTCTTCATCACTCCTACCGTCTTCCTTGTCGATCGTAAGGTCATCGGCGATTGCCGGGTTGCCATGTACATGTATCCGGAATGAGTTCAGACGATCTAATGACTGCGAGGGGGTACATTCCTGCGCATCACCG
>NC_051409.1:41574005-41574926 GCF_015228065.2 Penaeus monodon
AAGCACCATAGATGTCCCAGTATTCCTTTCATCCAAAGTAAGACAAAGGGGGGGGGAGATGATAGATGCAACACTATCCATGCTAGGTATTTCATTGCTACAATAATAATGATAATCATTTCATAATTTCCATCATTATTCTAGATTAGACAGAGATTTGGTTATTTTGCTGCCCATTTCATATGAATTAATAAATGGCAGTAATTCCAAAGTGAAGGAACATGGCAAAAGGGTATGACAAAGACCATCATTTGTCAGTACGACCCGTTCCCATTTCCATCCCATGGAGAAATACCAACACATATTCCCAATACAGCACCCGGATCTTTAATTACCTCTCTAATTAAGGATTATCTGGTCTTAATGAGGCCTCATTCACGAAGAGGCTGATCAATTACTCCAATTTACACAACTCGTGAATTTTCTTTTCTTTGTTCCCTTATACCGTACCTTCCTTTATCTTATTTTATTTCACATGACAATCACACTTATCGCATTTTGTCGACCATTTAGGTGATTGGAAAGCATTTTGTACATTTCGTAACATCATATAACTATTCATCTCCTACTATAATTAAGTACCATATAACTACTTATACTTATTACTTGTATTGTTTTATTATTACGAAATTACTTTCTACAATCTTGATTTATTACTTGATTTCTTTTCGTTAATGAGTTTTACAACTATATCCCAGTTCTCGACATACTTACGACACTGCTGTTAAAAAATAAGTATATATTGTTTAATAATATATTTTTCATTACCTGCGATACTACAATAACTATGATAATACTATACCATACTTTATACTACTATTATACAACTTATTATTATGCCTTTATATCTTATTTCAAAGTTCACTATCTATATTAGATATGCTAATCATGACAAATAAATATATAAGTCTAGATATGGGC
>NC_051409.1:41575152-41575298 GCF_015228065.2 Penaeus monodon
CATGGATGCATGGACATATAAATGGAAACATTGGGTAATTATTATATTAATAATTTCTTTCATAAAGGAATACAATCGATTAAAACCATCAATACTTGTAGATTAATTGACATGTATCCTCCCAGATATGGATTTTACGTTTACTC
>NC_051409.1:41575361-41576165 GCF_015228065.2 Penaeus monodon
ACAGCCAGAGAAACATAAAAGATAATCTTTTTGCGGCTAATTCAGAATTCAACAAACTGCTGATTCTGAATCAACGAAACTTTGCACTTTTATTCTCACATTTGCCTTTATCATTATTAACAAAGTTAGAATTAGAAGTGTCCGTATTATTTTCGTTACAATGGTGGCGGTTTTGTGCACTTCCTCTGTATTCTTAGCCGGTTTCTCGGAAATTTAAAGGAAATTCTGATGTGTTGAAATGTGGCCGCATATTTCATTCACATATTTTCTGTATTTTGCTCATGACTGATTGATTATGATTATAATTACTATGTTCAGTTAAAGGATAATGATAAAAGCCTAATTTGTTATTAACTGAGGAATATTGCAATTTTGAGTTCACTTCGTCTGTGTTATTTGATGAGTAACAATTATCTAAATCTATTGTGATTAATTTAAAATTTGGTGTAAACCATATTTTCCACTAATATCTTTGATAAGACCTTTTTTGTGTTATATTTTGAGTAAATTCAACGAAAAAAGTTTACAATTTTTGCATCTTAAAGAGACCTTGCTTTCTTTCCTTGCTAACTGTTTATATAAAAGTAAGAATTAATGTTACCCAAGTGTATAAACATATATCTATAAGCAATGTTTTCCTATGATTAAGTGTTATTCCAAAAACCTGTCCTCCAAAAAGAAGTAATTAGAGTATACATGAACAGCTTTTTAGGTGAGAAAAAAAACAAAAAAACATTTATAATCAAGTTGATAAATCGTTGATATCATGTAAGTCGTATCACAATCTCTCTCTCTCTCTCAATT
>NC_051409.1:41576586-41576665 GCF_015228065.2 Penaeus monodon
TAAAAGAGATATGTATTGATATAGTCTTATATATATGCAACTAGATTTATCATAAACTTATATAAAATGTTATATTATA
>NC_051409.1:41576691-41576842 GCF_015228065.2 Penaeus monodon
CTCACCTAAAAAGCTGTTCATGTATACTCTAATTACTTCTTTTGGAGGACAATGTTGAATAACTACTAATCATAAACATAGCAGGAAAAAGCAAGGTCTCTTAAAAGATGCAACAAATTATAAACTTTTTCGTTGATAATTTATCTCCCAA
>NC_051409.1:41578268-41578397 GCF_015228065.2 Penaeus monodon
ACAGGCTGTTGTCATCCACTAAGAGAGAAATCCTCACTGTTTTCTTCCACCAGTCACGGTTCTTGGCCAGCCTTGTCCAGGATGGCTACAGGTGGCTGGTTGGGTCGTCTCTCCACCTTGTCGTCAGTC
>NC_051409.1:41581439-41582724 GCF_015228065.2 Penaeus monodon
GGGTTGAGGGTCTTCCTCATTCACACAGGCAGCCGCTCCTTCTACCCGTAACCGTGAACTTCTTGGGCTCACCGCTCGCCAAGGATGCTTCCGTTGTTGCTGTGATGGTACCCTTGCTGTGCTTTTGACTGAAAATGCTGATTTTTGTGATTTATTGTGGGGTGAAAATTTTATTGCTGCTTCAAAGGTAGTTTTACCTTCCCCTCTGTTGTAGACCCAGTGAAATGGCTCGCTTTCCCCATGCCTGCGAGTGTGATACCCAAAGACAGAAAAATGGGTATCCACTTTATCAGCCATTTCTCTGCAGTCTTGATCTTGTGGATCTTGAACTGTCCCAACGAGATCTGGGGAACACGACTTTTCTCTCTGAAACCATAACACAAAAATCCCTAAGGCCTTCCTTCATGTCTGGCTTCCCATCCTTCGCCAGCCACTGGTCAAGGAAGCCTGACAAACCAACCAGGAACTGAGTGGCATTTTCCTTGTCTTACATCATTGCACGTTTAAATTGAAGTTTTGCGTCGTCGACCGTCAGCCCTATGCCCTCATCAATGCTGACTTCATCAAACAGTATGTCTTTTCACTCGAATCGAGGCGATAGAGAATTGCTCAGGGTTTCCATCAAACAGACTTTGGAAATGAAGCTTCTTCGTGGGTTCGTAAAAACTGATACTAATATATTGTAAACATATGGTTCCATTCACTCACCGTCTTCAAAGCAGGGAACCGGATGCGTGGCAAGTTTGGGGGCCTGGGCGTGGGAGCCCCCATTCGTCCCTTTTCTGCACGCGAATCATTTTCCCGCTGATGCCGGCGAATCCATCCTCTTCCCCCATCTTCAGCTGCTCCAACCTCAGATCATGCACACACTATCTCCCGCCTTTATCTCATCCTTCCTCTCACGCTCACTCTGCCTTGCTCGTTCTTCTCACTCTCAGCTTGACGTTTACTCACATAATCTACAATAAAATATCGGGTCCTTTAAACCACATCAGCTTAGCCTCTTTTACATAAGTTCCAGCAGACATATTTATTGGGAACAAAAATTCTAAAAAACTTGCAAAAAGAACGAACAACAAACCTCACAACAGATTCACAATCAGTTAAGGGAACTTTGTATTTACATCTATATCTCTAACTGTCAAAACCTTGTTCGGGCGCCACTTTCACTTATCAAAGTCTGTCCTTTACCATCAAGATTAATGTTCAAATCTGATACATGTATCAAGATTTTCCAAGTCTTAATTCATTTATTTTCTTTTATATATTTACTTGTATTCCCAGT
>NC_051409.1:41584730-41584904 GCF_015228065.2 Penaeus monodon
CGGTTTCTTGTTCTCCCCCGGCACTCACTCCTGGCTGATCCTTCTTCCTAACTGTTTCTTGTCTGGTCTCTCCATGTTATTCCTCCATCTGATGCTGATCCTCATCTAAGCTTAACCTCCCCCTTTGGCTTGACTCGATACATCGATACATTCTATCAATTTCACTTTGACGCC
>NC_051409.1:41585014-41585362 GCF_015228065.2 Penaeus monodon
CGACAAAGCGCAAACTGCAACCTACACCGTCATATAATAATTTCTCTACTTAAATGTTCTCTACTTAAATGCTTTTTATTGTTAGCTTCTGTCTAAATTTCCTTTTATCTGGCAATTCAACTTTCTTAGCAGGGGCTTTCAGGGACTGTTTTACCGTTCCATCTGTTATTTCTGTCATATTTCTTGTAAATTCAGTTCACCTTTCTGCATTACAAGGATGGTACACATCTCACTCTCTACTTCCAATGCAACTGCAAATAGAATTCGGCTTGATGATGACTTTTGAAGTAATATCACGTCAACACTAAATTCGAGTGCCTATCTATACGGTGTTCTTAAAAATGCTCA
>NC_051409.1:41585830-41586082 GCF_015228065.2 Penaeus monodon
CTTCGGAGTCTTCGGAGGTAATTTACGCTCACCGTCATCATAGTATAATTCCTTGCTCGACCATTATAACTTTCTACCCCATATGCCGTCTGAATTTTCCTTTCTTAAATTTCGTGGTAGCTGCATTGCGACATTGTTTTCCCTCGCCGGGGCTTTTACGGATTTCTTTCCCCTGCCTCTTCTGCCGTTACTTTGTAACCCGTTCGGGATGTTATCACCTTTACAGCCATGTGTTTAATTTGCTATCCAAAA
>NC_051409.1:41587677-41587917 GCF_015228065.2 Penaeus monodon
GCTGTAGAAGGGTGATAACATCCCGAACTGTGTACGAGTAGACGGCAGAAGAGGCGAGTGGCAAGACAATCCGTAAAGAGCACCGAGCGAGGGAAACACAATGTCGCAATGCAGCTCACCACGCAATTAAGAAAGGAAAATTCAGACGGCATATGGGATAGAAAGTTATAATGGTCGAGCAAGGAATTATACTATGATGACGGTGAGCGTAATATTACCTCCGAAGACTCCGAAGACAAA
>NC_051409.1:41588310-41588963 GCF_015228065.2 Penaeus monodon
GCAGAGAACTTTTGCAAATGCATGAGCATTTTTAAGAACACCGTATAGATAGGCACTCGAATTTAGTGTTGACGTGATATTACTCAAAAGTCATCATCAAGCCGAATTCTATTTGCAGTTGCATTGGAAGTAGAGAGTGAGATGTGTACCATCCTTGTAATGCAGAAAGGTGAACTGAATTTACAAGAAATATGACAGAAATAACAGATGGAACGGTAAAACAGTCCCTGAAAGCCCCTGCTAAGAAAGTTGAATTGCCAGATAAAAGGAAATTTAGACAGAAGCTAACAATAAAAAGCATTTAAGTAGAGAACATTTAAGTAGAGAAATTATTATATGACGGTGTAGGTTGCAGTTTGCGCTTTGTCGAATAAAAAATAAAAATTAATGAAATGGATGAATAAGTAATATAGTGATAATGAATTGATAGATGGAGTAATAATAATAGATAAAAGTAAAGAGGAAGGAAAGGAAATGAAGGCGTCAAAGTGAAATTGATAGAATGTATCGATGTATCGAGTCAAGCCAAAGGGGGAGGTTAAGCTTAGATGAGGATCAGCATCAGATGGAGGAATAACATGGAGAGACCAGACAAGAAACAGTTAGGAAGAAGGATCAGCCAGGAGTGAGTGCCGGGGGAGAACAAGAAACCG
>NC_051409.1:41590983-41592269 GCF_015228065.2 Penaeus monodon
ACTGGGAATACAAGTAAATATATAAAAGAAAATAAATGAATTAAGACTTGGAAAATCTTGATACATGTATCAGATTTGAACATTAATCTTGATGGTAAAGGACAGACTTTGATAAGTGAAAGTGGCGCCCGAACAAGGTTTTGACAGTTAGAGATATAGATGTAAATACAAAGTTCCCTTAACTGATTGTGAATCTATTGTGAAGTTTGTTGTTCGTTCTTTTTGCAAGTTTTTTAGAATTTTTGTTCCAATCAATATGTCTGCTGGAACTTATGTAGAAGAGGCTAAGCTGATGTGGCTTAAGGACCCGATAGTTATTGTAGATTATGTGAGTAAACGTCAAGCTGAGGAGTGAGAAGAACGAGCAAGGCAGAGTGAGCGTGAGAAGGAAGGATGAGATGAGCGGGACAGATAGTGTGTGCATGATCTGAGGTTGGAGCAGCTGAAGATCGGGGAAGAGGATAGGATTCGCCGGCATCAGCTGGAAATGATTCGCGTGCAGACAGGGACGAATGGAGGCTCCCACGCCCAGGCACCCAACTTGCCACGCATCCGGTTACCTGCATTTGAAGACGGTGAGTGAATGGAACCATATGTTTACAATATATTAGTATCAGTTTGACGAACCCACGAAGAAGCTTCATTTCCAAAGTCTGTTTGATGGGAAACCCTGAGCAATTCTCTATCGCCTCGATTCGAGTGAAAAGACATACTGTTTGATGAAGTCAGCATTGATGAGGGCATAGGGCTGACGGTCGACGACGCAAAACTTCAATTTAATCGTGCAATGATGTAAGACAAGGAAACTGCCACTCAGTTCCTGGTTGGTTTGTCAGGCTTCCTTGACCAGTGGCTGGCGAAGGATGGGAAGCCAGACATGAAGGAAGGCCTTAGGGATTTAGTGTTATGGTTTCAGAGAGAAAAGTCGTGTTCCCCAGATCTCGTTGCACAGTTCAAGATCCACAAGATCAAGACTGCAGAGAAGATGGCTGATAAAGTGGATACCCATTTTTCTGTCTTTGGGTATCACACTCGCAGGCAGTGGGGAAAGCGAGCCATTTCACTGGGTCTACAACAGAGGGGAAGGTAAGAACTACCTTTGAAGCAGCAATAAAATTTTCATCCCACAATAAATCACAAGAATCAGCATTTTCAGTCAAAAGCACAGCAAAGGGTACCATCACAGCAACAACGGAAGCATCCTTGGCGAGCGGTGAGTCAAGAAGTTCACGGTTACTGGTAGAAAGGAGCGGCTGCCTGTGTGAATGAGGAAGACCCATCAACCC
>NC_051409.1:41595301-41595426 GCF_015228065.2 Penaeus monodon
GACTGAAGACAAGGTGGAGAGTCGAGCCAACGTGCCTCCTGTTGCCATCCTGGACAAGGCTGGCCAAGAACCGTGACTGGTGAAGAAAACAGTGAGGATTTCTCTCTTAGTGGATGACAACAGCC
>NC_051409.1:41597020-41597286 GCF_015228065.2 Penaeus monodon
CCCGACCGTCAGACGGCGTTACAACTCAACCGAACAGACAGACAGCAGAATCTCTCGGCAGACAAAGAAGCATCGACCATGGAATCCTCCGGAGCGCCAGCGGTGCCAGTACCACCGAAGCTCGAAAGTGTTTGCGCGTCGATTCGTACAACAAACAATACTGCCATTGTCCTTCCTCCGAGCAGCCGAGCGCAGCCAATCATCCTCGCGAGCTTCGTTACGGCCTTCTCGCGCCCAACTCTTGTCTTCTCGTTATCCTCCCTTGC
>NC_051409.1:41597386-41599335 GCF_015228065.2 Penaeus monodon
CCTCGCATGAATGACGAACTGGAAACACTCCTCCCCATGAAACGCCAGAACCTTTCGGTAGACCTTCTTGTTCCTCTCGATAAAACAGGTGTCTTCCTCCCATGACCTATTTAGACTTCTCCGCCATCTTCATTCGCACTGATTCTAGGGAGGGGTCGCTCATATGCTTCTGAGCAATATACGGAGATTTTACCAGGTCACTTACCGACATCAGTGGCGTAAACTTTTTTTTCTTTTCTTCATGCTTCTCGTAGCAGCAACACAACCTGGTTGCATTGCAGCATCAGCACCATAACTATTTCTCATCCGTTTAATGTTTCCAATGATGATGTCGAAAATCGGGTTGGCCATCACGGCTGCTGTAATCTTCCCTGTAAAGAACGTACTGTCTATGCGTATAGTTGCCTCTGGAACATTAACAAGTGATCCGTCAGTCATTTTAACAATTATTCTCCTACCAGTGTATTGTTGTTGTAGGACATAACTTTGTTTTAAAATACACCTCGACGAACCGTGTCTCGGAGAAAACTGCCGGAACACCACAAACTGACCCTGACTTAAGGAGGAGGGAGCTCTGCTTATCAGGATCCGTGGAGGTAGTAGATATTCAAATGCTGTGCATGCAGGGTGTTTGTTGTTTAGCTTCTGATGTCTCCAGAGGCTGGGTTGATGGGTCTTCCTCATTCACACAGGCAGCCGCCCCTTTCTACCAGTAACCATGAACTTCTTGACTCACCGCTCGCCAAGGATGCTTCCGTTATTGCTGTGATCGTACCCTTTGCTGTGCTTTTGACTGAAAATGCTGGTTCTTGTGATTTATTGTGGGATGAAAATTCTATTGCTGCTGCAAAGGTAGTTCTTGCCTTCCCCTCTGTTGTAGACCCAGTGAAATGGCTCGCTTTCCCCACTGCCTGCGAGTGTGATACCCAAAGGCAGAAAAATGGGTATCCACTTTATCAGCCATCTTCTCTGCAGTTTTGATCTTGTGGATCTTAAACTGTGCAACGAGATCTGGGGAGCACGACTTTTCTCTCTGAAACCGTAACACTAAATCCCTAAGGCCTTCCTTCGTGTCCGGCTTCCCATCCTTCTCCAGCCACTGGTCAAGGAAGCCTGACAAACCAACCAGGAACTGAGTGGCAGTTTCCTTGTCTTACATCATTGCACGATTAAATTGAAGTTTTGCGTCGTCGACCGTCAGCCCTATGCCCTCATCAATGCTGACTTCATCAAACAGTATGTCTTTTCACTCGCATCGAGGCGATAGAGAATTGCTCAGGGTTTCCCATCAAACAGACTTTGGAAATGAAGCTTCTTCGTGGGTTCGTCAAACTGATACTAATATATTGTAAACATATGGTTCCATTCACTCACCGTCTTTAAATGCAGGTAACCGGATGCGCGGCAAGTTGGGTGCCTGGGTGTGGGAGCCTCCATTCGTCCCTGTCTGCACACGAATCATTTCCAGCTGATGCCGGCGAATCCTCTCCTCTTCCCCGATCTTCAGCTGCTCCAGCCTCAGATCATGCACACACTGTCTGCCCCGTTCATCTCGTCCTTCCTTCTCACGCTCACTCTGCCTTGCTCGTTCTTCTCACTCCTCAGCTTGACGTTTACTCACATAATCTACAATAACCATCGGGTCCTTAAGCCACATCAGCTTAGCCTCTTCTACATAAGTTCCAGCAGACATATTGATTGGAACAAAAATTCTAAAAAACTTGTAAAAAGAACGAACAACAAACTTCACAATAGATTCACAATCAGTTAAGGGAACTTTGTATTTACATCTATATCTCTAAATGTCAAGTCCTTGTTCGGGCGCCACTTTCACTTATTAAAGTATGTCCTTTACCATCAAGATTAATGTTCAAATCTGATACATGTATCAAGATTTTCCAAGTCTTAATTCATTTATTTTCTTTTATATATTTACTTGTATTCCCAGT
>NC_051409.1:41599384-41599453 GCF_015228065.2 Penaeus monodon
CCTTAATTTAGTTTAACTTCATTGATTAACTTGTATAGTTCTTAGGTTATTTAAATATCAAGGTTTCGT
>NC_051409.1:41601313-41601487 GCF_015228065.2 Penaeus monodon
CGGTTTCTTGTTCTCCCCCGGCACTCACTCCTGGCTGATCCTTCTTCCTAACTGTTTCTTGTCTGGTCTCTCCATGTTATTCCTCCATCTGATGCTGATCCTCATCTAAGCTTAACCTCCCTCTTTGGCTTGACTCGATACATCGATACATTCTATCAATTTCACTTTGACGCC
>NC_051409.1:41601597-41601945 GCF_015228065.2 Penaeus monodon
CGACAAAGCGCAAACTGCAACCTACACCTTCATATTATAATTTCTCTACTTAAATGTTCTCTACTTAAATGCTTTTTATTGTTAGCTTCTGTCTAAATTTCCTTTTATCTGGCAATTCAACTGTCTTAGCAGGGGCTTTCAGGGACTGTTTTACCGTTACATCTGTCATTTCTGCCATATTTCTTGTAAATTCAGTTCACCTTTCTGCATTACAAGGATGGTACACATCTCACTCTCTACTTCCAATGCAACTGCAAATAGAATTCGGCTTGATGATGACTTTTGAAGTAATATCACGTCAACACTAAATTCGAGTGGCTATTTATACGGTGTTCTTAAAAATGCTCA
>NC_051409.1:41602308-41602548 GCF_015228065.2 Penaeus monodon
TTTGTCTTCGGAGTCTTCGGAGGTAATATTACGCTCACCGTCATCATGGTATAATTCCTTGCACGACCATTATAACTTTCTATCCCATATGCCGTCTGAATTTTCCTTTCTTAATTGCGTGGTGAGCTGCATTGCGACATTGTGTTTCCCTCGCTCGGTGCTCTTTGCGGATTGTCTTGCCACTCGCCTCTTCTGCCGTCTACTCGTACACAGTTCGGGATGTTATCACCCTTCTACAGC
>NC_051409.1:41604088-41604209 GCF_015228065.2 Penaeus monodon
TGGAGTGGAAATGAGATATAGGAAGAGGGAAATATAGATAGACGATCGTCATCATACAGAAGGAGAGAGAAGCGAAGAGCTGGAAAGATGATTGATAGAAGAAGATAGACAGACGTAGAGG
>NC_051409.1:41604257-41604586 GCF_015228065.2 Penaeus monodon
GAAAAAGAGAGAGAGAGAAAGCAAGAGAATCAGTTTTTATATTGTGCTTGTAAGCTCTCAATATGACCTGAATGTCCTGAAGCTTCCCAATGCCTCTGAACCGGAGATCGGCCCAGCGGGAGATCTAAAAATAAAGGTTAGCGGCTTCATGACATGAATGAAGAGAAATTGAGAGGCGGAAAGGATAATAATTCGGAAATAGAAGTCTGGCTGAAGAAGACTGAACAAAAACGATAGATTTAAGAGGACGATGAAGAACGTCAAAGGTGATAGAGATTCAGAATAGATTACATTAATCCACTCTAGACAGAAAGGGATATTTCAGAATA
>NC_051409.1:41604862-41605180 GCF_015228065.2 Penaeus monodon
TTTGGGTGTTATTTTCGAGAGAAATATAAAGGGAAAGAAAGACCGGCCTTGATAGATAGAGAACATAAAATTATCCTGACAGCAAAGTCATCGAAACATGAAACTGTGATTGGAAAGAAAGATACTCAGACTGGATTGGTCGTAGGACTGGTTAAAATATATGGGTCTCGGGGATTTATTTTACGAACTTAACAATATATTGTAATCGTTGCAACCTGTAGGTCTCATACTTCTTCGAAACGGCCGATATTAACGAAGGTTTCCAGTGAAAGTTAAGGCACTTTTTAGTACCGCTAATCTGTGGTTTCAATCGGAGCT
>NC_051409.1:41605835-41606148 GCF_015228065.2 Penaeus monodon
TTTCATAATTTTACTCATAATTATAACTGCCGCAACTGGCATCCTACTATCCTGGTCCTACGATATACTCCCCGCCGATATACTTGTCCTATAGGGGCATTGCGATCGCAGTGATCAGGCCCCATCAGCCCTCTTACCTGTTATGAGTTCTGGCATGATGGGTCAAGGTATGGGGTTGTAGGGAAAGGAATGGGTGGATGGATGAGTGTACGTAGCCTTTGTACATGTTTAAATGTATTGCGTAAAGAGGTAGGCAATCTTCTGATCCTGTGTATGGAGAATATGTACGTAAGTATGCAATTTTGAGTATAAT
>NC_051409.1:41606330-41606553 GCF_015228065.2 Penaeus monodon
TCTAAAACAGATTTAAAACTACAATAGTAATGAAAACGTAAGTTAATTATAGCGTAATATACTCCACAAATGCCATCAAGTTTACGACAATTGAATAAGCAGATCCAACGGCGCGGTATAGAATTTAGCCTACAGAATAAATTAATTATTCAAACTGACAATAATTTTAATGAAAAGGAAATGTGTGGCCATGTATAGAATTCGAATGTGAATAATTTCTGCA
>NC_051409.1:41607082-41607246 GCF_015228065.2 Penaeus monodon
GCGAAATATCGCTTAACTTAATGGGTTAATCATAAAGTTTATTTGCATACAAAAGGGACTCAGTTACAAAGTGCTTATTCGAAGCAGTTTTATGGGCGTTATGGCAGAGGTTCTAAAATTGGGGAACGCGTATGTGGAGGGAAACAGTAATCGACTCGCAGAAA
>NC_051409.1:41607413-41608758 GCF_015228065.2 Penaeus monodon
TATTATGAGCGATGTGGTTGGGGAGGATTAAGGTGAGCTTGTAAACGATGCTTGTCAGTGTGGCATGGGTAGTGTTGGTGGTGAGGGCTATGGCGATCTCGTAGGGGTGGATGGTGAGGGCCGTGGTTATTTTAGTGGTGAATTCCATGGTGATATGGGTGGTGAATGTGATGTTGAAGGTAAAGATTTCTGTAGTGGTGCAGATGTTATGGGTCATGGCGATGTGGATGATGAAGACTGTAATGGTGAAGATAATGATGGATGTGGTGGTAAGGGTCTTGGCGATATGGGTGGTGACGGCTTTGGAGGTGAGGACTATGACGGTATAGGTAGTGAAGGCGTGGTGATGATCGATGAAAGATTGATTATTGCATCATATTTATTGCCAGTCTTTCAAGTGCATCTCTGCTTCAGCAAGTGACTGAGTTACTTTTTTCGACTGGGAGTATCTGGGGAAGAAGTGTCTCCGGTACTAATTGAGCTCATATCACTAGTTAATCACCCTACCAATTTCAAGGGCCTCTCGCGATTATAAGCCGAAGATTGAAGCCAGGACGTTAAAATAAGCCAACTTAAGTTTCTCCTCGCTTATTAGTGTTATTTCGCTGAATCCGATATGACGAACTTTTAATGTACCTCGACAGTGACAAACTTCACGGAATATGATGATACAGCAGCTCAAAAAAGGGGTGAATATCTCACATCCGCTCCCCCTTGGGCAGCACCCACGCGCCTGGATAATGACCGCAACGCATTTCACTGGCAGTGTAAATCCGCTCCCGAGTACCCAATTAAAGGTTTATTTTTTGTTTGTTATTGTTGCAATAGAACAATTCTGAACAAAATCATAAACTGAAACTGAAAACCTCTGCCTGGCTACCACTAGCTTCGTCGCTGCTAGCAAGTCAAGTTGGTTGTCCCACATGCAAGGGGATAGAGGGGATTCGTCGATGGTTAAAGGTTTATATCGGATGGACCTGCGAACAGTGGAAGATTTCTTGGGGTCTCAACCTTGTTTACATATTTCCCCTGACCTTTCTCGCTTTATGATGGTACAGCAAACAAGAACTAACGCGGGTTACCATCAAGAGAAACTATATGTCATATGATGATAATGTCATTGTGCTGACCAAAGTGATAACAAGTACCATTGGCATTAGTATTTTTATAAGAATATACTTGCTGGTATTATTCCTCTATATTCATTGTGTTACCATCGCATATAATATACGCGACTTCTTCATATGAAGGGTTACAGGTCTGTTCTTCATGAATTCTATTTCGTTTTACAGCAACTCCTTGTGAATACATTCTTTGGATTTCAGAAGTCGTCGGATATGATATT
>NC_051409.1:41608898-41609510 GCF_015228065.2 Penaeus monodon
AACGTGGTGATTCAGTCCCCCAATATCCACCCACCCAACACCCACATCAACCCCAGCATTCACCGGCGCCCCCTCCCCCAGGTCTCCCGTCCCCGGTCGCCGCAGCCTCCCCCGGCCTGTTCCCCAGGACTCTTCCTTCCGCCTCGGCCCTCCTACGGCGCTGCCCTCGCCAGCCTGGTACAGCGCGGTCGTCCTCACAGCCTGGCCCTCTTCCACGACGAGTCCTCTGCGGCCGAGGAGGTCCTACGCCAGCTGACCGCTCGCCTTTTCCGGGAGACAGAGGTGGTACTCCAGGTTGGTACGATGCAGGAGGACGAGCTGACGGGGTTCGAAGGAAACGGAGGTCAAGCAGATTCGGCGTCGGAGCTTGACCTGACCCTTCTCCTGTTCGCCAACGCGAGTGTCTGCGAAAGGTTCCTCGGGGGCTCGCCGTTGAGCTGGCTCTCCGGCTCACTCCTGCTGGTGAGCCTCGGGGACGTCGTCGGGGCCAGGTACGTCGCAGGAGGGAAAGGGAGGGGAGGGTCAGATCTTTGTTGTTTAATGAATGGCTACAAGATCCCTGATAAGATTACGCGGTTATGCCCCTCTCTCGCTCATGCACTCGCTTGATAA
>NC_051409.1:41609581-41609701 GCF_015228065.2 Penaeus monodon
CCTTCTTCCTCCCTCTCCTCATTCTCGTCTCTCAACACTCTAGTCTTTCTTCTTTCTCCTCCTCATTTCGAATCTCCATATTCTCTACTCGTTCCCAATCTTCCGTTCCACTGTTCTGCT
>NC_051409.1:41609833-41609908 GCF_015228065.2 Penaeus monodon
GACTTCCGTCCTCATATTCCTCAGTAAGCTCTCATTCCTCTGACTTACTGTCTCGTCTTGCTTCTTCTACTGTCT
>NC_051409.1:41610087-41610968 GCF_015228065.2 Penaeus monodon
AACTCACTCTTGTGTGTTTGTTTATGTGCCTGTACCTGTATACAAGTTATAAATGATTGTTTACTTACTCATATAATCTCGCTATATAGCCAAAATGGTGTGGTTCATACATACAGTCATTCAAGTTTTTTTTTTTTTTTAAGCCAAAGAAGAAAGCGTTTGTTAGGTATTATATATCACTATTACCCCCCACCCCCCCCAACAATACTTGAGCTTCTGCATTGTATAATGAGTTTCTCCGAATACACTGAACCCAGATATATTTCATGGCAAACTAGTCAGCAAACAGGAACTTTTGACTATGAAAAATCTGCTTCCTAAATTGGTATCGTTGAGATCCTGCGCGAAGCGAGATTGTGCAATTACTATTATATAAGACGATGAGGATTGCCTGTACAAAACAGAACCTGTGTGCAGTACTGTCGTTTTTTATGCTATCAATAGAATTATGTACAATATAAAAGGGGTTAATATATGATAGTGATTTCCCCCTGAAACATCGAATCTGACCTGCCTTCATTCTGTATTACATTAGAGTAAATAACTTTGTTAAACCCGATAATGAGTTCCCTTAAGGAATTAACAAGGGTAAATATGGGTCGTGTTTAGGAGGCTAACGTTAATTAACTACACCATTATCAGACTAAAACCCGTCCCCGTATTCGAAACGCTTTCCGCGTTGCAGCTTGCGAAAGATATTCATACCCTCGTAAACAGAAAGCGAATCGAACTCAAATTACCCTATTGGAGTACGGCGAAAGACGGTCATCTCGTAATAACGATAGAAGATATTGCACATTCTGGTACAAGTCTTAAATGGCTGCGCTGTATGGGACTGCCAAGACGGCCGGCTAATGCAGTGCAGACTACGCGCATAGTGT
>NC_051409.1:41611117-41611182 GCF_015228065.2 Penaeus monodon
AACGAAGAGAAAACTGAAAAATAGGTAGAAAAAAATACAAACTAGATCTAGTCTGTTCATTTCCG
>NC_051409.1:41611228-41611731 GCF_015228065.2 Penaeus monodon
GAAGTAAAATAAAAACATAGAGATCCGAGAGGCAAACAAACATGCATACAGGCAGAGCCGGGGAGACTGGCCGCCATAACCCCGGCAGATTACGGGTCCTCCATCTTCCAATCGCCCTGAATCAACAAGGCTGAGCCCTGTGACTGCGCAACAAGGGATCGCCTCGCCAACAACCGATCAATCAGCAGTCCGGAGGAATTCGTGGGCTTCGTACCTTGCTTCATGTTGCTTCCGATAGAGTAAAGTGACCTCCGGTTTACGAAGATGTGGTTTTATGGGCTTCTGTACAGTCAAGAGGGGGGAGTGCAAAGGGAAAGGAAGGAGGGTGTTGTAGTTTTAAGAGAGAATTTTAAACTGGTCAGCTTTTAGAGGGGGGTAGTGTGTGGGTGGAGGCTTCAGCTGCACTCTTTGGGTGTAAGAAAATAAGCGAAACGGATAAATAACATGAACAAAATAACACACAAAAAAAAAAAAATGCTACTCATAATAAATTTCGTTGCAGC
>NC_051409.1:41612342-41612408 GCF_015228065.2 Penaeus monodon
TAAACTTACCCTGAAAGTTCAAACGTGCTTCGAGTAATATAAGCGGTCCAGAAAAAATAACACATT
>NC_051409.1:41612453-41612840 GCF_015228065.2 Penaeus monodon
CTATTACAAAACTTCGGCCGAGAATGCAACAGCGTTTCATAAATCCGTCATGCAGGTTGAAGGGACAAAGCAGTATGCAAAGGCCAAAGGTCAAAGGATAGCGTGATATTAAAACGCAGTCAAGACCGTTGGTGCTCTCACGGCAGTCTTAAAATCCTAATATAAAGCCCCAGTGTTTGCGGTTTACAACAGACCAGGAAACAGAATTGGTCGTGACAAATACGTGTGATACGAAGCGCACATTCCACGCAATACTGGTGCAGATTACAGTATGGATTTTTTTATTAAAACATTTTCCCTAGTGACTGCCGAGAGAGCTGACTGACAGCAAACTGAGAGACAAAAGGCCTGTCGTCACGAGAGGCCATGACGGACAGGCATCTGTTC
>NC_051409.1:41613170-41613445 GCF_015228065.2 Penaeus monodon
ATGTCATCCATGCCAAAGCATTCAAAATTGAAATAACGTTTGAAATAAGACAAGTACATGCAAATTCATGGAACTTTGATCCAAACAAATAAACCAAATTATAACCATGCCAATCACTTAAAACAAAATTTGATAACTATTTCATAAACGGTTTCCAGACATTGAATCTCATTCCACAGTTAAATGATTATAAAACATTCATCTAATAGTAAAGCACATAGTAAGCAATGTCAGTCATATGATTTTCCATGAAATAAAATATGTCAAAAACAACC
>NC_051409.1:41614143-41614550 GCF_015228065.2 Penaeus monodon
TCATCCGATCAATTATATCAGAACAGAAGAAGAGAGAAGATGATTGGT
Source organism: Penaeus monodon (assembly GCF_015228065.2). Taxonomy (NCBI): domain Eukaryota; kingdom Metazoa; phylum Arthropoda; class Malacostraca; order Decapoda; family Penaeidae; genus Penaeus; species Penaeus monodon. The sequence goes on from NC_051409.1 coordinate 41,614,192, forward strand.
ATAAAAATTACTAAACAAAAACATAGCAAGTTTGGAGAAAGCTGATTATATAAAAAACTTAACAAAAGTTATGCAGTTTATTTTATTGAACTAGTAAATTTTTGATGTAAAAAGTTTTTGGGAGCACTATTTATTGCATGATTATGAATTTCAGAGTAGGTTCCAGGAATTTGTCTTGTGTTGTTCTTATTCTTACTGCGTTATTTTCTTCTTTTAACTGAACGCTTTTAAAACGAAGATAAATACGCGTCGGATGTGAAGTATCATACAGTCTGTAACTTGCCATACACATTTTAAAGAATAATTATAAAAAGTAAATAAACAAATAACAACGGGTGAACAACAATACTGCTGCTGAC
>NC_051409.1:41614882-41615156 GCF_015228065.2 Penaeus monodon
AACGGTGTTCTTCCTCCCTGTGCAACGGACCCCAACGCCTCTTCGCAACAGGGAGCTGCTCACCCTGACCGTGGACGTGCGTCGCTCCGCCCTCGCCGTTGCCAAGCCAGCTGACAGCGGAGGCGTCTCGCTCTCTCTCGTCACGTACCTGCCTTACAACCCGGCCAGGGACAGATTTCTGACAACGGTACGATTGGGGCGAATTTGCGAAGTTGGGATGGGATGTGCAGTGATTGTGTGTGCAAGTAGGTGGTCGAGCGGGGTTTTGTTTGTA
>NC_051409.1:41615184-41615457 GCF_015228065.2 Penaeus monodon
TAGTATCTGTTAGGAGACACACCTACCGCACCCCTTCCTCTACCCTGGACATTCCCCAGAACTTCCGCAGGTAGTAAATATCCACAAGTTTTCTTATGACATTGACTGTCGTCGCAAAGTATTCCATTAGCCTAGATTCTATTTTTTCCCATTACACGGTAATAAATTGTTCTCTCAAAGAAATAAATGAAAAGCAAATGTATTACTGCAACATTATCTTGTGCTCAATCCGATATGGGGTTGTAGTGCCTGTGCTTTTACTTCCTGCATGAA
>NC_051409.1:41616508-41617246 GCF_015228065.2 Penaeus monodon
AAAGGTGTGGGCATGTATGAATACATCAATACATACAGAGAAAGAGAGAGAAAAAAAGAAATAGATATGTAATTCCCTCTTCTCTAATTCATAAAATTCAGGATTATGGACTGACGTTGAGCGAAAAGTATTATTGATATTTTCATTTTGAAAGAGACGTCATCTGTTTTCTCTGTAATGCGTTTTTTTTTTTATCCCAGCAATCTAGCTGCTGTCAGTCAAGAAACAAGTCAATGATCTGGCCAAGGATTAGCATTGGGATATTTAGCTTAGTCCTCCGCCTGTTCGATGTATTCTCTCTCTCTCTGTCTCTCTTATTTGGTCTCTCTTCATGTTCTTCCAATCCTTGTCTTATTATCTCAGCCTCCTGCTCTTTCATTCTTTCTTTTTTATCACACTGTCCCCTCTCCTTCTCTATTTTCTGTTTCCTCTTTCCTTCCAACCCTATTTCCCTTTAACCAACTCTGTCTATCCCTCTCTTTACTTTCTCTTCATCTGCCTCACAACTCCTTTTACTCCCTCCATCTTTTCTGCTCTTTCCATTCCTCCTCTACCATTCACTCTCCTCATCCTCTTTCATTCTCTCCTCTATTCTTCCTCCATTCATTCCTCTCCCTTTCCCTCCTACTTCATATTCCTGGGTTCATTTCCTATTTACTTCTCTCTCTTCCCTCTTCCTCTTCCTACTACCTCGGCAATACAGGGTCCTCATACAACATTAAGGGGGTTGGAATCCCT
>NC_051409.1:41617636-41618180 GCF_015228065.2 Penaeus monodon
GCGCGCGCTCCCCGCCAGCACCCTCCTGCCGGGCCGAGGGCTGATCCCGGCCATCTTGAATTAATTTCCGCTCAAGTGACAGTGATTTGAATTATTAATGCATTCTTCACTCGAATCCCGGATCCTTTCGAATTTTGGCCGTTATGCATTATATTTCTCTTTGTGCGTTAATATGTTCAAAAAAATGGCTGACAGGGATTCAATCTGGAGGATGTTTTTTTTCTTATGTTGATATGTATTAAACTTAAATGTTAACACACCTGCACATGTGATCCGACATTTCAATCTGGGATGCATTTTTTTCTGTTATAATGTTTAAAAGCTTCAGATTATTTAAATGGGATTAACAAAACGTGAAGTGATAAGTTTCACTGTAGACATCTGAGTATTTGATTTGGAATAGAGGAAGTCAGACTTTACTTGTTATAATTATAAGTGTATTTAAAAATAGGGGAAATCCTGTGGTCGCACATTCACGCCAGCATCTCCGTACTCTCTGCTTGTTTCATCTTTCCTATTTATAGAATACGTATGATCTGTGTCG
>NC_051409.1:41618592-41618942 GCF_015228065.2 Penaeus monodon
GCGATTAGAGCCCTCATATGAACCCTGCTAAATATGGAGAAGAAAACCCATGATTAGGTCCCTCTACGTTCCCGTAGACAGAGAAACCTCTTTACGACGAAATACCGCGCTTAATGGTACCGACCGAAAGAAGCTAAAGTTATCTCCCGTGCTAAATGGAAAGCCGCCCTTCCCTTAATAGTGTGTCTGTGCTTCTTAGGTTACGAAGGTAGAGAAAGCAAAAGGTATAGTAAGCTGTTTAGGGAGGAAAAGTTACTACAGTAGAATAGTGAGGGAGATTAGCTGTATTTGATTGCGGAATGTACTGGTAAAAGAATATCTTTGGGAGTTTTATAGTATTCTGGTTAACT
>NC_051409.1:41619213-41619399 GCF_015228065.2 Penaeus monodon
CCAGGCCGGCGACCTCCCCAGCGACGCAACCGCACCGCCGGACATTTTCCTCGAGAGGTTTTCTGACTTCCACGGCCACCGCTTCCAGGTCGCCAGCTGGATCGACGATTTCCCTTATCTCTTCTACAACAACGGTGCATAATAAGTCAATAAGTATCCAAGACATGTAAACAAGCATGGAGAACA
>NC_051409.1:41620831-41621098 GCF_015228065.2 Penaeus monodon
CGCCCCAGAGAAGCGTGTGGTGGGCATCGGCTTAGCGATGCTCGGCGAGATCGCCCGACGGAGGAATTTCACCTTCCACCTTCAGGAGATCCCTCCAGACGGCTACTGGGGGGAGCTCATCAACGGCACCTGGAGGGGGATGCTGGGCCAGGTCGTCAGGAGGGAGAAGGACTTCGTCATCAACGGAATGGCGGTGGTGCTGGACCGCTACAGGGCGGCCGACTTTACGGTGCCGTATTTCAGCGATTCGTACAGCATCACGCTGCA
>NC_051409.1:41622221-41622355 GCF_015228065.2 Penaeus monodon
CCCATCTTAAAAGGGGGCCCAAAACGTCATTTTTTTTTTTAATTCCCAAGGGCAGGGTTTTTTTTTCGGGGAGGTTCGGGTTTCCGGGGAAAAAAGGCCCCCGTCCCAACCGAAAGGATCACAGCTGTGCAATG
>NC_051409.1:41622647-41622751 GCF_015228065.2 Penaeus monodon
CCCCACACACAAACAACCCCCAACACTACCCTAAAAAAACCCCGCTCGACCCCCTAGTACACACACAATCACTGCAAGCCCCCCCCAACACGATCAAAATTACA
>NC_051409.1:41623250-41623591 GCF_015228065.2 Penaeus monodon
GCTATAAAATGTGACACCCCTGATAAAAAAAGCAATGGTAATGCAATGCCCCGAAAGCTGGGTGGGGTCGGGTTAGCGATGCTCGGGGAGATGCCCCACGGAGGGAAATTTTACCCTTCCCCCTTCAGGAGATCCCCCAGACGGCTACTGGGGGGGGTCATCAACGGCCCCGGAGGGGGATGCTGGGGAGGCGCAGGAGGGAGAAGGACTTTTTGTCATCAAAGGAATGGGGGTGGTGCTGGACCGTACAGGGCGGCACTTTCGGTGCCGATTTCGCGATTCGTACAGCATCACGCGCAGGAAGGGAGGGGAAAAAGGCCGGCTGGAGTTTGGATTGGTCC
>NC_051409.1:41624785-41625120 GCF_015228065.2 Penaeus monodon
GAAAAAATAGATGACATTGTTGCGCATAAACTCCATGTAAGAAAGAATTGCACCAAGGATTAGTACTTGAGTTAAGCTAATGCAGTTGAAAAGGGTATGTGAACAGGGTACGTGACATCTGCACTGCAACTACCTATGGCTCAGAAAATACACACATGGTTTTACGTACTTCTATGGTTTCGCTGCCACGCTATAAAGGGTTTTGTTAAGACCATCTGCAGTGACACAGTGACATTGGGAGACCGCGTTTCTAATATGAAGGAACACTTTTGCAGCACTTGTCGATAACTGGTGATATATTTTCGTTAAGGAGGATGCTGAGGGAAAATATAGGT
>NC_051409.1:41625815-41626182 GCF_015228065.2 Penaeus monodon
ATACTCCTACGCTGTTTTCAAGCATGACCGAGTACCCACTGTGCTTTGACGTCCAGCACCACAAGTAGGCTGATCATTGCGTGTGTGCGACCTCCCACTCATAACGGTAGTAAATATGTTTTCGTGTTCGGGTAAGTCAGTACACGATAGGGGGCCGTGGATATAATGACAACAGAGGGGACTAGAGGCGAAATTTCACCGCGAGGCCTTCTTTTATCATATGCTTATAGCGTCATAGAAGATGGTGTAGGTTGATTGTTCGGATATTGCGTTGACTCGCGGGGTGCTGGGTCGAAGCAAGAGTAGGAGGCGACGAGGTAAAAGCTATCCCCAATCAAAGAAATGGTATTGATATAAATTATTCAGG
>NC_051409.1:41627566-41627865 GCF_015228065.2 Penaeus monodon
AAAAAGCATAAAGACGAATCAGAAAGCAAGCAGGTGCTTTAAGGATAAAGTTTTGAATATAGAGAAAGAAAAAGAGTTGAATCACGTAAGAAGGCTATTGGAATCATATAGAGGTAGAGGGATGATAATAATACAATACACAGCTAGCCAGTGGAAACAACAGTATATGGCCACAGTTTCCGTCGTTTATTGACAGATATGCCTCTCTAACCAGTCAGCATAATGTTGATACCCCAATATCATTTGTCAGCCGGGATCGTTAATAAGCCCCTTTTGATCTCTCTAAACCCCTATTCCTC
>NC_051409.1:41628158-41628620 GCF_015228065.2 Penaeus monodon
CCAGGTACCCCCGCCCATACCCCCGTTGGCTGTCGGTCGTGCACCCGTTCGGCGCGTGGGTGTGGCTGGCCGTGGTCGCGGGCCTCATGCTGCTCGCGCTCGCCTTCCATGCCGTCATCGCGGACGATTCGGCGCCCGTCTACACGCACAGTAAGTGGCTGAGGGCGTCGCGGAGGAGGTGACTGACGGCACTGCAAGAGGTGGAGGATGGCAGTGTAGGAGGTGGAAGATGTCACTATAAGCGGTGGAGGATGGCATTGTAAGAGGTGGATGATATCACTGCAAGAGGTGGAAGATGTCACTGTAAGAAGTGGAGGACGACCTTATAGAAGGTGGATGATGTTTGTATCAAAAAGAAAATAAAAAATATTTATTTAGAATATTTTACCGTGAAGATTTGCACAGACGTTACAACTTTTTAAAATCCGGGCAATGGCTGACGGATACAAAACACATGAATCA
>NC_051409.1:41628746-41628960 GCF_015228065.2 Penaeus monodon
GTCAACGATAACAAAGCTTTCATTCACATAGCAATGGCTCTGCATACACAGTACACAGAGAAGTGTCCCGCGGCGCAGGAAGGGCGCAAAATTAGTCGTGACGTTCGGAATCTACCGAGGATTTCTTTCCGTCCGCAGAGGAAGCCTTCGGGGATTCGGAACGTCACAATTTGTCATTCTGTTTGACCAGGGGCTGTTTCATGGTATCATGGCG
>NC_051409.1:41629217-41629363 GCF_015228065.2 Penaeus monodon
AAAACATCCTCAAGCAAGTAGCAAAGAGAAAATCACAAGTACGCACATAAAAGCAGCCGTACATGAACTCAGACACAACAGCCTTAAACAATTAGACCCACACAGGAAACTGTACATGAGAACAAGCACAATAAGAACCTCTGCGA
>NC_051409.1:41629420-41629766 GCF_015228065.2 Penaeus monodon
GCAGCGACCCCGACGCATGCACCCGGCCTAACGCCCCCGCCCGCCCCCAGGGGCTGACGTCCTCTCCACGTTCATCTGGCTGGCGCGCACGCTCGTCCGCCAGACGGTGCCCCGGGTGCCGGACGTGCCAGGCTGCCGCCCCTTCCTTGTGTGCTGGTGGATGGCGGCGCTCGTGCTCTCTACGTCCTACATGGGGAACCTCATTGCCTTCCTGACGGTGCCAATGCACACGCGTAGGATTGGCACCCTGGAGGAGCTGGCCAGGAGTAACATCAGGTTGGTGGCCGGAGGGAGGCTCCTCCTGGGATGGGCGTTCCTTCGTTTGCTGTTTCTCTGCCTGGTGGAG
>NC_051409.1:41629936-41630116 GCF_015228065.2 Penaeus monodon
CCCTGAGGCCTTATATTGATTCCCAACGCCTTCGTTTTCCAAATCCCGTCTCCCGTCACGCAGTCATGCCTCCACTCTGTTCCAGATCCATTTCCCCGTATTCACCGCCTCCACTGGACCTTCTCTTGAAAGATCCAGCCTTAAGTCTTTACTGAAGCGAAAAAGTTGACATTTTTTGTT
>NC_051409.1:41630739-41631607 GCF_015228065.2 Penaeus monodon
TTCATCACTGCCTTCATTAGCGACGAGCTTACCCCCTGGAGCGCAAGAACCAGGGAGACACCCGTACTCTAGACTCGAGATCCTAGTCCATTACTGTGATTCCTCACGCATTGCAGGGCATTCATAGTATTGCAAGATAATGTTGCTACCGGGAGGATGCCATTGTCGAAGTGAAGCCATCTAGAGAACTCCAGGAAATTAATTGTATTAGCTTCAGTCTGTTGTTATATGACGGAACTTTGATATTGCTACAAAGTTACCGTTTAATTACCTTTAAACAGGGTCCGATACCTTTGTGTTTCTTTCATGGAGCATGGTAGAAAATGAACCGCGACAAGCTAAACTTACGTTAAATAATTTTGCAAATGGGAATAAAATGCTCTGACGTCTTCAGATGCTTATGTTAAAGCAATGGTTGATATTTGTAAGAAATATATGATTTTGGAAGTTATGTGTGTGACGAATGCAGTGCAGATGATTTGTCGAACCAGTTGCCATGGCCGCTCGTCTCCTAATGAGTAAACAAGGATAGCGAAAAATAACGTTGGCCATGACATCGATCAGAAAGCCTCATAGTTTTAACATTTTCTTACATCGATAAAGCTTAAAGTATTTTTTTTATATATACTCCATTTCTGACGACTATCTTACAGAAATGCAGGTCTAGCTATAAACTTTATTTGCACTTAGAGTGAAGAGAGAGACAACGACACGAACATTGTTTATGAACCCCATCTGCTTCTTGGTTATGAAGATGGGCGTGGCTACTCGGTCAACCTAACAAACGGAAACTGTGGGCAGTTGTCATGGGAATGTCGTGGGCTTCATTTTACGACCTAGAATGTAGTTGCATATAGCATGCAGAAGC
>NC_051409.1:41632341-41632562 GCF_015228065.2 Penaeus monodon
TAACGTTGCCATTATATCAAGTACTTACCTAATTCATGTGGTCTTTTCCTCAGGCTCTCAAGTCTACAGAATGACTGTATACTTTTTGACTGTATGTAACAATAAATGTTTTTGTTTGTGTGTAGCCAGTTGTTAGATTCGTTATCAGTAAGATAATAAAAACAAGTTCTCTGCGCATGCGCAGGTACATTCGAGAACATTATTCAAGCTCTTTTCTTTTG
>NC_051409.1:41632788-41632894 GCF_015228065.2 Penaeus monodon
TTTACTGCTAAAACTTTATGTTAATATCAACAGCCAGACCATCACGACTTTTTTTTATTTAAGCAATATACGTCAAATTATTTTCCCTGTTATGGAACAGCTTATC
>NC_051409.1:41632922-41633049 GCF_015228065.2 Penaeus monodon
TCTTTACCAGTAACGTGTGAAATACTCGTAATAGAAATAACTTCAGTTCAAGAAATCAAGTTTTTATTTTTCTGTAGTTCTATAAGTTGTTTTATGGCAGTGTTTCAATTTTTGGGATTCTACTTTT
>NC_051409.1:41633811-41634171 GCF_015228065.2 Penaeus monodon
GGAATATTAACTTCGCTCTATATTTACTTGGTCAAATTTCCTTAATATTTTCTAGCATATTCTTTCCGATTTTCTTCCATCACTTCGGCGAATCTAAGAAAAATACTGTTCATTTAAATCTTAAGTCTTCGAGAAAAAGCTTTAATGCATAACAGCATTTCATTCGATGACGAAATTTCTTTGGAAACTGTTACCAAAGAAGTATCCAGTGCATTGTAGGTAACTGTTTGGGCTTCGTTATTTTCTTCACATCTTTCACAATCTGATTTTTTTTTTTAGATGTACCTATCTTCTATCTTTTTTTGATTGGGAAACGAGTCAGTGGCGTTATCACGTGTATTAGAAATCTTTCTTGCATTA
>NC_051409.1:41637890-41637976 GCF_015228065.2 Penaeus monodon
CCACATTATTTATATATTGTGTGTGTGTGAGTTTTAAAAACAGTTTTCGTAGATGTAACCAGAGCGAAATGATTGTGAAAGGGACC
>NC_051409.1:41638550-41639120 GCF_015228065.2 Penaeus monodon
ATCCGAGACATCATGAACAAGGAACACATATTGGTGTTTCGTCTTTTTTTGTATATATTGTTTCATTTATTAAAAATCATCATCCCTTCAAGTTTTCGTGATGTCACTGTTGACTGTTTTTTTTACTCTGTTGTCTTTTTTTGTCTCCTCTAGTATTTTTTTCTGCTCATCTTTCCTTTTTTTCTCAGTTTTTTTCTCTTACTTTTTATGCGTGTGTGTTTGTTTATTCAATGAGTTACTATTACCCGGCAGATGATAAATGATCAACACGTAAAGGTATTTCGAATCAAAACTGATACATTTTTCTTCTTTCTAAAACATATTGATTTTCTAAATACATAGATCCTTTCTGCACTGTTCTTTCATTTCACTTCATTTCAGGCTAAACCCTGTTGTCAGCAGAATCCAGTGGGGCTTCTCTGACACCCTGACAACACTCCTCACTTACTGAGTTGCATCCCCTGTTATCAGCATAGTCAAGTCCCATGTGCTGTGACGCCATGGCAGCCTGCTTTGTAGCGTCGCTTGTCTCGTAGCTTTTGACCACATGCCAACCTGAGAAAGAGAGGC
>NC_051409.1:41639280-41639474 GCF_015228065.2 Penaeus monodon
ACGCGCCTTTTACCCCACTGAGAATCCTTGCCTTCCCTCTGTAATCTTTTTCTATTTGTATCTTCTCCGACTCGTTAAATCTAGCCTTTGATTTCAACTTTTACGATGAAACTTCTTAGATTAAAAAGAAAAACAAAATTTGTGATGTTGAAAGCAACGAAAGATCGCTTGGAAGAGAGCAGGAATAGCCACGA
>NC_051409.1:41640462-41640572 GCF_015228065.2 Penaeus monodon
CGCCCAGTACAACTTAGTTTATTATACTTTTTTATTCAATTAATGGAATTGCACTCTATCTGTCGCTCAGTGACAAAACATCCATTACAGGGTATGAGAATAAGCGAGAG
>NC_051409.1:41640772-41641366 GCF_015228065.2 Penaeus monodon
GAATAGATGGAAGGAGGGACAAGCAGAAAGAGAGACGAACATAGAGACAGGGCCAATCAACATAAAAAGTAAGTCAAGCCCTAACCCCATCATCAAACCTCCTATCCCCCCTCAAAAAAAAATAAAATAAAAAAAGAAGATCAAACAAATGCAAAAATAGAAGAAATGAGACAGAGACTAAATCAGTACGTGACACCATTCGCTGTCTCTGCCCCGACACCCTGCGAGAGGCGAGCCCAGGTCGCAAGCATCAAGCTCCGCAGAAGGAAGAGGTTTTCAGTGTATCCCTCCGAGAAAGCCATATCAGAGATCAATATACCGCCCCCTTTTATGATATGACCAAGAGAGGAAAAGTTGTTGGAGGGGAAAAAACGGGGGAAAATGACTAGAGGAAAAGTTGATGAATAAGGATAAAAAAAATATATATGTGTATATAAAGAATGTGTTTATATATACTGGTGCGAAGCGCCACGTAAGCATATTGGGTCCTTATGCCAATATCAGAGGAGCAGAAATTGCTATTATTATTCTTCCTGATCGAGTGATATTACCAGAGTAAAAAGCAAAACTATGTATAGTTCTCAACCCCCAATA
>NC_051409.1:41641408-41641596 GCF_015228065.2 Penaeus monodon
GGGGAGAGCATTTTATTTTTCCTATTGTTAAATGCATATACACCGAGGGCAGAGGACTGAATTTCAAAGAATCTTTTTAGAAGTTCACATAAAAAAAGGTTCAATGCAAATGAGGTTTTACATTTCAGCTTGTAAAATACTTGGTGAGAATATTGGAATTTCCTTTAACTGACTCCCACTTTTTCGAT
>NC_051409.1:41641698-41642480 GCF_015228065.2 Penaeus monodon
TGAGTGAGTCTGTGTATAGGCACGTGTACATGTGCCATCCGCACCGTGTGTGTGAGAGAGCTCAACAGAGGCACCCAAGTATTTTTCCATCTATTTTCCTCTTTATTTCGTGAGGTTTGCAAAAGGCTTAGTGGTCGTGGAATATATTGGGTCGTTAACTTGGTGTTCTCTTCGCTCTGACAAAAGGTTTGAAGAAAATGAGGCAATTTTGGCAAATAGAGACGACGTTTAAGTGCATATGATTTCGCAAATCTATTGATGGCAGTGACACGTATCGAAATTGTCTTCATCACTGTCAGATTCTCATAAACATACGTGATTCAAGCGCCTCTGTTTCATTTCTGTTGGAGTTCTAACATCTTATGTTTGATAATGGAAAAGAATCGAAACGCGTTTATTTAATTTCTGATGTGAAATCATACACCAAAAAGCGTCCAATACATTTCTGAGGAGAAATGAATATCGGAAAGGGGTTGTAACATTACCGATGAAGATTCAATCTAAAAGGCTCAGTGATATTTCTGATGAATATTTGACATAGATACGAGTCAGTTCCTTGGCATGTTTTATGAAGGTATTAGTGCTCCGAAATTCTCCACAGTTTTGGATAGCTGAAGGAATGATTTTGCGTACTAATGAGATGTGTAAATTGAATCTTATTTATTCTAGCAACTGTTTTATGGTACTTTTTTTACGGGAGGGTTAGTCATTAAAGACGACTCGCTTGCCTCAACGGTGACCTCGAAAAAAAGTTGAAACATATACTGAAAATGTGTTGTCAT
>NC_051409.1:41642611-41642968 GCF_015228065.2 Penaeus monodon
CTTTTTCTGAACGTGTGTCATGAGAACCAGGGTATCCAGAGAACTTCCCAAACTTCTCTCTTCTGGATTCCGTCCGATCTGAATAATCGAGGGAATTCAAAGATACGATTCCCATTAATCCAATTCCAGACGAGGATTAGGAATGGATGTCGTCCCCTGAGGCCGGGCGTCGCGACGAGCACCGCCACTGGATTGCGTCATCGGTGTTGTGTGAAGGTTCGGTGGGCTTGGCCGGTGGGCGAAGTGGGCGTTTTAAGGTCTTTCTCTCTCTCTCTCGCTTTTGTGTCCTCCTTTTCCTCTCCCCGTAGCTTTTCTTTTTTCAGTATAGAGGGAGTGTCATGGCAGGGCGTGGAGATT
>NC_051409.1:41643199-41643294 GCF_015228065.2 Penaeus monodon
CTGTTCAGTATTCTAATCAGTGTTCTATAGAAAACCAAGATCTTCGAAATTCACTTTTAACTTTTCTTCTGAGTTTCCTTTCAAGCACCGGTCAG
>NC_051409.1:41644950-41645486 GCF_015228065.2 Penaeus monodon
GTCTTCATTTTGTAAAATATTTTCGTGATATTATGAAATACAAAAACAAAAAGGTAGAAAAATTAATCTATAAGAACAGAATTTTTTTTTTTAAGGCAGGAAGACGGAAATCTGATATTTTTAACTTGTAAGCCGGTTTGATTTCGAAAAAGGGAATCATATATTTATTTCAGTCTCAATTTCTCATGCAGCGTCACAAACAGAAGTCGGAAAAAAGAAACACCAATTGCGAGGTATTTGTATTGTTTGGGTGAGAAATTCTCCACGGCGTGTTTTTATTTATTAACGAGAGCTGCGAAATTTTCTTTAGATTAGTCAAATATACATGACTATTAGTAACGAACCATAACATCACTAACCAATCTTTATTACAGTTTCCCTTCCGTATATTTTAATCACTATCTTCATATCTGAGATTATCAACACCATTATCGTCCTTATCATTAGCTATTGTATTTTTTTTTTATTAATATTGTCACTACCGTTATTATGAGTGCTGTCATTATCAGTTATGTTGTTGTTATAGTTCTTCTGAT
>NC_051409.1:41645566-41646011 GCF_015228065.2 Penaeus monodon
GAGTTAGATAGTTTTGTAAATATTACTATCATGCTTATTCTTATACCCTCCCCACGTGTATCTTTTGTATTGCAGTTGTCTGCTCCGTTCGTCCAGCTTCATCAGACTGAACTTAAAGTGTTTGATATGCTGATCTCCTTCCTCTAGCTTATATTTTGTCTAGCTTCCTTACCTTCTCTTCATTGCCGTTTATGATTACATCTTACCTGTCCTCCATCGAACGGTAATAAAAATGATGCATCAGCTTTTCTTTTCATATAGCAACATACCATTCTTCTTTGATGTGTTTGTAATATGCATTTTCTCCATTTTCATCCATCTGTTCCCACCTTTGCATTTGAATTATTTGTTCTTATCCCATAAAGCATGAAAAGTCAAGACAGGCGTTCCTCTCAAGGAAAATTCCTGCCAATAGGAGTTTATATTTTGATTGTATCGTTATTAT
>NC_051409.1:41646673-41647597 GCF_015228065.2 Penaeus monodon
CCTTAGCATGCAATTCCAGGACCGTATTTCAAGGCACAAAACCAAGCCCACACTACTCTTAGAAGCCACGCCTCTCTTCTGTGAGTAAGGTGATTGGTTTATGTCGTGTCGTACTGTATTCAAACCAATCTGCTTATCTGGTATGTTAAAGAGGCGTGGCTTCTGACTGCGTGAAATTAAATAGTATTATTGAGAACATTTCGTTTTAGGTTGTATTTCATCACTCTATAACTTTTTATTATTTTTTATTGTGTAAGATTACCCTGTAGTGTCTTTTTCCTCATATCTTCTATGACTTTGTATTCTATCACTTTATTCCCACCAACCTTTTTGCCTCATTTTTATCGAGAAATTTTGTCATACGTTCTCAGTTCTCATCTTCTGTTCTCAGTATCTTTGTGCACCATTATCGTCAGTTCTTAACATTCTTGTCTATCCCACTTCATTTGGGTATTTTCACTCTCTATTTTCAGTATAAACTTTTATCCTATTTGCTTCCTGCATTCTACAAAATATTCTCCTCCCCTCCGTTTCTCCTGCTTCCTTTGCGTGCCCGTCCACGCACCCTGTCCGCCCTCAGGATCCACATGCTCGACTACGGCAACTTCGTGCCCGGGAACCTGTGGTCGTCGAAGGAGCCCGTCTTGAAGATGCTCGGCGACAAGCTCACGCTCCTTCCCGACTACGACCAGACCATCTCCGCCTTCGACGCCGGCGCGGGTGTTCTGGAAGCCACGCAGTACTCCCAGTTCCTTTTCATCACGCGCGGCAGGAGCAGGACCTCGTACGCCGTGGAGGAGAAGCTGTATCCGAACTACCAGGGCTGGGTGTTCCAGAAAGGCTGCCCGTATAAGCATGTGTTTGACAGGTAGCGGCTTGGCTGGCGAATACCGGCTTCGAAATGAGCTGTCTTTGTGCAATGAT
>NC_051409.1:41647911-41648305 GCF_015228065.2 Penaeus monodon
CCTTACTCCCCCCCTCTCCACAGGTACCTGAACTGGATGTCGCAGGCGGGCCTCGTGGAGCAGTGGCGGCAGTTCGTCGTCGAGGAATTCCGCCGCTCACAGGACCGGGGGAGCAGCGGGGGAACAGGAGGCGAGGGAGGCAGCAGCAGCAGCGGGGGAAGCGGAGGCAGCGGAATCCTACAGAAGGAGCCGCTGAAGGCCCTCTCGCTGGACAACCTGCAGGGGGCCTTCATCGTGCTCGGCTTGGGGTCGGCGCTGGCGGTGGTGGCGCTGCTGACGGAGGAGGTCGTCAGGCGCAGCTGCGGCTGAGGACCGGCCGAAAGAACAACTGTTTGCTTTTGTTTATCATTATTTTTGTTGGTGGTACTGTATTTATTTCTATTTTCATTGACAC
>NC_051409.1:41649201-41649368 GCF_015228065.2 Penaeus monodon
GAAAAGGAAGTCTGAAAAATTAATCAAATTCATGAACTGCTTTTATACATTTAATCCGATTAATATATGAAGCAGAAGCAGAATAAATATTGTCGCACTTAGTCGTCTTGTCTGATATTTCTTCTGAGACTCCCCTGCAACGAAAAGGAGCAGAGAGGCAAATGAAA
>NC_051409.1:41649407-41649651 GCF_015228065.2 Penaeus monodon
TGTACATTTCCGAAATGCAGTTTAACATTGTTTTACTCGCATTACTATCATGTTAGCGTCGCTATCGTGATAGTGATATAAGCACGAGACTAAGTAAGGAATGCGCATGTGAATGTGATTACAACTCAACTCCTCAGTTTTCTGCCATATCCTATTTATCTTCCTTCACATTAAATTATTGGTATTGCAATTGTTTTAATGTTATTAGTATTGCGTCTGTGATTATCATAATTTTATCATTGGT
>NC_051409.1:41649744-41649949 GCF_015228065.2 Penaeus monodon
GCACCGTTTCTCTCCTTTCAACACCATTCTTCATACCCCGAACTCGAATGCATGCAAACCAATATACAGTTAGTTGCATCTGGCAAAGCAACAGATGGCAAAGCAACAGACAGAAGCAACAAGATTAGCTCCAAAAGAGAAGCAAGATGAAAGGATTTCACAATGTCGCTTTGTCTGCCTGTCTGTGAGACTGTGTATTTTTTTC
>NC_051409.1:41651302-41651530 GCF_015228065.2 Penaeus monodon
GTAGAGAATTTTTGAAAGAGAGAGAGAGAAAAAAAGAAAAAACGTCGTGAAAACCTTTCCAGAGAGGGTTGGCGTAGGCCCTTGAGAAGAACCTCATCCTCTAACTATATTTTCATCTCATCAAAAATACACGTGGAAGCATGGAGGAAGTTGCAAGGAAAAAGAAAAAGAGTGTAGAAAAAAAATTATAGCAAAAATGATTTTGTAAAATCCTTTTTCCTCCCTTTT
>NC_051409.1:41652739-41653464 GCF_015228065.2 Penaeus monodon
CGTTTAGCTAAAAGACCCCTAAGCATGACATTTAGAAATAGATGGGTAATTCTGCATTTCCGTCTGAGAGTTTTCCTTTTTATCCAGAATTTGTATTTTATACTCTCCCTCACTCAGATATAAATGTTAGGACACACTCTCTCTCTCTCTCTCACCTTCTTCCCTCCCCTTCTTTCCCCCTTCTCTCTCCCTCTATCCATCACTCCACCTCCTCCATCCTCCTTATCTCCCACCTACTCTCGTTTCCTGTCTCCTTTCTCCATCTCCTTCCCCTACTCCTCTCCCTTTCCCTCTCCCCCGTCTCCCTCTCTCCCTTTCCCCTCCTTCTCTCTCACCCCATCCCTCTCCCTCCCTCCTTCGCTCCCAACCCCTCCCTCTTCCTCGCTCCCTCCCTCCTCTCCCAACCCCTCGCTCCTCCCCCTTTCCTCCTATCACCTCCCAGGAGAACAGATTCGCCTAATGGTTTAAGCGTGTATCAAGTTGCTTATCTAATGAGAATGGAGGCGGATCGGGTCTATTTGGGATCCCGTCCAGGTAAGATAAATAATTATGATAATAATGTACAGCGAAAAAGGGGCCGTTCTGCATATTTCGTTATCTAGGACTTAACAGTTCATAGATAGAGAGACCGCCAAGAATTGATAGAGTCACGCAAACAGAGAGGGAGGAACAGCCTCAGAGATAGAAAGATATATAGGTCGGTAGGTAGATAGATAAATTGAAAG
>NC_051409.1:41653845-41653941 GCF_015228065.2 Penaeus monodon
TTTCAAAGCCGACAGGTCAAAGGAGTACAAGACTGTTGCCGGGATATGACGCTTCGTGTCCTGCTTGTGAGATGAATTGAGAGTCTTTGCCTTACA
>NC_051409.1:41654300-41654504 GCF_015228065.2 Penaeus monodon
TACTAATAAAGTAATATAATAGCAAATTATAATCACAAACAAATCTCTGTCTTACATTTAGAATACATACAGACACACAACAAACATACACGGATACATACGAAACAAAGCACTAACAAAACAACAGTCAACACAAAAATTACTGTATCAAATAAAAGAATATATACCACAACAAACAACTAAACCAATACACATAACAACACA
>NC_051409.1:41655548-41655658 GCF_015228065.2 Penaeus monodon
GCAACGGGTCGCTAATTAGCACATAATAAAACTTTCAGTGCCTCAAACAGGCAATTCAATGTTTTTTTTTTCTTTTTTTGTCACTGCTTCATGCCTCAAATAAAAAATAT
>NC_051409.1:41655985-41656076 GCF_015228065.2 Penaeus monodon
TACTTATAACGCATAATAATTATGCTGGATAATAACAGTTAATTACAGGAAATTGGCGTAGGGCTCTGAAACACGCCCTTGTAAGTTTTGC
>NC_051409.1:41656176-41657627 GCF_015228065.2 Penaeus monodon
TGGTGTTATGAGACGGGCGAGCAACACCCTTGTGAGGAGGCGAGAGGTAGGGGGTCGTGTAACCAGTAATTAGAAGTGGGGACTGGGAGATAGAGAGATGTGGTTTATCAGAAATATCCCTTATTTTGACCTTTTTTAAGCTGGTAGATTTAATTATTGGAAATTCTCACAATAAAATAAAACAAATATATATGATCCAACTTTGATATAATATCACTTACAATAATTATTTACAGTATATTAATTTGCCTTGTGCACGAGTAAATTCATTATCCAGATGCTTTAAAAACGATGACCAGAGCAAAAGAGAGGGCAACTCTCCATAACCACCTGGCTATTTAGTAGCTATATTGGAGAGAGAGTCAGCAAGCAGAAGCATGTATGTTAAAACAGGCAGACTGATGACCCGCACCCGCAGTTATCAGTTATCATGCTAAACTATCACATATAAGTAATTTTTGGTAAGTAAGATTTCACAGAGGTTATTTTGTTTTAGCGTATACTTATTTATACAAAAGTCTACAGAAACTACTAACGTATATGTAATTGATGTTATTTCTTGCGAAATAATGGTCAGTTAATAGATATTTTTTCACCCTTTAATACCGGAGGATGAGCGATGCATTTCACAGAAATTACAATTGTGAATATTTTATTCAGCTAGGGGTGTGCTCTTCCATTTTTTCAAGAAACATAAAGTATGTGTATCGTTTTACAAATGGTCTGTGGAGAGTATTAACATTCATAGATTTTCCCGTTATTTCTTGTAAAATAATAAAACTGCTAATATTTAAAGCTAATGTATAATTTTAAACGCGACGGGTGCAAAGCTACCTTGCGGAGAGGGGCCCCTGTTATTATGAGAGGCTCAGGTCTGTGGGGAAATAAAAGGGGGGGGGGGATTTGAAATGTATTTCTGATTGATCACGAAATGAGGTATCTCTAAAATATATATCCCTCAGACCATTTGATTTCGTTACTCGATTTGGATTACTAAAATCTGTAATAGTAGATATATTTTCATAAATTGTGTGATCGAGTTTTATGATCCTTTGATTGAGATATTGATATCTAATGTTACTTACAAGTGATGGTACACAACAGTTATTTTCAATATATTCATTTATCTAGTGCACAAGTTTATTTCTCGCATTATTTTCATAAGATATGTTTTATGATCCTTTGATTAAACAATTTGATATCTAATACGATTGTGCACATTATGTTTTAGTGCGTGTGTGACTCGCCTTTTAGGAATACGATAGTATGCTATACAAGAGGTTTGTAGAGAGTAACAATATTCATATAATTTGCGCTATATAAATAAATTTATGTATAATGTTACACAACAGGCGCATAGTTTCCTTCTGAATGTATGTGTATTGGGGTTGAGAGTAACTCAGTTAGATGAGAAGATTGATTTGGCCAATACTCATTTGACTATTTCGTAA
>NC_051409.1:41657683-41658102 GCF_015228065.2 Penaeus monodon
GGTAAATTTCAGTTTATTCATTTACCTGGTGAACGAGTAAATTCACTATTCAAATGCGTTATGAACAATTATCACATGCATAAGTCACTTTTTAAATCTGCGCAAATATAGCAGAGAAAGAGAAAATGATTACCTATTGTGGTAAGCTGGCTAAGTCGGCGAACGTGAATGATGATGCCCTGTAATCACTTAGTACGAAGTGAGAGTCAATTACCCAAGTAGAAAGTAGGTACTTAGCCCTTAAGGACACCGACTCATTTACCGCTAGACAGGTGCACGCAAGGTACATGGTGGGTATGCGTTCACCACATGGCATTTATCTACCTGGAACGCCCATGTAAGGTCATGTTACAGCCTATGATGTAATTAGGTCACATCCTGTTATGACCGGAAGGAGGTCTACTTCTGGTGGTCTACTT
>NC_051409.1:41658334-41658984 GCF_015228065.2 Penaeus monodon
AAGAAATCATCGAGTAAGTCACCCACTGCGCCGAGGCTGAATCCTACAACATTTCCATCATTTTGGAACAGCGAGCAGGTTATGGCTCATCTACCTTTCTGACTCTCCTTTTCTTATACCCAGTCTCTATCCCCGCCATCAATTTCCCTCCCTTCTCCTTTGTCCTCTGTCATTTCTACCTTCCCTCCCCCTCCCCACGTCCCTATCCCATCCTTCTCTTTCCTTCCCTAACGTCACTTACCTCCTTCCTCAGTCCACTTCATCTCCCGTCTTCTCTCGTCCCCTCCTTTTCCAATCCCCTCCCCTTCTCTTTTTTCTCATCCTCCTCTCATTCCCCACCCACCCTCTATTCTCCTTTATTCTACCCTCTCCCCTCCCCCTACCCCTTCCTCCCTTCCTCATCCTCCCTTCTCCTTTTCTCCACTCCTCTGTTCCGTCCCGCGCACCCATTCTCTTGGCCTCCCACGGCCTCTGGCACTGGGCCTGGAGGAGTGCCACTGCGCCACGGTGCCACGAGAAGCAAAGGAGAACTGGCAGCGTTATCCCCCCCCCTATCCCCGGGAGAATCCGAGGGTTGACCTAAGATCACACGTCAGGTTCTATTTAGGTTCAATTCACAGTCTGTGGGTCGGATGCTGAGGCAATCGGGG
>NC_051409.1:41659352-41659494 GCF_015228065.2 Penaeus monodon
AAATTACACAATAAAAAAATCGATAAAGTTCAGAGGAAGCAAAAGCCAGCAAGTAAAGGCATCGAAGCAAAGGGCAAGAAAGAGACAAAGGAAGAAGCAACATTTCTTTACATGTCCTTAGTTAAAGAAAGGCGGGGAGGGC
>NC_051409.1:41659555-41659863 GCF_015228065.2 Penaeus monodon
GGGAGAGTATAGAAGAAGGCTGAAGACGTGTAAGAAGACTGAATAATGTGAAAAAGGAAAATACAATTAAGCGCGATATACTGTTAAAAAATACACGCTGACATCAAATGGAATAGAGAATAGAAGGGGAAGAAAAAATATGAAGATAATGATAGGAGACGCAGAATGATAAAGAGGGAAACTGATTACCATAGCTTTCGGAAGGAAGAAAAATGCTCACTAATTATTGGTCACGAAAATAGGGCAACGTAGTTTAGAATAATTACACATATTCGTAAACATGTATATTGTACCAGGTCTTACATTAT
>NC_051409.1:41660204-41660286 GCF_015228065.2 Penaeus monodon
AAAAAACATGCGCGTAGGGTAAACCGGTGAGTGTCGAAATGTTTTAGTAGTGTTTGTGTAGTGCCTGGGGTGTGGTGTATGC
>NC_051409.1:41660363-41660733 GCF_015228065.2 Penaeus monodon
TCAAACACACAAAAAATCTCCCTCCCCTCGCGCCGCGTGTCAAATACCACACTGAGCGCAAAGGCAAAAAGGCACCGGCTGAATTATCGAGCGTCTGGCGCAGATCATCCTTCAAGCGGTAACCGAATCATGCTTTTCCCCTCAGCCGCGGAGGAGCCTGGACGCTCTGGTCACCGGCGAGGTCTCGGGGGGTTTTTAAACTGTGTGTTAGTTTTCTGCTTCTCTCTCTTTTTTTATTTCGCTGTTCTTTTTCATGTATACTTCTTTTGTGTTTTTATTTTTTAATATCTAATTTTGTGCCTGTTTCTGTGCCTCACTCTCTGTCTATCTAGCTACCTGTCCATGTACGTCTTCCACCCCCCCTCCCCCG
>NC_051409.1:41660873-41661196 GCF_015228065.2 Penaeus monodon
CCTTTCCTTCCCTTTCCCCCCCCCTTTTCCCTCGCACAAAAACACTTCACTCTCCCGATTTCTCTCATGTTACTAAACATTTTCCAATATTCTTTAAAGCTCTTGCAACATCAGATATTCCTTTACGTGCACTATCGCGAACGAATCTTCAAGAATATTACATTTTTCGCCCTCGTATTTAAAAATCATCAAATCACGATAAAGTTTTGCTGCTGCTGTTGTTGGAGAGAAAATACGGATTAATAAATACGTATGGCTTTTCCCGTGGCCCTCTGGTACAATTACACCCACATAATCCCGCACGCTTCTCCCCAAGAGTGCGT
>NC_051409.1:41661739-41662016 GCF_015228065.2 Penaeus monodon
CTTATTTCTTTCTGTCTTCCCATTTGAGAGCAAGGACTTCCGAATGGGTTTATTAGATTTTTATCCATTATAATATTCACCTGTACATAAACATCGATTTTTCACGCTAATACACAACATTATCATGATTGTAATAAACATGTTATCGGTGCTTAAGCTATAGATGAAATAGCAAACAGTATTTATTTAACAAAGGGATTTTTGCTTTTGGTCTGAGAACATCCCTCGACGCACCTATACTCGTCCTCCATCTCTTTGAGTGCTCACTCCACGCGCA
>NC_051409.1:41662077-41662213 GCF_015228065.2 Penaeus monodon
CACAAAAAATCTAATTGGCAACCTCCCTTTGCTCCTCAGATTTTTTGTAATATGATGCCATTTTTACGTCTTTTTTGTTTTTGATTTTATTCAGAAAAGACGAGGGTGGTCTGCCTTTTGAAGTATGAGAAAGAGT
>NC_051409.1:41663787-41664285 GCF_015228065.2 Penaeus monodon
GCTGGACTACTTTAAAAAGCCTGAACTAAGTAGAAAAAGGAAACAATATTAGATATTCTTTTCTATCGTTTTCTTTTAGATAAGATGTTGAAATAAAATGCTTCTTATATGAAAATGCATGCCGAACATATTACTACCATTACAGCAAATGTAACAGAAAAGTTAAGTGGAATTTCGCAACATAGTACAGATATATACCTTTATTGCACAAAATGAAATTAGTTTGCATGCAGATAGCGGCATCGAACTTTCTGTTGCTTATTGAGTAAGGGAGGAAGAAAAGCAATGTTCTGAAATTTTTATAAGGAGTGAAATTTACGGGCGGGAGTAATCGAGTTACATATTTTTTTCTTTCCTTTATGGGAAGGGCGGGGGAGGGTGGGGGGGGATAGGTAATGGCATAAGCAAAATAAGACTTACTCGGTAACTTGGGTACAGTGAGCGTTGTAATATCTGTTGCCATACACTTTTTGGACACTGAATCAAGGGAGGGATGAA
>NC_051409.1:41664944-41665179 GCF_015228065.2 Penaeus monodon
GCGCGGCCAAGCGGCGGGGCCTTCGAGCCAATCAGCCACCCGCGTGAGAGCCCTCAGGAAGACGCGAGACTTCGCTCTTGAAGGTTTTCTCAATAGGAAATGCTCACTATACACAAAAGGTCTTTTATCTTCCACAAGAGCTTTACTATTGAGGGCAACAGGAATCGATACGGCATCATTTTCGTGTAAACGATATTTAGAAATATCATTTAAATTTTACATTTCTCTGTCTACT
>NC_051409.1:41666405-41667033 GCF_015228065.2 Penaeus monodon
TCTCTTGGTGAAGCCCGACATGGTTGTGGCTGCCTTGCCGATGCGCCTGTTGATTTCCGTGTCAAGTGACAGGCTGTCAGATAGGGTTGAGTGCAAGTATATGGAGTTATGGGCGACTTCTAATTCATAGTCAGCAATCTTGATGCTTCGTGGGGTGTCCACGCCCAGTCCCATCACTTGAGTTTTTAAACTAATGGTAAGCCCAAAGTCCTTAACAGGCCATACTAATTCTGGTGATGAGGTGCTGAAGGTCTTATGCTATTTGTGTTGTGACTGCAGCCGGTCATCTACATCTTTAGAGAGAAGGACACGGAAACATTTCGTTTCATTTGGTCATTGATCTATCTGGAGGGTTGAAGAGCTTCCCATTTGATCTGGAGTAGTGGTAGATGCTTTCAGTGGAGGATCCAAAAGCTTGCTTCATCAGGATGGCAAAGAAGATGCCGAGTACACAGCCCTGCTTTACCCCGCTGCGGATGTCAAAGGGGACAGATGTTGCTCCGTCGAGGACCACAGTGCCTATCAAGCCAACGTGGAATAACTTCATGGTTCTGAGGAGCGTAGGTGGGCACTCAATTTTGGCCAGAATCTTAAAGGCTGTCACGGTTGACGAGGTCGAAGGCCTTGG
>NC_051409.1:41673996-41674230 GCF_015228065.2 Penaeus monodon
ATCTATGAGTGGTAACGATGTTGTTGAAATGTGATTATGTCTCTTTTGTTGCACAAAAGAGAGAGGTCATACAATCATGAGTGGATCATTTGCTGATGTAACCCTGCAACTGATCATGCATCAAAAATAATTGTACCTTGAAAAAAGCATATTGTACTGCCACATAACAATCATGCAGCTCATATAATTTTAGACCGTCATGTACTGAATCACAAAGCTGATAGAGCCATACTT
>NC_051409.1:41674296-41674556 GCF_015228065.2 Penaeus monodon
GTAATTTGGAAAACCCAATAATTTTTGGCCCTACATAAAACTAACAATCCAGTTAAAAATCTTTTCTGGTAGTAAATGTTGCAAAAGAATTTTTAAAATGGGCCCGAATGATATGATATCGGTCCTGTTAAAAAATTATACATTTTCATGATATACAAATTCCCACGCTCCTTTTTCTGGAATGAGATTAAAGGTTAATTAAGTCAGCTTTTCACCGTCAAAAAAATTCAATTAATCTAATGCTCGACACATTTGCATTA
>NC_051409.1:41675153-41675655 GCF_015228065.2 Penaeus monodon
GAATACTATCTATTTAAAAAGGGAAAGTAAACAAAAGGCAAGTTCTCCGAAAAGGCAACAAAAGCGGACGCGGGCGCACATTCAGATCGATTAGCGAAGTGAATGGAAATCGCGGGCGGCACAGACAAGCCCACCTCGCATCCGGGTGCCCACGCACAGACACGAGGGGCTTATTAGCACTGACGACATGACTATATCTTATTACCTACTGGGACAACTAACCAGCATATTCCTAATAACCGAGAGGGGACTCAATTTCCGCATATTCCGTGGCCCCTCGCGGTTTATCATTTACTCTCCATCTCCGTGCCCCCTATCCCTCGCCTCTGTGATCTCCCCCTCTCTTCTATTTCCCCTTTCCCCTTTCCTATCCTCTCTTCTCTCGCCTGATATCCTTTTCTCCCCGAAACGTTCTCCTCTTCCCTCTTGTCTCCAATCTCCCCCTCCTTCCCCCTTTCATTTCTTCTCTCCCATTCCCTTCCCTCCCCCCATTTATCTCCAA
>NC_051409.1:41675735-41676847 GCF_015228065.2 Penaeus monodon
GCCATCCCCCATCCTAACCCTGCCATCCGATATTTCCTTACTTTTTCATTACCTGGGTAACCTAATATCTAGAATGGAAATCCCAGGTAAATTGCAGAGGCGTACCTGCCCTAACTAGGATTAATTAGGTCGAGTTATCAACAAAAAAACCTTTTCTCTTCCCACTATATATTTCTCATCGCCTTATGAAACAATATAGGAATAACATTATAAAATCATAACAGCATGTAACATATAGAAGGTAGCGAAACTAATCTCTAATCGGTTATATAAATGAGCAATTAACTTTCAAAATTAGGAAATTAGGATTTCAGGTATGTAATCTACAGGTAATATACAAATAAATTTTCATTTTACATATTGATATACTGCAAATTAAGGAAAAGATAGCTTATTCATGTACTCATACTTTTTGTTTTGGGTAAATTATATCGTTTGAAAATTAGGAAAGATAAAATAATTTTCAAGGACTATACTTCCTCTGCAGGATCTTCTCCCAGGAGTGAGGGGGAGCCCAGCATCAAATCTCAGCACAGCCGTGTAGTACTAGCTGAGGGTATTGTAAAGTGGCCTTCCTGATCAACAATTGTACGAACACTGCTGGGAATCATGTTGTAAACAGTTTAGAAAACTCGCGTTCAATAATCTCATACTGATGTCCGTGCCTTTATCAAGGGAATATGCATTCATTCGCTGAATCACATGGTCATAAACTAATGTCTTATACGCGACTTATGTATAGTGATTCTCCGTTTTTCCATGTTCCCTTTCCATTCAGCTTGCCAGCATACTTGAACATAATTTCCGTGATTTATTATGATTTATCCTACTTACTGTTGAATCAATTAATGGAAAAATTGATAAATAAAAACCGTACTTCAGTGGACGGCGTGAGCTGCATTTTTGGTCCGTCCATAGACATAGTGTTTTTATCGCATAATTTCTCGTTTGATGTTACTATAATACCCGATAATTTGCGTAACAGAATCAGAGCATTATTGTGTAGCAATTCCCCCCACCCCACTCTCCACTTCGATTCACTATCTTGAAACTGAATGACGCATCTCGTGGACATGTTGCTTTTGACTGACATCGTCGTTGGATTACCAGTC
>NC_051409.1:41677542-41677860 GCF_015228065.2 Penaeus monodon
TTTGAACTTCCCATGTTCCTCATCTATCCCGAGTACAACTTAAAAAGGACGTCTAATGTTGGGCCTCTAATTTGCTCCTTTACCTAACGTTCGCGTTTTGCATTGCAAAGTGAACCAATGTTGGAGTTTTCTCACCATAGGAGGACTAATTGTTTACGGCATGTGCAGTTTGTAATGCGTTAAGGAACCGCAGTGACATAGTAACAAAGGACTTCCTGAGGCTACTGTTTTGTTTTGATAATCATATTATTGGTGTGTATTGACAAATATTCTATACATCTTTGAATTTTGGGTTCTCTGTGAATGCACGCCGGCGCG
>NC_051409.1:41677959-41678159 GCF_015228065.2 Penaeus monodon
CACTGATTAGCATGTTATTCAAAATTATCTTCCATGAAGATAATCCTGCCAGCTTTAAACATCATAGTTACGGAGATAATTATATTGCAAAAACCTTTTGCAGAGTTTTGTGAACTCCATGAAATCCGCGAACCATAATATATCATCATTTACTTTACAAGAGAAGAGCAATACGTAATGCATATTATGCTTCCGTAGGA
>NC_051409.1:41678771-41679160 GCF_015228065.2 Penaeus monodon
AGAGAGAGAGGAAAATAGATAAAAAAAAAAAATATAGGGTACAGAAAGAAAATTTGTACGTACAGATAAAAAATACTTTGCTTATAATTCTTTTTTTTTCTTTTTAAAATGTAGGACCTGGTACATATAATGTTTCGAATAGGTAATTATTCTAAAATACTGTGACTATTTTCTGCCAAATATTAGTGGGGCTTTTTTCTTCCTTCCGAAAGCATGGTAACCGTTTCCTTTTATCCTTCTGCCCCATCATTTTTTCATATTTTTTTTTCCCCCTTCTATTCTCTATTTCTTTTGATGCAGGGTATTTTTTACCGTATATCCCCCTAATTGTTTTTTTCCTTTTCACATTATTCAGTCTTTTACAGTCTTCACCCTTCTTCATACTCTCC
>NC_051409.1:41679217-41679410 GCF_015228065.2 Penaeus monodon
GCCCCCCCCCTTTCTTTAATTAAGGACATGTAAAGAAAGTTGCTTTTTCCCTTGTCTCTTTCTTGCCTTTTGTTCGATGCCTTTTCTTGCGGGTTTTGTTTCCCTCTGAATTTTAGTTTTTTTTATTGTGAAAATTTTTTGTTTTTACTGTTGCGCGTGGCGTGTGTGTATGTGTGAGAAAGATGGTGTTTTC
>NC_051409.1:41679814-41680433 GCF_015228065.2 Penaeus monodon
CCCCCATTTTCCTCAGATCCGACCCCCGACGTGAATTGGAACCTTAATAGAACCCGCGTGTGATCTTGGTCAACCCTCGGATTTCCCGGGGATAGGGGGGGGGGAAACGCTGCCATTCTCCTTTTCTTTCTGGCACCGTGGGAGTGGCACCCCCTCCAGGCCCATTTTGCCAGAGCCGGGGGAGGCCAAAGAATGGGTGGGGGGGGACGGAACAGGAAGGGAGAAAAGGGAAAGAGGATGGGGAAGGGAGGAAGGGGTAGGGGGGGGGGAAGGACAGAAAAAGGGGGAGAATAGAGGGTGGGGGGGGAAGAAAGGAGGGAGAAAAAGAGAAGGGGGGGGGTTTGGAAAAAGGGAGGGGCAGAGAAACGGGGGATGAATGGACTAGGAAGGGGGGAAAGTGACTTTGGGGAAGGAAAGGGGAAAGGGAGGGATGGGACGGGGAGGGGGAGGGAAGGTGAAATGCAGGGACAAAGGAGAAGGAGGAAATTATGGGGGGATAGAGAGGGGTTAAAAGAAAAGGAGAATAAAAAAGGTAGATGAGCCGTAACGCTCGTTTCCCAAAATGGTGGAATGTTGTGGGGATAGTCTGGCGCAGTGGGTGATTACTCGATGATTTCTT
>NC_051409.1:41680689-41682607 GCF_015228065.2 Penaeus monodon
TGAGTAGGGGAAAAATCGGAGATGTAGACAACCAAAGAGATCCTTGGTCATAAAAGGAGTGACCTAATTTCATCATAGGTTTAACATGACCTTTCATGGGCGTTCCAGGGAGATAAATCCTGTGGTGAAAAGCATACCCCCCATGTCCTTGCGTGCACCTGTCTAGCGGGAAATGAGTCGGGTCCTTAAGGCAAGTACCTATTTTACTTGGGTAATTGACTCTCCTTCGTACAAGTGATTACAGGGGGATCATCATTCACGTTGCCGATTAGCCAGTTACCACAATAGGTAAACATTTTCCTTTTTCCGCTATATTTGCGCGATATATAAGTGATTTGCATGTGATAAAATTTTTATAACCCTTTTTAATATGAATTTACTCGGCACCCGGTAAATGAAAAAACTGAAATTTACCCAAGTACATGCCATAAACCCGCTGTAACATAAATTCATTATTGTATTACCATGGTTACGAAATAGTCAAATGAGTATTGGCCAACTCAATCTTCTCATCTAACTGAGTTACTCTCAACCCCAATACACATACATTCAGAAGGAAACTATGCGCCTGTTGTGTAACATTATACATAAATTTATTTATATAGCGCAAATTATATGAATATTGTTACTCTCTACAAACCTCTTGTATAGCATACTATCGTATTCCTAAAAGGCGAGTCACACACGCACTAAAACATAATGTGCACAATCGTATTAGATATCAAATTGTTTAATCAAAAGATCATGAAACATATCTTACGAAAATAATGCGAGAAATAAACTTGTGCATTAGATAAATGAATATATTGAAAATCACTTGTAAGTAACATTAGATATCAATATCTCAATCAAAGGATCATAAAACTCGATCACACAATTTATGAAGACAATATATCTACTATTACAGATTTTAGTAATCCAAATCGAGTAACGAAATCAAATGGTCTGAGGGATATATATTTTAAGAGATACCTCATTTCGTCATTAATCAGAAATACATTTCAAATCCCCCCCCCCCCCCTTTTAATCTCCTCACAGACCTGAGCCTCTCCTAATAACAGGGGGCCCCTCTCCGCAAGGTAGCATTGCACCCGTCGCGTAACATTGTACATTAGCTTAAATATTAGCAGTCTATTATTTCACAAGAAATAACGCAAACTCTATGAATGTTAATACTCTCCACAGACCATTTGTAAAACGATACACATACTATCATGTTTCTTGAAAGAATGGAAGAGCACACACTAGCTGAATAAAATATTCACAATTGTAATTTCTGTGAAATGCATCGCTCATCCTCCGGTATTAAAGGGTGAAAAAATATCTATTAACTGACCATTATTTCGCAAGAAATAACATCAATTACATGTACGTTAGTAGTTTCTGTAGACTTTTGTATAAATAAATATACGCTAAAACAAAATAACCTCTGTGAAATCTTACTTACCAAAAATTGCTTATATGTAATAGTTTAGCATGATAACTGATAACTGCGGGTGCGGGTCATCAGTCTGCCTGTTTTAACATACATGCTTCTGCTTGCTGACTCTCTCTCCAATATAGCTACTAAATAGCCAGGTGGTTATGGAGAGTTGCCCTCTCTTTTGCTCTGGTCATCGTTTTTAAAGCATCTGGATAATGAATTTACTCGTGCACAAGGCAAATTGATACATTGTAAATAATGATTGTAAGTAATATTATATCAAAGGACCATACAGTTGGATCATATATATTTGTTTTATTTTATTGTGAGAATTTCCAATAATTAAATCTACCAGCTTAAAAAAGGTCAAAATAAGGGATATTTCTGATAAACCACATCTCTCTATACCCCAGTCCCCACTTCTAATTACTGGTTACACGACCCCCTACCTCTCGCCTCCTCACAAGGGTGTTGCTCGCCCGTCTCATAACACCA
>NC_051409.1:41682760-41682851 GCF_015228065.2 Penaeus monodon
GCAAAACTTACAAGGGCGTGTTTCAGAGCCCTACGTCAATTTCCTGTAATTAACTGTTATTATCCAGCATAATTATTGTGCGTTATAAGTA
>NC_051409.1:41683206-41683285 GCF_015228065.2 Penaeus monodon
AGTGACAAAAAAAGAAAAACAACAACATTGAATTGCCTGTTTGAGGCACTGAAAGTTTTATTATGTGCTAATTAGCGAC
>NC_051409.1:41683723-41684217 GCF_015228065.2 Penaeus monodon
ACGGGCGCAATTAGACATAATAAAACTTTCGGGCCCTCAAACAGGCAATTCAATGTGTTTTTTTTCTTTTTTTCACTGCCTAAAGTCTCAAATAAAAAAATTTTTTTTACAATATATAAGGGTTTTAGTGAAAATATTTGTTTTCTTTATATATATGTAAAAATTACACATCCCGTACAGACGTATTTTGCAGGAGCCGTGTTAACACGTTTTTGGGTTTCCTTTTTTACGTCGATTAAAAAAAAAGTGCAGCTTTCAAAAATTGCTCAAATGCATTCTTTCTCCCCCCAAAATTGTTAACCCCCCCTACAAATCACGGTAACGAAAAAACTAGCTTTGGTAATTTTATTGAAAAATGCACAAAAACCTTGAGTAGGATATTATGCCCAATTTTTGTTCCGATTTTACTTATAAGCACAATAATTAGTGGAAAAACAGTTAATTACAGGAAATTGACGTAGGGCTCTGAAAAACGCCCTTGTAAGTTTTGCGTG
>NC_051409.1:41684370-41685818 GCF_015228065.2 Penaeus monodon
TGGTGTTTTGAGACGGGGGAGCAACACCCTTGTGAGGGGGCGAGGGTAGGGGGGCGTGTAACCAGTAATTAGAAGTGGGGATGGGTATAGGAGATGTGGTTTTTCAGAAAATCCCTTATTTTGACCTTTTTTTAAATGGAGATTTTTAAATTTTTGGAAATTCTCAAATAAAATAAAACAAATATATATGACCAATGTATGGTCCTTTGATATAAAATTATTTTCAATCATTATTTACAATGTATCAATTTTCCTTGTGCACGAGTAAATTCTTTATCCAGAGCTTTAAAACGATGACCAGAGCAAAAGAGAGGGCAACTCTCCATAACCACCTGGCTATTTAGTAGCTATATTGGAGAGAGAGTCAGCAAGCAGAAGCAATGTATGTTAAAACGGGCGGGACTGATGACCCGCACCCGCAGTTATCAGTTATCATGCTAAACTATTACATATAAGAAATTTTTTGGTAAGTAAGATTTCACAGAGGTTATTTTGTTTTAGCGTATATTTATTTATACAAAAGTCTACAGAAACAAACTAACGTACATGAAAATTGATGTTATTCTTGCGAAATAATGGTCAGTTAATAGATATTTTTTACCCTTTAATACCGGAGGATGAGCGATGCATTTCACAGAAATTACAATTGTGAATATTTTATTCAGCTAGTGTGTGCTCTTCCATTCTTTCAAGAAACATGATAGTATGTGTATCGTTTTACAAATGGTCTGTGGAGAGTATTAACATTCATAGAGTTTGCGTTATTTCTTGTAAAATAATAGACTGCTAATATTTAAGCTAATGTATAATGTTACGCGACGGGTGCAAAGCTACCTTGCGGAGAGGGGCCCCCTGTTATTAGGAGAGGCTCAGGTCTGTGAGGAGATTAAAAGGGGGGGGGGGGGATTTGAAATGTATTTCTGATTAAATGACGAAATGAGGTATCTCTTAAAATATATATCCCTCAGACCATTTAAATTTCGTTACTCGATTTGGATTACAAAAAATCTGTAATAGTAGATATATTGTCTTCATAAATTGTGTGATCGAGTTTTATGATCCTTTGATTGAGATATTGATATCTAATGTTACTTACAAGTGATTTTCAATATATTCATTTATCTAATGCACAAGTTTATTTCTCGCATTATTTTCGTAAGATATGTTTCATGATCTTTTGATTAAACAATTTGATATCTAATACGATTGTGCACATTATGTTTTAGTGCGTGTGTGACTCGCCTTTTAGGAATACGATAGTATGCTATACAAGAGGTTTGTAGAGAGTAATAATATTCATAAAAATTTGCGCTATATAAATAAATTTTATGTATAATGTTACACAACAGGCGCATAGTTTCCTTCTGAATGTATGTGTATTGGGGTTGAGAGTAACTCAGTTAGATGAGAAGATTGAGTTGGCCAATACTCATTTGACTATTTCGTAA
>NC_051409.1:41685874-41686301 GCF_015228065.2 Penaeus monodon
GGTAAATTTCAGTTTATTCATTTACCTGGTGCACGAGTAAATTCACTATTCAAATGCGTTATGAACAATTATCACATGCATAAGTCACTTATTATATCTGCGCAAATATAGCGGAAAAAGAGAAAATGATTACCTATTGTGGTAAGCTGGCTAAGTCGGCGAACGTGAATGATGATGCCCTGTAATCACTTAGTACGAAGTGAGAGTCAATTACCCAAGTAGAAAGTAGGTACTTAGCCCTTAAGGACACCGACTCATTTACCGCTAGACAGGTGCACGCAAGGTACATGGTGGGTATGCGTTCACCACATGGCATTTATCTACCTGGAACGCCCATGTAAGGTCATGTTACAACCTATGATGTAATTAGGTCACATCCTGTTATGACCGGAAGGAGGTCTACTTCTGGTTGTCTACATCTCCGACT
>NC_051409.1:41686545-41687160 GCF_015228065.2 Penaeus monodon
AGAAATCATCGAGTAAGTCACCCACTGCGCCGAGACTGAATCCTACAACATTTCCACCATTTTGGAACAGCGAGCAGGTTACGGCTCATCTACCTTTCTGATTCTCCTTTTCTTATACCCAGTCTCTATCCCCGCCATCAATTTCCCTCCCTTCTCCTTTGTCCTCTGTCATTTCTACCTTCCCTCCCCCTCCCCACGTCCCTATCCCATCCTTCCCTTTCCTTCCCTAACGTCACTTACCTCCTTCCTCAGTCCACTTCATCTCCCGTCTTCTCTCGTCCCCTCCTTTTCCAATCCCCTCCCCTTCTCTTTTTTCTCATCCTCCTCTCATTCCCCACCCACCCTCTATTCTCCTTTATTCTGTCCTCTCCCCTCCCCCTACCCCTTCCTCCCTTCCTCATCCTCCTTTCTCCTTTTCTCCACTTCTCTGTTCCGTCCCGCGCACCCATTCTCTTGGCCTCCCACGGCCTCTGGCACTGGGCCTGGAGGAGTGCCACTGCGCCACGGTGCCACGAGAAGCAAAGGAGAACTGGCAGCGTTATCCCCCCCCCCTATCCCCGGGAGAATCCGAGGGTTGACCTAAGATCACACGTCAGGTTCTATTAAGGTTCAATT
>NC_051409.1:41687565-41687764 GCF_015228065.2 Penaeus monodon
AAACACACATGCTTTCTCACACATACACACACGCGCACGCGCAACAGTCAAACGAGAAAATTACACAATAAAAAAATCGATAAAGTTCAGAGGAAGCAAAAGCCAGCAAGTAAAGGCATCGAAGCAAAAGGCAAGAAAGAGACAAGGGAAGAAGCAACATTTCTTTACATGTCCTTAATTAAAGAAAGGCGGGGAGGGC
>NC_051409.1:41687825-41688189 GCF_015228065.2 Penaeus monodon
GGGAGAGTATAGAAGAAGGCTGAAGACGTGTAAGAAGACTGAATAATGTGAAAAAGGAAAATACAATTAAGCGCGATATACTGGTAAAAAATACACGCTGACATCAAATGAAATAGAGAATAGAAGGGGAAGAAAAAATATGAAGATAATGATAGGAGACGCAGAAGGATAAAGAGGGAAACTGGTTACCATAGCTTTCGGAAGGAAGAAAAATGCTCACTAATTATTGGTCACGAAAATAGTGCACACGTAGTTTAGAATAATTACACATATTCGTAAACATGTATATGTACCAGGTCCTACATTATAAAAAGAAAAAGAAAAAGAATATATAAGCACAAGTATTATGTATCTGTACGTACAA
>NC_051409.1:41688768-41689125 GCF_015228065.2 Penaeus monodon
AAATCTCCCTCTCTTCGCGCCGCGTGTCAAATACCACACTGAGCGCAGAGGCAAAAAGGCACCGGCTGAATTATCGAGCGTCTGGCGCAGATCATCCTTCAAGCGGTAACCGAATCATGCTTTTCCCCTCAGCCGCGGAGAAGCCTGGACGCTCTGGTCACCGGCGAGGTCTCGGGTGTTTTTATCTGTGTGTTAGTTTCTGCTTCTCTCTCTTTTTTTATTTCGCTGTTCTTTTTCATGTATACTTCTTTTGTGTTTTTATTTTTTAATATCTAATTTTGTGCCTGTTTCCGTGCCTCACTCTCTGTCTATCTAGCTACCTGTCCATGTACGTCTTCCTCCCCCCCCTCCCCCCAG
>NC_051409.1:41689224-41689549 GCF_015228065.2 Penaeus monodon
ATATTCTCTTCCTTTTATTCTATTTTACATCTTCCTCATTTCCTCACTTTCCTTCCCTTTCTCCCTTATCCCTGCGCTACCAAACACTTCACTCTCCCGATTTCTCTCATGTTACTAAACATTTTCCAATAATCTTTAAAGCTCCTGCAACATCAGATATTCCTTTACGTGCACTATCGCGAACGAATCTTCAAGAATATTACATTTTCGCCCTCGTATTTAAAATCATCCCAAAACACGATAAAGTTTGCTGCTGCTGTTGTTGGAGAGAAAGATACGGATGAATAAAAAACGTATGGCTTTTCCCGTGGCCTCTGGTACAATT
>NC_051409.1:41690378-41690624 GCF_015228065.2 Penaeus monodon
AAGGACTTCCGAATGGGTTTATTAAATTTTTATCCATTAAAACATTCACCTGTACATAAACGACGATTTTTCACGCTAATACACAACATTATCATGATTGTAATAAACATGTTATCGGTGCTTAAGCTATAGATGAAATAGCAAACAGTATTTATTTAACAAAGGGATTTTTGCTTTTGGTCTGGGAACATCCCTCGACGCACCTATACTCGTCCTCCATCTCTTTGAGTGCTCACTCCACGCGCA
>NC_051409.1:41690683-41690819 GCF_015228065.2 Penaeus monodon
CACAAAAAATCTAATTGGCAACCTCCCTTTGCTCCTCAGATTTTTTGTAATATGATGCCATTTTTACGTCTTTTTTGTTTTTGATTTTATTCAGAAAAGACGAGGGTGGTCTGCCTTTTGAAGTATGAGAAAGAGT
>NC_051409.1:41691260-41691451 GCF_015228065.2 Penaeus monodon
AGCAAACACCATGTTTCCACATCACCAGCGCACGCGCAACAGTCAAACAGAAATTACAAATAAAAAAATCGATAAAGTTCAGAGGAAGCAAAAGCCAGCAAGTAAAGGCATCGAAGCAAAGGGCAAGAAAGAGACAAAGGAAGAAGCAACATTTCTTTACATGTCCTTAGTTAAAGAAAGGCGGGGAGGGC
>NC_051409.1:41691512-41691820 GCF_015228065.2 Penaeus monodon
GGGAGAGTATAGAAGAAGGCTGAAGACGTGTAAGAAGACTGAATAATGTGAAAAAGGAAAATACAATTAAGCGCGATATACTGTTAAAAAATACACGCTGACATCAAATGGAATAGAGAATAGAAGGGGAAGAAAAAATATGA
Organism: Penaeus monodon; assembly: GCF_015228065.2. Classification (NCBI taxonomy): domain Eukaryota; kingdom Metazoa; phylum Arthropoda; class Malacostraca; order Decapoda; family Penaeidae; genus Penaeus; species Penaeus monodon. The sequence continues at coordinate 41,691,656 of NC_051409.1, forward strand.
AGATAATGATAGGAGACGCAGAATGATAAAGAGGGAAACTGATTACCATAGCTTTCGGAAGGAAGAAAAATGCTCACTAATTATTGGTCACGAAAATAGTGCACACGTAGTTTAGAATAATTACACATATTCGTAAACATGTATATGTACCAGGTCTTACATTAT
>NC_051409.1:41692425-41692604 GCF_015228065.2 Penaeus monodon
AAATCTCCCTCCCCTCGCGCCGCGTGTCAAATACCACACTGAGCGCAAAGGCAAAAAGGCACCGGCTGAATTATCGAGCGTCTGGCGCAGATCATCCTTCAAGCGGTAACCGAATCATGCTTTTCCCCTCAGCCGCGGAGGAGCCTGGACGCTCTGGTCACCGGCGAGGTCTCGGGGGG
>NC_051409.1:41692976-41693193 GCF_015228065.2 Penaeus monodon
ATGTTACTAAACATTTTCCAATATTCTTTAAAGCTCTTGCAACATCAGATATTCCTTTACGTGCACTATCGCGAACGAATCTTCAAGAATATTACATTTTTCGCCCTCGTATTTAAAAATCATCAAATCACGATAAAGTTTTGCTGCTGCTGTTGTTGGGGAGAAAGATACGGATGAATAAATACGTATGGCTTTTCCAGTGGCCTCTGGTACAATT
>NC_051409.1:41693854-41694102 GCF_015228065.2 Penaeus monodon
GAGCAAGGACTTCCGAATGGGTTTATTAGATTTTTATCCATTATAATATTCACCTGTACATAAACATCGATTTTTCACGCTAATACACAACATTATCATGATTGTAATAAACATGTTATCGGTGCTTAAGATATAGATGAAATAGCAACAGTATTTATTTAACAAAGGGATTTTTGCTTTTGGTCTGAGAACATCCCTCGACGCACCTATACTCGTCCTCCATCTCTTTGAGTGCTCACTCCACGCGC
>NC_051409.1:41694160-41694296 GCF_015228065.2 Penaeus monodon
CACAAAAAATCTAATTGGCAACCTCCCTTTGCTCCTCAGATTTTTTGTAATATGATGCCATTTTTACGTCTTTTTTGTTTTTGATTTTATTCAGAAAAGACGAGGGTGGTCTGCCTTTTGAAGTATGAGAAAGAGT
>NC_051409.1:41695876-41696371 GCF_015228065.2 Penaeus monodon
GCGGGACTACTTTTAAAAACCCTGAACTAAGTAAAAAGGAAAAATATTAGATATTCTTTCTATCGTTTTCATTTAGATAAGATTTGAAAAAATGCTTCTTATATGAAAATGCATGCCGAACATTTTACTACCATTACAGCAAATGTAACAGAAAGTTAAGTGGAATTTCGCAACATAGTACAGTATATACCTTTATTGGGACAAAAAGAAATTAGTTTGCATGCAGATAGCGGCATCCCAAAATTTCTGTTGCTTTTGAGTAAGGGAGGAAGAAAAGCAATGTTCTGAATTTTTATAAGGAGTGAAATTTACGGCGGGAGTAAACGAGTTACATATTTTTTTCTTTTCCCTTTTTGGGAAGGCGGGGGAGGGTGGGGGGGGATAGGTAATGGCATAAAACAAAGTAAGACTTACTCGGGAACTTAGGGACAGTGAGCGTTTGTAATATCTGTTGCCATACACTTTTTGACACTGAATCAAGGGGGGGATGAAAAG
>NC_051409.1:41697160-41697544 GCF_015228065.2 Penaeus monodon
TGTTCTCTCTTCTGTTCATCCCCTCCCTTGATTCAGTGTTCTAAAAGTGTATGGCAACAGATATTACAACGCTCACTGTACCTAAGTTACCGAGTAAGTCTTACTTTGCTTATGCCATTACCTATCCCCCCCCACCCTCCCCCGCCCTTCCCATAAGGAAGAAAAAAATATGTAACTCGTTACTCCCGCCCGTAATTTCACTCCTTATAAAAATTTCAGAACATTGCTTTTCTTCCTCCCTTACTCATAAGCAACAGAAGTTCGATGCCGCTATCTGCATCAACTATTTCATTTTGCAATAAAGGTATATATTGTACTATGTTGCAATCCCTTACTTTCGTTACTTGCTGTATGGAGTATTTCGCATGCATTTTCATTAAGAAG
>NC_051409.1:41701446-41701632 GCF_015228065.2 Penaeus monodon
TTCTACGGAAGCATAATATGCAATTACGTATTGCTCTTCTCTTGTAAAGTAAATAGATGATATATTATGGTTCGCGGATTTCATGGAGTTCACAAAACTCTGCAAAAGGTTTTTGCAATATAATTATCTCCGTAACTATGATGTTTAAAGCTGGCAGGATTATCTTCATGGAAGATAATTTTGAAT
>NC_051409.1:41701773-41702073 GCF_015228065.2 Penaeus monodon
GAACCCAAAATTCAAAGATGTATAGAATATTTGTCAATACACACCAATAATATGATTATCAAAACAAACAGTAGCCTCAGGAAGTCCTTTGTTACTATGCACTGCGGTTCCTTAACGCATTACAAACTGCACATGCCGTAAACAATTAGTCACTCCTAGTGGTGAGAAAACTCCAACATTGGTTCACTTTGCAATGGCAAAACGCGAACGTTTAGGTAAAGGAGCAAATTAGAGGCCCAACATTAGACGTCCTTTTTAAGTTGTACTCGGGATAGATGAGGAGAACATGGGAAGTTCAAA
>NC_051409.1:41702782-41704109 GCF_015228065.2 Penaeus monodon
AATAGAGATAAAAGAAGATATAAAATAGAGAGAATAAATGAATACTAGTAGATCCAACGAGATGTCAGTAAATATATAGGTTCACAGATGCGTCATTCAGTTTAAATATGAAGCGAATATATGGGGGGGGTATTGCTAAATATAATGCTATATTTTATTATATATACGCAAATTAATCGGGATTATAGAACATCAAAGAGAAATATCAAAAAGAACAACTATGTCTATGACCCGGGGCCAAATAGCAGCCCAGCCCGTCCACTAAGTAACGGTTTTTATTATGATTTTTTGCATTGCTTGCATTACACAAGTAGTAGGTAAAATCAAATAACGGAAGTAGTTCAGTATGTGCAGCGAAGGAGGGGAATTGTAAAAACGGAGAATCTATTCTGTACGCAGAATTAGATTATAGTAACATCTCGGTGAAGCATATCCGATAAAAAGCAACGAAACATATGAGTTTTTTGACGGACTATCTAAGCTGTCTCACCACTGAATTCGGTGTTCTTTATTTATATTTTCAGGAAGGCCACTTACACCCTCGTAGATACAGGTGTGCTGAATTTTTGATGCGGAACCTCGAAATCTGGAGAAGATGCTGCAGTGAATGGAAAGGGAAGCTGAAATAATCTCCTAATTTTCAAACGAATAATTACCCAAAACAAAAGTATGAGTACATGAATAGCTATTTTCCTTTATTTGCAGTATATCAATAGTAAAATGAAACTTATAATGTAATACTGTAGAAGACATCCTGAAATTTTCTAACTTTCTAATTTGAAATTCCCAGCATGTTATATACAGATTGCTTGTAGGCGCTACTTCTATATGCTTAGATCGCTGTTAATTTTTATGCTGTGATTCCCCTATAGGGAGAAGATGAGAAATATAAGTGGGAAAGGAAAATTTTTTTGTTGATATCCCTAATTATCCTAGTTAGGGAGTTTCCCCTGCAAATTACAAAGGATTTGATTTATGAATAGTATCTTTTCCTAATTGAGATATTCAATATGAAAAGGAAATGTATTGTAATACCTGTAGTACTACCTGAAACCACCATGAAAGTAATTGCTATTAATAAAATTGAGAAGTAGTCCTTTAATGTACATGTGTAATTTTATAATGTATCCTAATTGTTCATAGGCGATGAGGAAATATATATGGGAAGAGAAAAGGTTGTTGTTGATAAAATCGACCTAATTAATCCTAGTTAGGGCAGGTACGCCTCTGCAATTTACCTGGGATTTCCATTTCTAGATATTAGGTTACCCAGGTAATGAAAAAGTAAGGAAATATCGGATGGCAGGGTTAGGATGGGGGGATGGCG
>NC_051409.1:41704246-41704726 GCF_015228065.2 Penaeus monodon
GGACAGGAGGGGGAGATTGGAGACAAGAGGGAAGAGGAGAACGTTTGGGGGAGAAAAGGATTCAGGCGAGAGAAGAGAGGATAGGAAAGGGGAAAGGGGAAATAGAAGAGAGGGAGAGATCACAGAGGCGAGGGATAGGGGGCACGGAGATGGAGAGTAAATGATAACGCGCGAGGGGCCACGGAATATGCGGAAATTGAGTCCCTCTCGGTTATTAGGAATATGCTGGTTAGTTGTCCAGTAGGTAATAAGATATAGTCATGTCGTCAGTGCTAATAAGCCCCTCGTGTCTGTGCGTGGGCACCCGGATGCGAGGTGGGCTTGTCTGTGCCGCCCGCGATTCCATTCACTTCGCTAATCGATCTGAATGTGCGCCCGCGGCGCTTTTGTTGCCTTTTCGGAGAAATGCCTTTTGTTTACTTTCCCTTTTTAAATAGATAGTATTCTATGTGCGAAGGAGTGAGTGCGCGTGTTTGTTTC
>NC_051409.1:41705266-41705570 GCF_015228065.2 Penaeus monodon
TGCGAATGTGTACGAGGCATTAGATTAATTGAATTTTTTTTTACGGTGAAAGCTGACATTAATTAACCTTTAGATCTCATTCCAGAAAAAAAAGAGCGTGGGAATTTGTATATCATGAAAATGTGATAAACTTTAACAGACCGATATCATATCATTCAGGCATTTTAAAATATTCTTTTGCAACATTTACTACCAGACAAGATTTTTACTGGATTGGGTTTGTTTTATGTATTGCCCAAAAATATTGAGGTTCCTAATACTTTTTTCTATTTTTTCCTCGAAATATTTATTTATTTTGATCGCA
>NC_051409.1:41705597-41705830 GCF_015228065.2 Penaeus monodon
AAGTATGGCATCTCATCAGCTTTGTGATTCAGTACATGACGGTCTAAAATTATATGAGCTGCATGATTTTTATGTGGCAGTACAATATGCTTGTTCAAGGTACAATTATATTTGATGCATGATCAGTTGCATGGTTACATCAGCAGAATGATCCAGCTCATGATTGTATGACCTCTCTCTTTTGTGCAACAAAAGAGACATAATCAGCATTTCAACAACATCCTGTTACCACT
>NC_051409.1:41711472-41712094 GCF_015228065.2 Penaeus monodon
AGTGGTAACAGGATGTTGTTGAGAATGCTGATTATGTCTCTTTTGTTGCACAAAAGAGAGAGGTCATACAATCATGAGCTGGATCATTCTGCTGATGTAACCATGCAACTGATCATGCATCAAATATAATTGTACCTTGAACAAGCATATTGTACTGCCACATAAGCAATCATGCAGCTCATATAATTTTAGACCGCCATGTACTGAATCACAAAGCTGATTAGACGCCATACTTAAGAAAAAAAAAACGGATCAAAATAAAATAAATATTTCGAGGAAAAAATAGAAAAAAAGTATTAGGAACCTCAATATTTTGTGGCAATACATAAAACTAACAATCCAGTTAAAAATCTTGTCTGGTAGTAAATGTTGCAAAAGAATATTTTTAAAATGCCTGAATGATATGATATCGGTCTGTTAAAAGTTTATCACATTTTCATGATATACAAATTCCCACGCTCTTTTTTTCTGGAATGAGATCTAAAGGTTAATTAATGTCAGCTTTCACCGTCAAAAAATTCAATTAATCTAATGCCTCGTACACATTCGCATATATATATGTATCTATCGATCCTTCTAAATACTCATATATCTATCCATTAATCTCTCTGAGGTAGATGTT
>NC_051409.1:41712630-41713120 GCF_015228065.2 Penaeus monodon
TTAAAAAGGGAAAGTAAACAAAAGGCATCTTCTCCGAAAAGGCAACAAAAGCAGCCGCGGGCGCACATTCAGATCGATTAGCGAAGTGAATGGAGATCGCGGGCGGCACAGACAAGCCCACCTCGCATCCGGGTGCCCACGCACAGACACGAGGGGCTTATTAGCACTGACGACATGACTATATCTTATTACCTACTGGGACAACTAACCAGCATATTCCTAATAACCGAGAGGGGACTCAATTTCCGCATATTCCGTGGCCCCTCGCGCTTTATCATTTACTCTCCATCTCCGTGCCCCCTATCCCTCGCCTCTGTGATCTCTCCCTCTCTTCTATTTCCCCTTTCCCCTTTCCTATCCTCTCTTCTCTCGCCTGATATCCTTTTCTCCCCGAAACGTTCTCCTCTTCCCTCTTGTCTCCAATCTCCCCCTCCTGTCCCCCTTTCATTTCTTGTCTCCCATTCCCTTCCCTCCCCCCATTTATCTCCAA
>NC_051409.1:41713206-41713390 GCF_015228065.2 Penaeus monodon
CGCCATCCCCCCATCCTAACCCTGCCATCCGATATTTCCTTACTTTTTCATTACCTGGGTAACCTAATATCTAGAAATGGAAATCCCAGGTAAATTGCAGAGGCGTACCTGCCCTAACTAGGATTAATTAGGTCGAGTTATCAACAACAACCTTTTCTCTTCCCACTATATATTTCTCATCGCC
>NC_051409.1:41713441-41714361 GCF_015228065.2 Penaeus monodon
GAAGGTAGCGAAACTAATCTCTAATCGGTTTATATAAATGAGCAATTAACTTTCAAAATTAGGAAATTAGGATTTCAGGTATGTAATCTACAGGTATATACAAATAAATTTTCATTTTACATATTGATATACTGCAAATTAAGGAAAAGATAGCTTATTCATGTACTCATACTTTTTGTTTTGGGTAAATTATATCGTTTGAAAATTAGGAAAGATAAAATAATTTTCAAGGACTATACTTCCTCTGCAGGATCTTCTCCCAGGAGTGAGGGGATCCCAGCATCAAAAATTCAGCACAGCCCGTGTAGTCTAGCGAGGGTGAAAGTGGCCTTCCTGACAAGCAATTGTACGAACACTGCTGGGAATCATGTTGTAACAGTTTAGAAAACTCCGTTCACAAAATCTTCATACTGATGTCGTGCCTTATCAAGGGATATGCATTCACGCGAGGACAATCAGGTCATAAACTAATTCTTATCGCGCTTCTGTATATTGATTCTCCGTTTTTTTCCATGTTCCCCTTTCCATTCAGCTGCAGCATACTTGAACATACATTTCCGTGTTTATTCATGATTTATTACCTACTTACTGTTGTAATACAATTAATGGAAAAAATATAAATAAAAACCGTACTTAGTGGACGGGTGAGGGCTGCTATTTTGGTCCGTCATAGAACATAGTGTTCTTTTATCGCATCATTTCTCGTTTGATGTTACTATAATACCCGATAATTTGCGTAACAGAATCAGAGCATTATTGTGTAGCAATTCCCCCCCCCCCCACTCTCCACTTCGCTTCCACTATCTTGAAACTGAATGACGCATCTCGTGGGACACCCTGTTGCTTGTTGACTGACATCGTCGTTGGACTACCACGGTCTTCATTATTCTCTCTTTTTTATATCTTCTTTTTTCTCTATT
>NC_051409.1:41715154-41715424 GCF_015228065.2 Penaeus monodon
TTTGAACTTCCCATGTTCTCATCTATCCCGAGTACAACTTAAAAAGGACGTCTAATGTTGGGCCTCTAATTTGCTCCTTTACCTAAACGTTCGCGTTTTGCCATTGCAAAGTGAACCAATGTTGGAGTTTTCTCACCACTAGGAGTGACTAATTGTTTACGGCATGTGCAGTTTGAAATGCGTTAAGGAACCGCAGTACATAGTAACAAAGGACTTCCTGAGGCTACTGTTTGTTTTGATAATCATATTATTGGTGTGTATTGACAAATA
>NC_051409.1:41715586-41715777 GCF_015228065.2 Penaeus monodon
CATGTTATTCAAAATTATCTTCCATGAAGATAATCCTGCCAGCTTTAAACATCATAGTTACGGAGATAATTATATTGCAAAAACCTTTTGCAGAGTTTTGTGAACTCCATGAAATCCGCGAACCATAATATATCATCCATTTACTTTACAAGAGAAGAGCAATACGTAATGGCATATTATGCTTCCGTAGA
>NC_051409.1:41735948-41736535 GCF_015228065.2 Penaeus monodon
CCCCCCCACCCCCAGAAAAGGCGGTTTTCCGTTAGGGGGGGGGTGTCCAGAGCAAACCCCTGTGTCTCGGGGGAATTTGGGGCCTTTTTCCCTTTGTTTGTGCAGCCCTTTTTTTTTGATTGAGGGTTTTTCCCCCCTCCTACGGGCTTGTTTTTTTAGCCGGGATCCCCGCAAAACCCCAGGGTTTTACCCCCCGTCGCAGGGGCCCTTTGAGTATGGAAGAAAAATATATGTGTGGATATTTTTTATACACAAATTTTAAAACTTATGTGTATTTTACCCCAAACCCCAGACATAGTTTTTTTCACCACCCAAACGCCCAAGAGATGCATATGTTCTTTTTTCGTGCAAAACAAAACCCCCTTACATATCCCCAAAATGAATTAAGGGGTTCTCCCTACTTATAAAAACACACTTGGCACATGCGCACATCATGGGCCATACAAGTGTATATCACCCACAATCTGGAACACATAAAACACACAACCTGTACCATACTTATGATATACAAACCCATACAATATACCATAAAAAGGTGCCACACATTATTGTCATACCTTTATGAGTACAATTAGTGCTCACCCAAA
>NC_051409.1:41738033-41738125 GCF_015228065.2 Penaeus monodon
GTGTGTGTAATAATGATAATAATAGTTTTTTTTATTTTTTTATCTTTTCTGTACCCTCTCTTGTTGTAGCAGCAGCTAGTAGATCTAGTTGT
>NC_051409.1:41745506-41745914 GCF_015228065.2 Penaeus monodon
AATTAGTGAGCAGACTGCACGCTAGCTTGTAGCGAGCACCTACTACCACCAATACAGATGGCTCAGCACTGCCAAAATGCCCATTAGCAGCGTCTCTCCTAAGCGATTCCCGATTAATCTCTCGAGCGAAGCAGCCTCATCGGTCTCCTCTGTGAAGGGGAAACGGAATTAGCCTTTCGATGGAAGCAAACATTCCCCTAGCTTCTGAGGGGGAAACGGGAGTCTCGCACTTACTATTACTGTCTTGGCTGGATGACCCTGAATAGGAGAGAGGAAATAGTGAGCAGCTGATTCATTCGTACAGGGAACAGCTATTCACGCTTCTGCTTACTCGGGAACGATGGGTTTGGGATTAACGGCCAAGGGTTAAGGTGTTACAATGGATAGCCAGTGTTTTGGTAGGGATTG
>NC_051409.1:41747078-41747234 GCF_015228065.2 Penaeus monodon
GAGCCTGTCTTAGGAGCGGCCGAAGGCTGCGTTAAGCTCTAAGCCATCGTCACCGAAATCTCTTGCTTGAAGAGATTATAAGGCGATTGTGGATCTATGACATTTGAAAATAAAAATAAAGCGAGGAGGAGGTGACGAAAGCAGGGAGAGCGCAAC
>NC_051409.1:41747340-41747529 GCF_015228065.2 Penaeus monodon
CAACCGAAGGGAATCGAAGAGACGAACCTCAGGCTACAAAAAGGATTTCGATCTAATGAGAGAAGGATGTAGGAAGCGGAAGGAACGAGATCCTTTTTGATTCCCTCGCCTTTCGTGTCTCAGGGTTTCTCAAGTCCCCAACAGGATATCGACCTCCTCGGCGCCTTTGCGTCTAGCTGACGGTGACGC
>NC_051409.1:41747719-41747892 GCF_015228065.2 Penaeus monodon
TGTTGAGAAAGATATGTATGCCTGTATATATTCACACACACGCGCGCGCGCGTCCAAAATCTTAGGAGCGGCCAAAGGCTGCGTTAGGCTCTAAGCCACCGTCACCGAAATCTCTTGCTTGAAGAGATTACAAGGCGATTGTGGATCTATGACATTTGAATTGAAGAGGGAGT
>NC_051409.1:41752165-41752417 GCF_015228065.2 Penaeus monodon
CGTCGAAGCCCAAGTGGCCTGTGCTGATTTGAGGGAACGTTGATGAGAAGCAGCTGTTGCACTTTGAAGATAACTTTGTGTAAAAAAGAAAAATATATGTTTCTACCTTTTTATTCATCTGGTTCTTTTTTTTTTCTTCTTCTTTTTCATTTTTCCTTCTTTTGCTCTATCCTTTCTCAGAGATATTTGAGTGACGATATGTGGTTCTCAAAACCGGAAAGACCTAGACAAGAGCTCGCCTACCGAAGTGAC
>NC_051409.1:41752468-41752611 GCF_015228065.2 Penaeus monodon
TTCAGATGCGGTCTCCCGACTCTATTTTGGTGGCAGCTTTCTGGTCTGGCATTTCTGAGAAATATTATGTAATCGTCTGGGAAATTTTGGCACGAGTTTCAATACTTTGTAATTCTGTTCTGTGAGAAATAAGCAGTAGTCAG
>NC_051409.1:41752694-41752770 GCF_015228065.2 Penaeus monodon
TTATCTCAACAAAGTACCCTGCAAATATATATGTATGTGTGATTTTGTTAGTAAATATATGCCGACAGCAGTGTTA
>NC_051409.1:41752844-41752980 GCF_015228065.2 Penaeus monodon
ACAAATGTTAATGAAAAGAAAGGCAGATATGAAACCAGACAACCAACAGAAAGATGAATACCCTTAGAAGGCTGCATAGAAACATAACTCTTGGCCTCATTGCCTCGATCACATCCTCCTTGGAGCTTCCTCTTGA
>NC_051409.1:41756432-41756533 GCF_015228065.2 Penaeus monodon
TCTTTTTTCTCTTTGTTCCTCTCTTTTTATTTCTTTCCATCCCTTTCTCTCTCTTTTTCTCTCTGTCCGTTTCTAACTTTCTCTTATTCATTATTTGTTTC
>NC_051409.1:41756650-41757044 GCF_015228065.2 Penaeus monodon
CAGAGAGGATTCTGTTTTTTTAAATGTTATACTTGATTTATAAATTATAAATTATAGATTAAACATGTTATTTCACCTTATTTTCTGTCTTTCTGTCCCTTTCTATTTCTCATTTGTTTGTTTTGCATATGCTTTTAAAACATGTTAAAATCTAAAAAAAAGAGAAATCACTGCTTACAAACATCTTTTATATCATAGTAAGCTTAAAAAAGTTATTTCATTGTTTTCCTATGTTCTCCTTCGTATTTATATCTTTTATTTTTTCTTATATACACAAAACACAATTTTGTAATATACGTAATCTAAAATGTATTTTGTTTTCTACATCCATATGTCCGTTTACGTGCTAGTATGTATCTTTCTATGCGTATGCGCGTGTTTATGCGTCTGAGTT
>NC_051409.1:41758341-41758594 GCF_015228065.2 Penaeus monodon
CGGAGATTCCACCCAGAGCGCCCGACGCCACTATGGCAATCAAGTGAAGCAATCTGGCTTTCGGCCGGAAACTGATCCTTAAAGAGGCAGAAGAGTGATTGCGGAGTCGATAAAGTGACGCTAATCTGATAAGGTTTTCAATTAGGTTTCGTTTTCAGGGAACTCCACTGGGCCCAAAGATATTATACTAAATATTTTGTCTTTTTTATTATCAATTATTTGCATTAGTGCTGTTGTCATTCTTTACGACAAA
>NC_051409.1:41758812-41758916 GCF_015228065.2 Penaeus monodon
CATAGCTACTTATCTATCTATTAATTGTACAAGTATGTAACACATAAATGCATATATTATTTGTAATGCGTCTAACTGTAAAATGAACTGTCCACATGCACACA
>NC_051409.1:41758981-41759262 GCF_015228065.2 Penaeus monodon
TTAACCATTCTTCTCCCTTTACAGATCCGTCTATACCTGATCTTCAGTTGATAATGATACTCCCCCAAGTGTCGCACGTCGGCAAGTGCAGGTTACGCTTGTCACAGGGAAATCACCCTTAGGTCCGTCTCCATCTACCTAAAAAGAACGAAACTGAGTACTCCTAACAACAGGCGACCCCTGGCACTGCCGAGGACAGACAATTTAGCTTATGAATACCCACATCTCTCTTCACTCGGTAATTCTAGTTTACCTGGAACACCACCCTATCTAAATCATTG
>NC_051409.1:41759393-41759468 GCF_015228065.2 Penaeus monodon
TTGTTGCGATCTGGCATGATATTCTTTTATGATTTATATCATTGTTTTGCTTGAATAACATAATTTGTGCACATG
>NC_051409.1:41759503-41759798 GCF_015228065.2 Penaeus monodon
CAAAGTGTTTCCTACACCTAAATAGTACTGTGTAAAGTTAAGTCAAATTTCATATCCTGCACATACTGGTGGCAACTGTGGGATTAAATGTAAGACCTTCATAAGATACGTGTCCCACCCACCACCATGTGTCTGTGTTTATCTGTCTTTACAGCAACAAGTGCCCAACCATAAGAAGCAAGCCCGTCGCACTTCAGAAATGGATTAGAAATGCTCTACATTTCTACAAGTCTAGGCATAGATTGAAGAAGCTCATGGCATCATCATATATATCAAGTAATGGACAAGCTAATGC
>NC_051409.1:41760163-41760656 GCF_015228065.2 Penaeus monodon
ATCCCTGGCATGCCTGACTATGGGCAGTACCTGGGGTATTCGTAGAGGGCCTCGAGCTATCACAAACAATGTTGATATTCAGATTTCCCTTCAGCTCCCTGCTGACTTCTCTGGATTGGCTAGTTTTCATCTGAGTAAGAAAACATCACTCCATACGCAGGGAACTCGTGAGTGTTTAATGCACAAGCAATTCTCCCTCCTTGACAGAGCACTTAAAAGTCAGATAACATCATTTGTAGCGCACTATCATCGCTCAGTGCGAGGATTGATTAAAACTGTCGGAAAGATCGCCTATACTAGATTTTCCAAATATTAAAATACTCTTAGCAGGGTTATTCATAGATTTGATTCTACGATCAATGTGGTCAATACTATTGCCAATAATCTTCACGAGTTATCAAGAGCACTTCACAATATCACTGGAACCTTTCATAAGCTATCTGCAATGCTTAAATAATTCAAATCACTTCACAGACCTCGCATTTAATGTGCT
>NC_051409.1:41760754-41761426 GCF_015228065.2 Penaeus monodon
TCTAACTTCAAATGACTTACACCCTATAATCAGATACGTCAGTCCTGTAGCCACACGCATCTACCTGGAGGCCCACCGTGTTATCCAACCACATGGCAACCGATATCACTTGAGTTGTTGCTTCAGTCCTGCCGATGATCACGGATTATCTGCCAAGTATCCATTCCTTCTCCTTTTGTTTCTTCCAAGTATATTATTTGAAATGGATCTGCTTGTAAAATGAACTGTCCATATGCGCACATGGGAAATGCTAATCCGTCCCCCGATTTCCATGGGAAATCTAGTATTGAAAAACCTGGGTTCCATTTAAGAATTTAGTTTCAAATATACCCTCCCAAATTGGGTTTTAAACCCCGGTTATTCGGAAAAAAACCCTTTGGTGTCCCTTTATGGGGGACGGAATACGCCTTTAATAATCACCCCCCCAGGCCAACCAAGAGAAAAAAACTGGGATAAACAACAGGATTTTTTCACTGGAAGAAAAATTAAATTTAATAATTTTTCACTGGGGGAAAATTACTTAGGAAAAAAAAATATTAAAATATTAATATATATATAGGGGAAATAAATTTAATTTTTAAGGGCGGTTATGGGAGAGAAAAAAAAATGAGGCGGGAAAAATTTTTTTTAACAGTAAAAAAGAAAAAAAACCACAACACACCAAACCCCCCC
>NC_051409.1:41761765-41762776 GCF_015228065.2 Penaeus monodon
TTATAAATATATTTAATAAAATATTTTAATATATATAATATATATTAAATATATATAAAAATTTTATTTATATATAATATAAAAAAGGGAAATTATATGTATATAATATTTATAATATATATAAAATATTATATATATATAAAGTATATTATAAAAATTATTTATATATAATAATAAATATATATAATATAAATAAAAATATATAAGATATAAAATTAGAATTTTTAATTTTAAAAAATAATAAAAATATAATATAAATATGTAAAAGAAGAATATATAATAATTATAGATAAAATAAAATTAATATAATATATAATAAAAATTTTTAAAAATAAAATAATATTATTAATAATAAAAACAAACAACAATATAAATAAAAATTAAAATATAAATAATATATATAAATAATATACAGAAATATATATATTATAATATATATAATATATAATAAAATATTATATTTTTAATATAATTAAAATATAAATAAAAATAAAAGTAAATATATTTTAATAAATAGAGAATTTGGAAAGGAGGTTATATATAATTATGAATAAAAATAATATAAAAAGATAAAATATATATATATATATAAATGAATATTTTAATAATCATAATAATAATATAATATATATTATAAAATATAATATATATAATATAATATAAAAATAAAATAAAATAAATAAAATATAATAAAATAAAAAAATGTTTTAAAAAATTAAATATATATAATTAATTATATAAAAATAATATATATATAATATAAAGATAATATATATATAGTAAAAATTTATAAATATATGAATATAAATACATTTTTAAATTAAAGGATAAAATATTATAAAAATTATATATTAAAAATATATATACATATATAAAATGAAAAATTTTATATATATAGTAAAATATATATATAATAAATATAATTAATATATACTATTTTAATACATAATAAATATATAGGGAATATAAATACAATATATATAATATTAATATTATATATAATATATTATT
>NC_051409.1:41765319-41765482 GCF_015228065.2 Penaeus monodon
ACAATATATAATTTTAAATATATTTAAAATTTTAAATTTAATATATATATATTTTTATTATTGTAATTTATTTAACTATATAAATTTATTTTATCATTATATTATTAATTTTATTAATATTATTTTTTTTTGTTTCTTTGTAATTTTTTTTATTTTTTTTTAT
>NC_051409.1:41767037-41767117 GCF_015228065.2 Penaeus monodon
TTTAAATACTTAATAATTATGATATATCATGCAAATGTTTCCTACACCTAAGTAGCACTGCGTGAAGTAAAATCTAAGTC
>NC_051409.1:41770172-41770314 GCF_015228065.2 Penaeus monodon
TAATTTGTTTTTGATAAATGTTAGGCTTTATAGTTTAGATAATCACACATTTATTAATAGTGTTAATATTGTAATACCTTTATAATATAACTTAGTCATACTTTCCTGATGTTGTATATTCCAATATGTTATATCAGACTTT
>NC_051409.1:41770676-41771339 GCF_015228065.2 Penaeus monodon
TTTGCGTTTGGTGTTGTTTTTTTGTATTTTTCACACACCAACAATAATTTTTAAAATGTGTGTTTGTGTGTGCTATTAGAGTAATAAAAACTATTTTACGCAGTATTTCGATAAACAGTTAATCTGACAAATAAAGTCATAGACAGATCAATAGATAGATAAAAATGATTTACCTATGCCTCACTGAAATTACTCACTTTAATAACGGGGTCAACATAGAAGAGATATATAGATAGCAAAGGGGTTTTTTCATGGGATTTGACCAAATAAAGGGGTTTTAAAATTTCCATGACCCGGAAACAAAACAAAGGGTTTATGCAAAACATGTAGAAGCGCTCTGTAAAAATTGCATAGTTTTGATTTGGTTTTGTTTAAAAGGGTCGATAAGGAAAGGGTAGGGGTTGGTTGATAAATAGATAACAGGGAGAAAATTTAAGAGAGAGCAGGAACATTTTCGTAAAATGAAGGATATCTATTTAAGGTTACACAAACAACCTTCATTTATCTACCTAAGTGTTTTATAAAAAAAGCTGATTAATAACTACGTATATGGAATAAATAACAACACTCAGGAAAAGTATTGACTTAAGTTATATTATAAAGGTATTACATATTAACCTAAAAATGTGTGTTTTCTAAACTATAAACCCTAACATTTTCAAA
>NC_051409.1:41771807-41771908 GCF_015228065.2 Penaeus monodon
GGGGTGGTCTCAGGTGTGTGAAGCGAGGGTGGGCACCCTATTTGGTGTTAAATGCTTTGCATCCTTTTTGCTGCCGAAACCGTAAAAATTTAAACTCCCCG
>NC_051409.1:41772326-41772593 GCF_015228065.2 Penaeus monodon
CCCGCGGATCAAAGTGTCCAAAAAAGGAAATTTCGATTTTCTTCTTTCTCCCAGTGAAAGGGATTCAAACCGCGCAGGGTATAGTGAGCTACCTTTGGGGAAAAGACGGGGGCTCATTTCTAACGACAAAGTTGTGTCTCCCGTTTTATCCTTGTGTTATCCTCCCAGCATCCCCAAGAAGGCAAAAAACAAAAAACATACTTAAAAGTCAAACCATGCACCCTCTTCAAATAATTTTCTAATATTACCCCCAGAACGTAATACAGT
>NC_051409.1:41772614-41772768 GCF_015228065.2 Penaeus monodon
TACATATCATTAATGTTTAAATTTTAATAAATTATAATATTATATATTATATTATTATATATTTATATATATATTATATTAGTATAGTTTAATAGTAGTTTAATAGATGATAAAGATAACTTATTACATACATTACCTAGATTTTGCCTATTTT
>NC_051409.1:41773781-41774107 GCF_015228065.2 Penaeus monodon
TCCCTTTCTATATGTCATTTTCTCTCTTTTCTTTCTCTCTCCCCTTTTTTTTCCCTCTTGTATATTTTTGTAGGGCAATACATAACCCTTTTCGGAAGCCTTTTTCCCACTGGCTGTATACACATGGCCCGCCCAAAAAATGGAACTACGACTCAGCAGGGCTATTTTTGAGATTTTCCCTGCCCCAACGTTCCTGAACGTTTCTAGCAAGTCCATGCTTGCAGCTCACCGTGCACGGGTCTTTTGACCCCATGCAGCGCTTTTACCCCGAACTTGTCATAGTGTTGTTACCTCTTAGAAAAAACCGTTTAACCCCTCCCAATACC
>NC_051409.1:41774288-41774374 GCF_015228065.2 Penaeus monodon
ATTTTTCTATTGTATATATTAAAAGACTTAGATTTTACTTTACGCGTGTACTTAGGGGAGGAAAACATTTTCTGAAAACATAATTT
>NC_051409.1:41775998-41776083 GCF_015228065.2 Penaeus monodon
TTAAATTTTTTAAAAAAATTAATAATTATAAAATGGAAAAATTTTTTAAAATAAATTAAAATAATTTTAAATAAATTTCCCAAAA
>NC_051409.1:41776994-41777100 GCF_015228065.2 Penaeus monodon
TTGTGTGTGTGTGTGGTGTTGGGGCGTTGTATTTATTTATATTTATAAAATTTTAAAATTTTATTATATTAATATATTAAAATATATGTGTTGGTGTTGTTTTGGG
>NC_051409.1:41777758-41777927 GCF_015228065.2 Penaeus monodon
GTTGTGTGGTGGTGTTTTTTGTGGTGTTTTTTCATTATATTTATTATATATTTATAATATAATATATATATATTTATTATATATTTGTTATTTTAATATATATATTTAAATTATTTTATTATTTTCTTTTTTAATTTTATCATTTTGTATTTATACATCACAAATGAAA
>NC_051409.1:41778553-41779074 GCF_015228065.2 Penaeus monodon
TAAAACAAAAAAAAAATTTTATACTTTAAATAAAATATTTTATATTTATTTTATTATTTTTTTATATTCTTATAATTTTATATATATTTTCTATTATATTAATAATATTTTATTTATATATTATTAAAAATTATTTTTTTTTGTTTTTTTTTATATTTATTAATAAAAATTTTTTATCCCTTTATTTTATTTTTATTTTGTTATTTTATATATTATATTTTTATAGCTTATTTTTTATATATTTTTAAATTTTATCTATAGATTTATTATATATAATATTATATATATAATATAATTTTTATAATTTATATATATAAACTTATAATATTATTATATCTATATTAAATATAATTCTTATATATATATTATATATATAATATATATAATATACATTTATTTATATATATATTAAATTATATTATAATTAATTTTAAACATATAATACATTTTTATATATATATTATTAAAAATTATATATATTATATATAATTTAAAAAATTTTATATTTAATTATTCTTTTT
>NC_051409.1:41779160-41779244 GCF_015228065.2 Penaeus monodon
AAAAAAATATAAATTTTTATATAAAATTTTTATTTTTTATATATTTTTTAAAAAAATATTTTTTATAAAAATATAATTAAAAAA
>NC_051409.1:41779272-41779484 GCF_015228065.2 Penaeus monodon
ATATTTATTGTTGTATATTTGAATATTTTAAAAGTCCTTCTTTTTATATATCATATATAATTTAGTTTCTTCACGCAGTGCTACTTGGGGTGTAGGGAAACACTTGCATGTATTTTTAAAATGTAAAAATTATTTACTGTGCAAAAATTATTGTCGCTAGAAATGCTTTTTATATATCATGAATAAAAGAATATCACGCCAGATTGGAAGGA
>NC_051409.1:41779514-41780761 GCF_015228065.2 Penaeus monodon
AGTAATTTTGAGCGATAGCGAGGGTGTTGTTCCAGTCAAGCTAGAATTCCCGAGTGAAGAAGATGCGGGTATTCACAAGTTATAATGTTCGTCTTCGGCAGTGCCAAGAGATAGCCTGTTGTTATGAGTGCCCAGTTTTGTTCTCTTCCGGATTGGCTGGGAAAATCGTCGACCTCCCTTTAAGGGGCAGGCGTAGTCTCCTCCCTGGATCGGCAACGGGGCGACCTAAAGGGTTTTCCTTTTCGGCAGGCGAACTGCACTTGCACGGGCGACTGGTTTAAACCCCCAACTTTGGGGACACCGGGTTTAGTTTGAAATCAGGAAACACTTAAATGGAACGATGGTTTTTCTAAAACTTTTAGATTTCACATCAGGGAGGTCAGCCAGACGGATTAGCTTTCCCTGTGCGCATATGGACAGTTTTTACAAGAATTCATTTCAATAATATCTTGGAAAAAACAAAAGGGAAGGGAAAGGGTACTTTCGATATCCTGATTCCCCCAGGACTGAACAAAAACTCATGTTCGGTTTTCCATGTGGTTTTGGGTAAACGGTGGGCCTCCGGGGATGCGTGTGGCTACAGGCCCGACGTATCTGTTATAGGGGGTAAATCTTTTAGTTAGAAAACTTGGACCCTGCCCCTGTGCTGAAGTAAGATTTTTGTTAATAAAATAAAATCATTTGTTACTCTTTTCCGGAATAGTAAAAAGCACATTAAATGCGAGGTCTGTGAGGATTTTATTTTAAAATTTCAATAGCTTTGAAAGGGTTTCCGTGAATTGTGAATGCTCTTGATAAATCGTAAGATTATTGCAATAGTATTGACCACATTGATCGTAAATTAAATCATAATCCCCCCGCTAAAGTATTTTAATATTTGGGAAAAAATAGTTAGCGATCTTTCCCACATTTTTTTCAATCCCCGAGACGATAAGTCGCTACAAAAGATTTTCTGACTTTTAAGTGCTCGTCAAGGGGGAGTTGCTTTGCTTAAAAACCCCACGATTTTCCCTGCGTATGGGTGATGTTTTCTTAAGATGAAAAATACCAATCCAGAATCCGGGGGCTGAAGGAAAACTGGTCTCACTTGTTTGTGGGTGCTCGAGGGCCCCCTACGAAACCCCAGGTACGCCCTATCAGGGATGCCCGGGGTAAAATAGTTATCTGCAAAAAAAAAATCATCTGTATTTTACTCGAAAGAAAAATTGCTTGTTGGGTTCTTGAAAAGTATGAAAATCCCAGCAAAA
>NC_051409.1:41780851-41781385 GCF_015228065.2 Penaeus monodon
GGCATCCTTCAATTATAACAAGCTTTTGAAATACTAACTTCCAAAACTAATATTTATATAGCTATATTTTGTTAAAAGGAAAATATCTTATCCCCAGATTTTTGAGAAATTGCTTTTCTGCTGAAAAACAAAATTGTTTCTGCTGAGGAATAATTTGCATAGCATTTGCTTGTCCTTCTTGAATATTATATGCCCTGACTCTTTATCTATGCCAACTTGTAGAAATTAAGCTTTCTAATCCATTTTTGAAGTGCGACGGGCTTGCTTCTTATGGTTGGGGACTTGTTCGTAAGACGATAAACCCCCCATGGGGGTGGGGACCTATCTTTGAAAAGGGCTTACATTTTTCCCACATTTCCCCCATATTTCAGGGTATAAAATTTTACTTAACTTTAACAGTACTATTTAGGTGTAGGAAAAAACCCTTTTAATAAAAAAAATAATACAAAATTTAAAGTCAAATTTCTACATGTGCCAATTATTTTTCAAGCAAAAAAAATTTAAAACTAAAAAAATATCATCCAAGCAACAAAT
>NC_051409.1:41782238-41782363 GCF_015228065.2 Penaeus monodon
CCCGCATATCATCATTAGTATATTTTATTCTTTTTTCCCCCTTCTCCTCCGTCTTCTTTATTTTATCTCTCGTTCTCCTTCTTTTTACTACCTGTACTATGTCTTATTTTGAAGCTCACATTACA
>NC_051409.1:41782400-41782820 GCF_015228065.2 Penaeus monodon
ACTATAAAGCCAAACATTGCAAATTATAAAGTCATGCATACAGGAGTATCCGATATATAATATTATGACAAGATAGTTGTCCACGTTCCTTCCCTCTCACTTCCTGTCGCTTGTCACGCCGGATGTGTAAAATCACCTTCAGGAACAGAGAGCAAATACGCCTCTATTGGGATATCGAGTTAAAGGACGGAAATCTACTCGGATATTTTTCACTGTGCGACTTTTTGCCTACGTTCATCTGACATTCTGCCTGTATTTACGTTCGTTCATTATTAATGAGAGTAAGGGGACAGGTTCTACGTACCTCAGTGTCCAATGTTGGTGTTGACGTACATTGAGATGTGTCAATGTTTTTCCTTGCCGGATCAGTGTGGGCGGGAGGAGAATGGAGTGGGCTGAGGCTGCGTGGGTGCTTGGGTA
>NC_051409.1:41784835-41785022 GCF_015228065.2 Penaeus monodon
AATCGGATGGCGTAGAGAGTAATGAGTAAAGAAGGGGGAGCAAGGGAGTGAGACCCCGATTTAATACCTGCCAGATGGGACGAATGGGAAAACGCAAGTAAGAAAGTAACTTGGTCGGAGCAAAAACACTGTATCCTTTACGGAACCGCGAGGAAGGGGTGACTATCTTAAATGACATTATTTAATC
>NC_051409.1:41785051-41786948 GCF_015228065.2 Penaeus monodon
AAAATAGAAATAATGAGGATAAATGAGTCATTTTAAAGTAAGCTATTTGTTTTCGTGCGGTTTGAGGGACTTGGGTTGATTTCGCAAGATTAATCTGTACTTTGGTATGATTAATCAGGCTTTTGTTATTTCAATTCTCCTTTGGTACTGAAGTGATGAGAATATATATATATTGCATTAAGGTATCAGTTTTGTGTGTGTGATTCATAGCTGCCTGTTTAGTGATCACTATATTACTGTTTGTTCACTATTTGTTTACTGTTGTGGATAGGGTTAGATGTTACATATATACAATAGTTTGTTTATTTTGTGAGGCAAAGGTAAGTAGAATAAAGACTATACCAATATGCTTTCATTTCTGTGACACTAAAGGTAAAAGTGAGTTTAAAATCTCCATTAGATTCAGGGAGTTTGTTTACCCCCTGTGTTAAAAGTGTTGTATGTACATGCATCCAATTTCAAGAAAAAAAAATGTCAAATCACCCTCAGACTGAAGTATTCCGATCCGTCAAGTCTCATTTCTCTTATCAGCTGATATTAATGCCTATATATCCATATTAAAAACGTATATGTAATAAATTTATTGTGGGTTAAAGGACGTTTACTCTTCAAAACTACTTTAGTTTAGTTAGGTTAAGGAATAACTCTTCTGTTCTACGAAGAGAATTATTCCTATTTCTGTCAACTTCGAATAAAAAATTCCTATTTCAATCAACTTCCTGCGCTTCTTTGATGAAAGGATGACACGTGGCCTTGTTATAAGAGCAGACTTTCTGCTTAAACGAAACATTGCAATTTGAATGCAGAGGATAAGAAAGTTATTTTATGCACCGTAAAAGCACACTATTTTTGGCAAACTTTTAGCTTTGCTGTTAAGGAAAACGATAGGAAAAATACATGAAAAACATCTTGCTGAAACGCATAACCTACATCTTAAACTTCGTCATTTTTTTCAAACAATTTGAGTCATATAGTATACTTTAACATCATACTGTATCATTTTTTTTAATCAGCTAAATATTGCTCAGATTTAAGGAAAAGAAGAGTTGTACGGTCCACTTGTTAAAGTAAGAGCAATCTCTCGGGAGAATATCCTGACAAGTAATTAATAATTAATTGCAGAAGGAACGACTCGATAAAATTAGGGGCATCGCAGAACCCCAGGACGGTAAATGAATCAAGCTTTAAACAGAAAATTATCTCAGAAAAAAGGAGAGACAGATAAGCAATAGTACTTATCACAGTTGTTAGTCCCGTTTGAAAAACACGTCGCTGTTATTACTTTTCTTACTATTATAATATGTCCTTGTCGGGAAGGCGGGGGGAGTAATTAACGTCATATAGGGAGGGGTGGTTGAGGCATGTATCGTCTCACTACTAACCTTATTATGGTCCGGCATGGTGTGGAACATTGATCATTAAAGTAAAATTCATTGAGTGATAGATGTTTTGTAATATTTTCATTATAATTATTTTTGCAAATTGTACAGGGTTCAGTGCCATTAATGATCGTGAGAAATAGTGTAACAATATAGATTTCAAGTATAACATAGGATCAGGAGTATTTATGCAGAAAAACTCTGCGATGTGTGTGATCAAAAACTTTAAAAAAAATGTATGATTACTCTGGAAAGTTGGAGTAACAAAAAAAAAGAACTGCGCAGCCAAAATCATCATATTAAAATGTTTTATTAATATTTCATAGAATTATTTTGGCAAATTGTTACAGGAGTTCAATGTCATACTTAGCAGTTATGGAGACGTGAGAAATAAGTGTAGCAGTATAGATTCAAAGTAACATAGTATCAGGTATGTACTGTATGCAGAAAAAAATGTGGATGTGTGTGATTAAAAACTTTAAAAAAAATATATGAGTACCATCCTGGAAAGTTATAGT
>NC_051409.1:41786976-41787140 GCF_015228065.2 Penaeus monodon
CTGACGACAGCCAAAATCAAACAAAACCCAAAGAGGAAATATACTTTCGAACTCGAGAACAACAAAGACTCAAAAAAGAAGAAACAAAGGTAAAGAAACAGCACTACGCGTACATCTTTTAATCGCGTTTCACGCCAGAACGACTTCGGCCTGCGCTTACCTTT
>NC_051409.1:41787226-41787313 GCF_015228065.2 Penaeus monodon
ATGTAATTCTCGGGTGAGTGAGGCTGGTTGCATAGAAATCTTCTGAAACCAGACCAGTGTTGCTCAACACGAAAATGCAGTACGCGG
>NC_051409.1:41787350-41787624 GCF_015228065.2 Penaeus monodon
TGGAATAAATTAAATATAAGAGTGTGCAATAAGATAAATGGATCAATCAATGAACAATGAGATACCGCTTTTCATAACAGTAAGATTTCTCATTTGCTGATAGTTAATAATCATGTCTGTGTGCACAATGGGGTCTTTAGCACTGTTCACTCAGCGTCAGGAAACACATGCATGGCTGTCACACAAATTCAATATTGAAAATATCACTGAGCGAAGGGGATGTTCTGGTTGAGATGTATTGTGTGCTACGTATACGGATATATCAATAAATCAA
>NC_051409.1:41788882-41789521 GCF_015228065.2 Penaeus monodon
CTCATTTATAGTTATTGTTTCTTCTTACATCTCTTCGTTAATCAAACCTTGGGAGAAGACTTGGGCCCGAAGTCAAACTCTCCTTTGACTGAGATGCCAGACACCTAGGGAATATTGCATTTCATAAGTGCGAAATTGCGGGAAATAAATACTTTTCTTGTTCATTCTACCTTTTTATTTCTTTCCTCATGATTTTTTCGAGGAATGTAGGAGTCAGAGTGCAAAGATATTGGAATTGTGAACTAGGAAAATAATTTATAAAACCTGTTTATAGTATTTTATTTGTTTTTATTGCTTTGGATCCAACTACAAGTTGCCACGGTAACCCTTTGTCCTCACTGTCGAATTTTATGAATGAGTTAAGATGATCAATCCCAACCGATAATTTTTTGATTACTGGCCATGCAAATGAGAATGTAGTTCCTGACGTAATGCATTGAGTAACAGTACGGAATGTGAATGCCCGATGTAGATATTGTTACACATTGTTACAGAATGTCTGTTTTTTGCGAGTAACGTTTTAGTCAAACACCCCGTTGATTTTGTTTTTGAATGGTTCTTCTATATCAGAAGTAATTAGGGCCGTAAAAGGAATATCTTTGGCGGATATATGATTTTTTTTAATTACGTGATCTATCG
>NC_051409.1:41789783-41790043 GCF_015228065.2 Penaeus monodon
ACTTTTGTCATTCCACAGAAACACTTAACTATCTCCATCTAACTGACAGGCAAAAACCCTAACTTCTCAGTCAGTGTTTGTGAAGAAGCATTGTCTGCATCTTCGGTTTGATCCAGATCTCACTGACTGAGAGGGAAACCGCAGCAACTGAATTCGAAGTAAGTTTAATCGCAGAAAACTGACGCGAAATTCTGGCTAAACTATCTTATTAGAGTTCACCATGTACTGTTGAATGAGAGAAATTGGGTGAATGATTGAAT
>NC_051409.1:41790080-41790200 GCF_015228065.2 Penaeus monodon
TAGCACAATTTCACTTTCACGTCTTACCATATTTTTCAGAAGTTCCCTGTTTTTTTTTAGTTAGACTTTTCATTATATATTGTCTTTTTTATTCGTTTACTAATATGCCAAGCCATACGT
>NC_051409.1:41790274-41790523 GCF_015228065.2 Penaeus monodon
ACGCACGCCACGAACGCACAACATCACGAAAGCGTTTCTTCGTTCTTCCATATTAGTTTCTAAACAATATGCTTATGAAAACAGTTGCTGAGACAACAATAATCTCGCTCTCTCTAGAAACTCCAGCAGTATTCCAAAGCTTTCCAAAGTTTGAAAAGACCAGCCTTTCGAAAATTCAACAAATTAATCAAGCATTTCTTCGTCTCTCTTCTTCCTCCCTTTTTTTTTCTTTCCTTTTTTTGAATAAGT
>NC_051409.1:41790554-41790764 GCF_015228065.2 Penaeus monodon
TAGCCTTTTCCTCATAATCGTGAATACACAATAACCTCATTCGGCCTCGATGCAACAACAATCAGCCCCGCTAACAGTTACCAAACTGATTATTTACGCAGCCATTGTCCACAGAGCATATCAAAAGCTTGTATTCAGCCGTACCGTTGGCAGAAGGCCTCCGAGAGAACGGCGGTAGTAAAGCTGTGACACACTACCTCTACTGCAAAT
>NC_051409.1:41792920-41793416 GCF_015228065.2 Penaeus monodon
TCCCCCCCCTCGAGTGTGTTTGTCCAGATATGATAGTGAGAGCTTACAGGGACAATGTATAGATACATCTGCTGATTGACAAACAGCCGAGTATGCATGTTGCAGGTTCACCACAAAGCGGCACTTTAATATATGGAACGTGAAATCAACAGAGCAAATCACAGCCGTGTTAGAAAGATTTTCCAATAAAGATCAGAAAAACGATAGCAACTCATTCCGTAATTCAAAAGTTTGACAAAGAAATAAAGAGATTTCAAAGGCCAAGATATGAGTCAGAAGGGGAAAGAAAAAAACGAATTGTATAAACTGACTAAGGCGACAGAGAGCGGGGAGCTGCATACGTAGGCTTCCAGAACGAGAGAACAAGGGTTGAACAAGAACCAAAGAGAAAACGAAATCAAATTAGAATGATAATTCATCGGCGAGAAGATGAAATTGTTCGCAGCAAGAGATGATAAGAATTTAACAAGAAAGAAATTAGTTATGCTTATGTGTG
>NC_051409.1:41793555-41794869 GCF_015228065.2 Penaeus monodon
AACAGAGATAGAACTGAAACAGGACTCTAAGTTGGTGATCAGATCGACATGCCACACCATAAATTTCCAAGTATCAGAAAGTTAAAAGGAATTTCGAACAGAAGCCAAAGTCAAAATGATTATTTGGAGATGTTCGGAAACTAAGCTTTTTAAACACGAAAATGGATATACAAGACACGGGGATTATTCCCCACGTGTCGGAACCAGTTTGGAGCTTATTACCTGTCCTGGGGTATAATTTTTCACACAGTCCGATATTTCAAGACCTTTACAATTTTGAGCAAGAGAGTCAATAAGCCTTGGAATCCTTCACCGAAAGAAAGGATCTTATTTCTATAAGCCACTGATTTTAGTGTTTTCCTATGTCCAATTTATCCCCATAGTTGGATGTAGCTCACGAATAAAAGATAATTTAGCCGGCGAAAATGGCCAAACGAAAACACCTTCTTTATGAAATTCCAACAGAAATAATCTTGATAAAGGGTATTTGTGGTCATCAACCCTTTACTTTCTCACGGTAAAAAATACTCACGTAAAAGCCACCATAAAGACACAAAAAAGGAAACAACTTTATTTCGAGGGTTTTCACACACAAAAAAAGGGATTGAGGATAAATGGATCATATGCTATCATCCAACAGGGGGGGGAATGAGTGATGAAGGACCTCAGAAGAAATAACTAAAGGTAAATGAATAGACATCACGGTTTGCAAAATCTAAAAGCCTGCCATGTATAGAAAAACAAGTATGTCTTTCTCTCTATCTCCCTATCTATAAGGGGATTGACTCACAGTCTAAAAACTTGCATTATGTGTTCTTGATTTGTTAAAAGCGTTTAACAATAGGATTGCATTTATTAAAAATAAGAACAGCTGATATTTAATGCCATTAAAAAACTCTTTGTCTATAGTTAGCAACCTTATTCCCTTACATGTACGTGAACCGCGGCCTTTATCTTTGATTTTCTGAATGCTATATTCATGGGAAAAGCTACAATTTCTATCAAAAAATTTCCTGAATCCTGGATTTGTGAGAAAGTAATTATAGACATCCAGATTTTGGGATAATTCCAGAGTAAAGAAAGCTTGAATCCCTTCCCGTAACCGGACGATAACAGGGCGGATTAGATGATGACAAAGAGAGACAGAAAGAACGGGGATATCCACGAGGCTAGACAAGAAAGACGAAACGGTAAATGACAAGGAGAACAAACGTAGGCGGAGATCGGAATAGAAAAATGGCTTACGCTTGTAGACGAGGAAACCGATATTGTTAGAACGAGGGAAAACTGTATATACGAGGTATGTCTAAGTGT
>NC_051409.1:41796401-41796639 GCF_015228065.2 Penaeus monodon
AAATTGCTTAATATGCAAGCGCAGTTCAGGGGGGTGGGAAAAAGCATAATGATTATGTAAACTTTCTGTCATGCATTTTTCAAGTTTGGGAACCTTCAAGCATGAAACGAAATGGACTTCAAGTAACAGCCTGGAGTGCATGACTTCATTAACCTCTGCAAATTCCAAAGCTTTTGGGTACGAAAGGTGAAGTGATTGGAGGATTCGGGATATGATTATCTTTGTATTATTGTTACTA
>NC_051409.1:41797137-41797223 GCF_015228065.2 Penaeus monodon
ATAGTTTTATTTTCATTTCATCATGATTAATTTCTCTATTGTGTGTTACGCCCTATTCCATCATTTCATTTAATAATATATTCAGT
>NC_051409.1:41799350-41799759 GCF_015228065.2 Penaeus monodon
AGATAATGTGTAAATGCTAATCAAAGGAAATACAAATATTGGTAAATGTGTAAATTTAAGACACAAGCATAATATTTAAATATCGACGCATTTTTTTTTTTTATAAGGAGGCCTAACGTAATACATAGCCTTTGGGTTGAAAAAATAGTTGTCACTTTTACTACGAACGCAACAAATAGAAACAATCCAATTTGTTATGGATATGTACCATTTGTTAGACAAGGATGCTCATTAGTACATGTTGGCTAAGAGGATTCGATGAGCATTCATGAGATGTTATAAGAGATTCATAACGCTTGAATATATTATTTTTTTTCCGATAGGATGATTTGTTTGTGTGCCCCGAAATGGATTTTTTAAAAATAAAATGAGATATGTTGCGTAATTAATATCGGAGGGTAATTTGAGA
>NC_051409.1:41800557-41801101 GCF_015228065.2 Penaeus monodon
TTCCTCTTTCAGTGTCCCTACTACACCAGCCTCCATAAAAGCACCGTATGTTGATATGTGTACTTTTAAAGCGATTTTACGAGTCCTATTGCTTCTTGTACGAAACCTTACCGTTCCATAGCTTGATTTACAAAACCCGTACTCGTGTGATACGGTGTTTTCGTTGTTTTGTTCAAACTCGTATGTGTGGAAACAAAATTCAGTGAAGTGTGAAAGATTTTCTTAAAACGTGTATGGTAAGCTTTAATTCTTTATTTTTTTCCAAAGGTTGTAGTGTTAGAAGTGTATTGGGTATGTACTATGGTTGGAATAAAAGTTAAGTTAAAAATATGTAGAGAGTTTTACTTCGCTACTTGGGGTTAGGATCTATCAAAATCTAATTACGTTTTTTTAATGGATATAAGTTTCAGTTTAAATATGTTGTTTGTTAATATTGAATGTTTCTTTACTTCTAGTTTGTGTGTGTACTTTGCTTTCTTTTCGGTTCCGTATTTGATTACATATTGACCCCACAATTAAAAATATTCATGGTCTCAATGTATAA
>NC_051409.1:41801373-41801444 GCF_015228065.2 Penaeus monodon
TATAAAAGACAGTACTTTTAAACGCTCCTGATTATTTGATGATGGTATGTGGTAAAAGGTATAGAAACTGT
>NC_051409.1:41802794-41803137 GCF_015228065.2 Penaeus monodon
TTATGTACAAGCCGAAAATAACAAAAATCCCACCGCGAAAGACACCAAAGAAAGAGGCGAGGGGAAAATACCAAATTGGCTATCTCGAAACAGAATGCAGCCAAGCCTACATGCCTCCAAGAATTCTACCACCTTGAAGAAGATCCTTGAAAACAAAATTTTTCTTCTTGATTTGGATCCTTCGCCCTTGCTTGTTTTCGTTTTTTAGTGAATGGTGGGAAAATGTGCTGTTGTATGTTAAGCTTGATGCTTTGAGTTTTGTTAATATTGCGCTTCCAGGCGATAATGGTATTCGTTTTCTTACAAATGTCCACACACGCGACCGCGAAACACAGATACATAA
>NC_051409.1:41804089-41804202 GCF_015228065.2 Penaeus monodon
AATTTTAAAATACTAAAAGTGTGTACCATTGCTATTATCAGTGGGGAAAAGAATGATATTGATAATATTCACTATCATGGTGTATACATACGCTTGGAATAGATTCCTGTTGG
>NC_051409.1:41804613-41805185 GCF_015228065.2 Penaeus monodon
ATGATATTCCAGCATGAATTTCATTTTCACTATCGTACCTTACCGGGAATTAATAAATGTTTTATATAATCAACGGTGACAGTTTAAACATGATCTATATGTATTTACGTGCATTACCTTCTATGTACAGGTAGGTTGTGAGAGTACAGTGTTCATCGTTTTTTGTGTACCCATATTTCAACAATATATAAAAAATATATTTTTGATATAGAGAGATAAGATACGAAGATAAAGTAGTTGCTAGATGGACATAAAGTGGTAGGTATGTGGGAAAAAACCCATATAGAACAAATGTTTTAGAAAATATAAATAGTTGGAATCTATTATTTTCATTCACATTAACAAATTAATATGTACAGTTGCGCCATAGCTAAACTATCAAAATGAAAACCTTAAATTTTCAACAACAATTGTAAAGTATTATTTTTCAGATATCAAATAGTTAACCCAAAATATGTAATGATTACCGAAAAATAAGCAAACATATACCCCAAAATCCTTTAAATGTTTACCTCTAAAGTATTGACATACGAAATCATTTGCCAATATATAGTACTATATTCTTCTCTCTC
>NC_051409.1:41805218-41805305 GCF_015228065.2 Penaeus monodon
ACGGTAGGTACTAATACAGGATACAAATTACCCACTGGCAGAAGCGTAGGAAAAGCCAGAAAGGAAACATTCCAACATGAGGAGTAT
>NC_051409.1:41805460-41805668 GCF_015228065.2 Penaeus monodon
CACCTAGAGGAAGTATTTACTATGGTGAAATATGCAGTAGATGGATCAACACATGTATGTAAAGAAGGATACTAAGAAAATAAGTCCGGTTAATAATCAGTATTGGGCGTCATTTAACTTTTATGTGAGGTGAGCTCTGTTTTTAGTTTTAAATGTATTTGGTTCGTGATATCTTTAATCTGTCTAAGTATTAGTTTTTTCCACATTC
>NC_051409.1:41808383-41809187 GCF_015228065.2 Penaeus monodon
CTTCAGAGAGGTATATTAAGAAAGAGTCAAGTATCTAGAAAAGATACAAAAAGAAGATTTTTTTTAAAAAACTCACCGCATGAAAATAATTAAGTCTCTGAAGAGGCCAGTCTGCGTGACAGAGAGAGCCTCGTTCCGACTGGGCTGGCGAACGGCGTTAGTTTCACAGTCACGTCTCTGCGGATCAGCTGCATGTCCTCATAAGTCACGCTTTCGGTCGTCACCTGGATTTATGGAGAGAAGTAGGGATTTAAACTCGCCTTGGGATAAGGTTGAGGAAAATATTTCGCGCGGTATACATTTGGAAGGAGGTTGAATTAGACTGAGAAAAGAGTGGGCAATGAAGAAGAGGATAATCGACTGGGATAACGTTGAGGAAAATTTCGCGCGGTTATACATTTGGAAGGAGGATTGAATTAGATTGAGAAATGTGGGTCAATGACGAAGAGGATTAAATCGCCTTGGATATTTCGCGAGTTTATACATTAGGAGGAGATGAATAACGTTGGGAAGGAGGTAGTAATGGACGAAGAGGATCTAATTGCTCTAGATTGGGTTAGGAAATATTTCGCGCGTTTATACATCTGAATGGCAGATAATTACAGTGAGAAAGTGTGGGTAAATGAGGGAACGAGGACTAATCGTCTTAGATTGACTTGATGTTCATATATTGGAATGAGATTAGAAAGTATGGATTTGATTGCCTACTGACTGGGTTGAAGAGATATTTCGGTGTTTATTATTTTTTGGAAGGAAGATTAAAATCAAGTGAATCGTTCGGGATAGATTGACGAATTCACTTGG
>NC_051409.1:41809543-41810119 GCF_015228065.2 Penaeus monodon
CATTTAACAAAACAGAAGGAAAAAAATAAATAGGAAACAGGTACTTGGATATGATTTAATTTAAACATCTGGATTAAAAATGAATGATGCAATAGAAGTAGCAATTAATTGCTTATATGTAAGCGATGTACATTGTATATGGGAATTAGCGAAAAGAGATAGAGACCGTAAGGACTTCATACATAGGGGAATAAAGAATGGAAAAATTTGCTACAGTATTTTGATATATATGTCGGTTAATGGTTAATTCCCTTTTCGTGTTTTCATCCTTCTAGACAAAAAAAAAACATTAAACATGTGGGGGGGGGGGGGGGACAGGATAATGCAAAGTTCATCAATTTCCTTATCACTCGAGATCCTTTATTCGATAACTAAACTAAGCACATACATGCATCCCCGGAGGTACAGAAAAAAGCAAAAAGAAGGTCTATTATTTTATATCGATTTCAAAAACCTATCTATTGATACAGACGGTGGGCAAAAACTTCTCACGTTTTCTCTTCTGTCATCTATAAGGATCTTGAAGAATTTACGAAAGGATGGAGGAGGAAGAGGTTTTAAGGGAGACTATAGGAG
>NC_051409.1:41810222-41810324 GCF_015228065.2 Penaeus monodon
GTTATAGTTAGTTATAGATATAGATAATGTACTTGAATTATGTAGGTCATTGTAAGTGTCAGCCAACAGCTGAAGCCAGAGTGGCGAGGTGTTTTGTAATGC
>NC_051409.1:41810507-41810571 GCF_015228065.2 Penaeus monodon
TTGCCATTCCAGAATTTATCCACTGCGAGGCAGAGGGATTCTGCGACTCGCTGTGGAAGTGATG
>NC_051409.1:41810773-41811026 GCF_015228065.2 Penaeus monodon
CAACGCTTATTTAGGTCTTATCTTTCAATGAGTTTTGTCAATACTTTGTTCCGTTTTTTTTAAGTTTTATATTCAGTCGTCCGCATACATTTTTTTCTTCCCATTTTCTACTTATAAAAGCCGTAATTATCTTTAAGGTACCGATTGTAATTACCGCAATTGCGCAACTCAATCATATTTCTTAAAAATGGTAGCGGTTAAGGCCAGCTGCAACCTATAAAAGAAAAGAAAAAGAAGGATAATGATAATGATA
>NC_051409.1:41811458-41811608 GCF_015228065.2 Penaeus monodon
CATGCTTACAGTTTTGCAGGTTTTAAAATCAATACACTTTCACTGACATGTTTTTTCACCCATCAAGCCAAATGAAAATTCCCACAATAATTTTAGCGGGCGCTTTTATGATACAAATGCGCCCTATCTTTTACGCAGGATGACATGTAT
>NC_051409.1:41812244-41812627 GCF_015228065.2 Penaeus monodon
CAGTCTTGATGAATAAGGTATACAACCCATGATGCTCATCGTGATAAGGGACGTGTATTGGGACCAAAGAGCTGTTGTGTAAGTGGGCAAAAGGAGATCAGATATTTAGATACATAAGAAGGCAGACAAACGAACAGACATATGCATGCAAATAGAGTGATATAGGGAGACGCAGTTATAAAAAGGAGGGCGAATCAAGCAATCTGTAGAACTAGTACAAAGCATAATCTGGCTACAATACCTGGGCTTGGAGGGAAGCATTATTCTTGGGATGCAACAAACACAAGCACAACTCTTCTCTAATGGATCATAAGTATAACAAATTAATGCCTTTAATATATTCATCAGTTGCATAAAAGAGAGAGAGATAAATGTATGTACGT
>NC_051409.1:41814986-41815050 GCF_015228065.2 Penaeus monodon
ATACCCTTTTTCAGAGAGTCAAAATGGTGTACTTCTCTTTTTGTAAAAGAAAAAAAGGGGGGGG
>NC_051409.1:41817543-41817728 GCF_015228065.2 Penaeus monodon
TTTCTTGAATATCCCGGATTAGCGTGCTTCTCTCCATATCTGGGATTCTCTCATTTTAAACGGGAAGATTTCCAGGAGTATTTTCAGCCTGCTCGGCCCAGTACTTCCATGCTTCCCCGGGTTTGTCCGGGGCCTGTGTTGCCGTTCTTCATCTTCCCCAGAGCTTTACAACCCCTCTTCTTTAT
>NC_051409.1:41818111-41819024 GCF_015228065.2 Penaeus monodon
CTCCCCACCCCCAGTCCTTCCTTCTTTCCGGTTTTCCAGATGTCACGCCAAGGACCTCCCTTTTCCGCCAGTCAGCATCTGTGGACTCCGCCCCCGTCTTCTCTGCCGTGCTTCCCCTACCTTCCTGACCTTCTCCACAAACTTTTTCCCGTGCTCCCGTCATTCGTTCCCCCATCTTGTCTTCCGGTTCTGTCCGGTTTTTCCGTCCTGTCTCAGGTCGCTGTACAGAGACCACTTGTGTTGCTTTGCAAACCCCTTCACCTGGGAGCACCTTGCGTCCTGTACTCTTTTCAGCTCACTTCTCCCGCATATGGGCAAGTCCACTGGGAGTTCACCCACCCCTTTTGTAGGGGATTTTCCCCGAGTCCTTTTTTGAAATAGGGTTTTTGGGCCCCCAGTTGTTTGCCGCCACAAAGTCTAGGGTGGTCGCCCTTCTTTGTTCCCCGTTTTAAACCCAAATTACCGTGTTGTTATACCTTTCGTCCCACCCAATGTCCTTAGATTGCCCCAAACCGATCTCTCAGTTCTTGGGATCTTTACCCTGACTCGCCCCTGTTTCCAGAGTCTTCCTTTTCCACACGTCACAGCCCACTTGTGGTGCGTATGCAATACGATGTTCCCGGTTTCGTTCTCCACTTCCACCTTCATCCACACCGGTCAGATTTTCCCCGTGAAACCCGCAGACACCTTTTCCTTTATCTCGGGGCTAGCACTATCCCCAGCCGTTCTTTTAGTGCGGTCCTACGTAGTAATCTTTTACCCATTACCCATTTCTCTGGCCTTGCTCCTTCCACTTGGTTTCCCCGTACGCATAGGATGTGATATCCCTCTTTCCCTCTGTCAAAAAGTCTCCTTTTTCACCATCATCGTTCCCAATTTAGGTGCCATTGTAGTTCCTGGGGTTCTCCGGCTC
>NC_051409.1:41826216-41826341 GCF_015228065.2 Penaeus monodon
ACTAGTGCATATGTACCTCGAAGAGAGAAGCCAGAAACAGGTCGTTCTTTTCATTAGACGAATAGTATGGAAGGAGCTCAACGGTTCGAGTGCTTTGATATTTGGGTGGAGAGAAGAGGGGTGGA
>NC_051409.1:41826508-41826766 GCF_015228065.2 Penaeus monodon
CGTATGAGGAGAGAATGGGAGGGACGAAGAGAGAATACAGAATGGTGGCGAGAGAAAGGTGTTGGGTAAAGGATATAAGATATTAATTCTATTTACTTATTTTTTGACGGGAATAAAATGTGGAGGAATTGGGTGATAGGAGGAAAAGGAGGGAAAGCGGGGGTGAGGATCCTTAGTGGGAGGAAAAGCAAGGATGAAGGTGAGGAAAGGGAGAGAAGGGTCCGGAGAAGGGAAGAGACGGGCGGGGAGGTTAACAAG
>NC_051409.1:41826810-41826935 GCF_015228065.2 Penaeus monodon
GTTTTAAAAGAGGGAGATGATGCAGAAACGAGTAAGTGAGGAAGGGAATGTGTAAGATGGAGTGAATGCTTTCTCCTGGTTTGGCGGTTCGATAAAGATATATTGACAGATAAGCTGTCCTGACG
>NC_051409.1:41827273-41827497 GCF_015228065.2 Penaeus monodon
AAACCTGTTCTTGAGCCATTTCGTGCTCGGTTTTGGAATCTGCTTGTTGGTGCTCTATTCGGAAGCCTTTTCCGTTATCATCAGCCACGACCGCGCCTACGCAGCCATTCATTAGGCGCTGAATGACCACCTGGCGTACTAGGTTAGGTTAGGTTAGGTTCTTCCGGAAGGCCATCTTCTCTCCCATCAACATCCCCAAAGAAACTCTCCTTTAGAAAGGCCTT
>NC_051409.1:41827554-41827735 GCF_015228065.2 Penaeus monodon
CTTCTGGCGGAGCTGCAGATGGAGAAGAGCAAAACCGAGGCTGCGGAATATTATGTCAACTTTGTCATCATCGGCTTCAGCTGCGTCGTGTTCGGGCTCTGCGTTTTGTCAACCTGCGCGTACGTCTTCCGCCTCTTGGCTTGCGCTGCGGTGTCACCGAAGCAGCAGGCTCCTGCAGGGT
>NC_051409.1:41829285-41829393 GCF_015228065.2 Penaeus monodon
TTAGGAGACACATAACAT
This sequence comes from Penaeus monodon, assembly GCF_015228065.2. NCBI lineage: Eukaryota > Metazoa > Arthropoda > Malacostraca > Decapoda > Penaeidae > Penaeus > Penaeus monodon. The sequence continues at coordinate 41,829,304 of NC_051409.1, forward strand.
ACAAAAAAAGAAGAAAAAAAAGATACCAATAATTTTATTTCATCATCGGCCGGTTCAGCAGCTGAAGCAATTTCGCCATGTGTGATCAGT
>NC_051409.1:41829457-41829926 GCF_015228065.2 Penaeus monodon
GGGAGATTTATCATTTGGAAGAATTTTCCTTTACGATGGCTGTCACTCATATATCCAGTTATAATGCTTTAATAATGGTAAGGACAATTATAGACATCATATTGAAAATCAGCTTTGTTATTACCATTGGTAGGGTGGGAATTGCGTTGGGGAGCATATCCTATGCCTGAATTTGTTTGTTTGTCGGTGACTCGTTTTATTGTTTAATCGGTTTGATATCACGATTACGGGACTAGTTATAAGCGGATTGGGATTTAAATAGTTTATATGGGTTGCCAGTAGGAAAGGGACCAAGTGATTTTATTTTGGTGGTGATCCAGCGCTCGTTGTCGTCCCAAACAATAGTGAAATGATAGGAATCTTCACCAGAGAGTGACCAGTGTAGCTAAGCGGATGACTACGCTTGCGTGTAAACTTCTACAATAAGATTTTTAAATAATTGTCATTTAATTATCATTATTATTTATTA
>NC_051409.1:41836138-41836534 GCF_015228065.2 Penaeus monodon
ACGTACATACATTTATCTCTCTCTCTTTTATGCAACTGATGAATATATGTAAAGGCATTAATTTGTTATACTTATGATCCATTAGAGAAGAGTTGTGCTTGTGTTTGTTGGCATCCCAAGAATATGCTTCCCTCCAAGCCCAGGTATTGTAGCCAGATATGCTTTGTACTAGTTCTACAGATTGCTTGATTCGCCCTCCTTTTTATAACTGCGTCTCCCTATATCACTCTATTTGCATGCATATGTCTGTTCGTTTGTCTGCCTTCTTATGTATCTAAATATCTGATCTCCTTTTGCCCACTTGCACAACAGCTCTTTGGTCCCAATACACGTCCCTTATCACGATGAGCATCATGGGTTGTATACCTTATTCATCAAGACTTTTTTTTAAAAAAA
>NC_051409.1:41837217-41837365 GCF_015228065.2 Penaeus monodon
ACATGTCATCCTGCGTAAAAGATAGGGCGCATTTGTATCACAAAAGCGCCCGCTAAAATTATTGTGGGAATTTTCATTTGGCTTGATGGGTGAAAAAACATGTCAGTGAAAGTGTATTGATTTTAAAACCTGCAAAACTGTAAGCATG
>NC_051409.1:41837414-41837479 GCF_015228065.2 Penaeus monodon
GCATATGCACATACGCACCAATTCTCACAAGCATAATGTATACTTGTGTGAGGGAATGTGTGAGA
>NC_051409.1:41837802-41838105 GCF_015228065.2 Penaeus monodon
TCATTATATCATTACTTATTCTTCTTACTCTTTTCTTTTCTTATAGGTTGCAGCTGGCCTTAACCGCTACCATTTTTAAGAAATATGATTGAGTTGCGCAATTGCGGTAATTACAATCGGTACCTTAAAGATAATTACGGCTTTTATAAGTAGAAAATGGGAAGAAAAAAATGTATGCGGACGACTGAATATAAAACTTAAAAAAAACGGAACAAAGTATTGACAAAACTCATTGAAAGATAAGACCTAAATAAGCGTTGAAAATAACAATAAAAAAACAAAGGAAGTAAGCTAAATTTGATT
>NC_051409.1:41838265-41838334 GCF_015228065.2 Penaeus monodon
CATCACTTCCACAGCGAGAACAGTCGCAGAATCCCTTTGCCTCGCAGTGGATAAATTCTGGAATGGCAA
>NC_051409.1:41838824-41838930 GCF_015228065.2 Penaeus monodon
CATATATTCCCAGTTATTTCTAGCGTATGAAATGAGGACAGATCAATTTCAAACTTGCTAAACTTCTTTTATTAAACCTTTTAGTACAAAATGACTCTAATACACC
>NC_051409.1:41838956-41839178 GCF_015228065.2 Penaeus monodon
GCAACATCCCTATTGCTTGTTACAACACCCATAATCACGAGTGAGTCGCCAAAGCTGGTTGCATAAGTTGAGTGAGAGTATTGGAAGGCGAGAAGAGGGTACAGTATTACTGCTCGTGATGCAAGATTTACTGAATAACGCCTACGTAAGAATCTGGAAGAAAATTCGCGGATGACGTAAATGCTAAGTCACAGCTTCTTGGGTTCGGTGGCGTGTGGTTCT
>NC_051409.1:41839525-41839716 GCF_015228065.2 Penaeus monodon
TCATCAATATAATTATATCTTTATCTAGCGAGTGCGTGTGTGTTACGAGTACTTATCAACATTTAGAAAAATTTTCAAACCGTTAAGAAATTAGCATATTCTTTTATCACTTTCCGATATCTTGTGTGATTCCGTTGGGTATATTAATACGAAAAGGTGAGAGATATTCTCATCGGGAAACAGGATGAAAT
>NC_051409.1:41841218-41842770 GCF_015228065.2 Penaeus monodon
CGCTGACGACTGCGTTGGCCGCAACTGCCCCCCGCGCATGCCCCCCGCCCCGAGTCGCGATGCGAGGTCCCGGCCGGCAGTCGCGGCTCCTGGCGTCTGGCGCAGACGAGCTCAGTGGGCTGACATCCTTCGCGCCGGGAGGAGGTCTCTGTGCAGTTCGTGGTGACCGCCCGTGACACGAAACTCCCTCCGACCCGTCTCTTCTTTTGCTGGAAACAGTTCCTGTTCTTGAGAAACTCATTCTTTATAGACTTTATGGTCATTTTTTAATCTGATCCCAAGAAGAAGGAAGGGACTTCGATATTCTTAACGTTGCTTTGTACCTTTGATTTCTATTTATTCTTAAGTCCGAAGGAAAGAAAAGGGGTAGGATGTCGGCGCGCGAGTGACATTAGAGTAGTTGACTTCATTTGAACTGCCGAACTATGAGCCGATTTGCCCGAGCTTAAGCCATGAATTCTTGATGATGAGTGCGGTTGCGAAATGAAGGCATGGGGTCTGCCGGGCAGGGAGTGCGGCTTCGAGGCGCCGACGGAAAGGAGTTCGGGCATTTCTGATGCAGCGACAGCAGTTCGGGAGTGAGCATGGCCTTTAACAGCTCCGACTACCTGGACGCCCTGGGCGAGTCGGGCCTCTACGAGCAGAACTGCACGCTGGCCGACCTGCGGCCGCACGAGTTCAACGCCTCGGCGCTGGACGCCTACAATATCTCGTGGGAGCTGGAGGAGAGCCTGATGCGGTGCTCGTACGACGCGCGGCGCATCAACTGCTCGGCCGCCGACGCGCTGTGCCTGTGCGCCAAGGAGATCTACCGCGACTACTGCGCGGGGCGGCCCGAGTACTACTCGTACGTCTACCGCATCATCGGCACGCTGTTCCAAGGCATCATCTTCGTGATCGGCGTGATCGGCAACGCCATGGTGGTCATCGTGGTGGCCCGCAACAAGAACATGGCCACGCCCACCAACTGCTACCTGGTGAGCCTGGCCGTGGCTGACTGCGCCGTGCTGGTGGCCGCCGTGCCGCAGGAGATCGTCAGCTATTTCCTCATCGGCAACCACTGGATCTGGGGGCGCGGCGGCTGCGCCATCCTCGTCTTCCTGCAGAACCTGGGCATCAACGCCAGCTCGCTCAGCCTGACGGCGTTCACGGTGGAGCGCTACATCGCCATCTGCCACCCGATGAAGGCGCAGACGGTGTGCACGGTGGAGCGCGCCAAGAAGATCACGCTGCTCGTGTGGCTGTTTGCCGTGTGCTACTGCGCGCCCTGGCTCTTCCTGACGCAGGTGGTGCCTCTCAAGTACGCCGTCGACTACCCGACGCAGGAGTGCACCTTCAAGCTGTCGCGCGACCAGTACCTCTACTACTTCTTCCTGGACTTCGTCGTGTTCTACGTGGTGCCGCTGCTGCCTCTCCTGCGTCCTGTACTCGTTCATCGCCAGGATCCTGTTCACGTCGCAGATGCCTAAGAACCCCACGCTCAACGGGCACCACCACAAGAGGACGGCCACGTCGGCGCGCGTGCAGGTACTCTCCGGCGGGAGGGGGGGGG
>NC_051409.1:41844052-41844498 GCF_015228065.2 Penaeus monodon
CCATTGTTATAATTATAACAATTTCTTAATTACTAAAAGAAATTCCATTGTTATAATTATAACAACTGTTGTAAATCTTAAATAGTTATTTTTCTTCTGATTATCATTTTTATTCCCATCACAATTATCTTTATCTGCATTTCCATTATCACTATTGCTAATACAATTATATTTTATATGAATATTCCACTTCATCAAGTATTATTATTATATATTCAAAGTTGTAATAAGCTTTTGAAACACTCTTGACGGTTAGGGAAATTGCCTCTGCTCAACGGTAGTAAAAATGGTTCATATCGGCACTACTTAAGATTGTGTTGTCTGATATCCTACAATTCATGATATCCTTATTTCACGCTGTGTGATAATCGGACATTTCAAAGTCAGACTTAAAGAGCATAAGAGGTCGTGTGTTATCTACGTATCGAGACTTTCATTTACTAAGA
>NC_051409.1:41844911-41845216 GCF_015228065.2 Penaeus monodon
TTATTCTATTTTTTTTTATTCTATCTCTTTTTTTTTCGATCTATCTATCCTTTTTACCTGCTTCTTCCTCTTACGTTCCTCCACCTCCTCTCTCCTTTGCTCCGCCAAAAACAGGTAAAAAAGCCAGAAACGAGAAAAGAGAAAATAATTTCAAAATTAAATCGATTGGGATCAGATGCCATTTAGGAGCAGAAATTCAGAATTATTCGATTCACGAGGACTTCAAATATAATTTCTTCTATCAATATACAGCACTTAATAATGACTATTAGATACCTAAAACCTATGGATATGTACAGTTGCTG
>NC_051409.1:41845358-41845554 GCF_015228065.2 Penaeus monodon
CCATTGAAATTTTCAGTATAAAACGAGCGTTTCTTAAGTACACTTTCTTATCACTACTTTTTTTTTTATTAATAAAAAGCATAAACATGACTGTTAATATAATTTTTACTGTCATCTTGCTTACTCTTATAATTCGGATGTTCACCTATTCGCTTACAGTGTAAGTCTAGCAACATCTTAATGAGGGGCACTTGTG
>NC_051409.1:41845726-41845907 GCF_015228065.2 Penaeus monodon
TCATCCGTCTTTGAGACCCCAAAGATCGAACTTTCTTTCACAAACTCCCAAGATTTCAAGTCTTACTTAAAAAGTGGCGTCTAAAAGAAAATCGGAAAAGGAAAGGGATTTCTTATACATTTTGCAATTCGCATGAACAAAAGAAAGAGTTTTAGGTATCGCAAATCAAAAGACAGAGATT
>NC_051409.1:41846257-41846548 GCF_015228065.2 Penaeus monodon
CGTATCTAAAAACACACGCTTGGAAATTATACATTCAAGCAGTAAAAAAACGGAATAATGATTCCAGCGACTAAATGGTTTTAATTGTCGATCCATTACGGATATAAATGACGCTTTGTTTACAACTGCCTTTGTATTAGTCCCCATGTCAAATTATGTTTCCGTAATGCGAGATTGCGGTGCATCAGCTGCCCTTTGTCCGCTTCCCTCGCACCTCCTCTCCCCGCCCACTGTTTATGAGAAGGAACCATATGATCTTTCTATATTTGCAGGCAAACACACACACACATA
>NC_051409.1:41847472-41847826 GCF_015228065.2 Penaeus monodon
TACAATGCTGTGCGGTTCGTTATGAATCCATCCGAATGCAGGTGTTCTTCAAGGCTCATAACGAATATGGAGCGACCCTAGCCCTTGTAATGAATTAATGTACTTTTTGCAATGATATATGATAATGTCTATCATATATACGTACGTATTCTATGTTATGCTGTTTCAGTTCATGATCGATGCATCTTTCCTCCTCTTCCTCTCCTCTCCGCGTGTACACATGCTGCTTCTCTGGATTCTCTACTGACACCACTCCTGCGAAATGCCAGGCTTCAACGCCTCCGAATACAGAATCTGCGACCTCTGCCCACTTTGTTCTCAATATGCTATTTCTTTGCTGCTTCTTTCGAATTA
>NC_051409.1:41848064-41848181 GCF_015228065.2 Penaeus monodon
ATTCGTACGCACTCTTACATATGCACAAACACACAAATATACTCACTCGGTCTGAGTCATTTATATCAACTTTTTTCGCACGCACATGCTGAGATTTTATCACTGGAAGCAGTATGA
>NC_051409.1:41848259-41848471 GCF_015228065.2 Penaeus monodon
TTCATTCTACAGCCCATACCCTGAGGCTATTGCACTGTACCCAATTTCCTTTATAAAAGACAACGGCATTTCATTCCCTTTTAACAAATAGTTGCAAACACGAGACTCACTTGTGTCAAAGCACTTTTTCGAATTCCTTTATAAATGTTTTCCCTCAAGTGAAAAATGCATTCCTTTGTTATGTCAAGGTGAATGTTTTCAGAATTCTAACA
>NC_051409.1:41849735-41850063 GCF_015228065.2 Penaeus monodon
GAAAAAAGAGTGTAAAGTATCATTTTGAAAGTTTATGGTATGCTTGTACCTCCTGAGATTTGCAATAACACTGATCAGGAAAAAACGAGTCGATTACCATATTTTTTTCAGTAACAGAATGAAACTATTTAAAGGAAGAAATAAATTAGAAAAATATCAGCAGTTAAAACATACTCCCAGTTGTTTCATTTCATTTAAGGAAACAGAATACTAACAAACAAGTGTGAAAAATTAGTCCATGTTGCAACTGTTGTTACAAATGAACCCAAACGATTTTGAGATAGGTCAACTGCATCTGATAAAAACGAAATATACATGAATCTGTGTA
>NC_051409.1:41852122-41852407 GCF_015228065.2 Penaeus monodon
TTGTCAAGAAAACCGAGGTGTAGACGAGCGACTTGTATCAAATGTCACTGAATTCAAAATTGTGAAATACCCTGTGTAATGTAAGATTGAATGCTCCTTTTTCACAAACGTTCAATCAGACACCAAATTTTCTGAAGTTTCGTTCGGCAAATATTTCACTCCATATGCAGAATAACGCGCAGAAAATGTATACATTGTGTCACGTCGTGTTTTAAAAGAAAGATGGGAAAAGTTGAGATGGTTCACTCGAAAACATATACGCAAACTAAAAGATACAGTGAAGGT
>NC_051409.1:41852479-41852693 GCF_015228065.2 Penaeus monodon
TGTAGATGACGACAATGATATACACAGATAGGTGGGTATGTATATATGTTCGTGTATATATGCATGTGGTAGAGAGTAAAACAAAACTCTGGAACGCCGTGCGGTATAGAAGTTGTAGCATAAACACTGAAACAGCTAAAATGCCACTTGTAACGAACGCAATATCATTCTTTATTCTAATATAAACATTGTAAATATTATTAATCACTCTTTT
>NC_051409.1:41852920-41853342 GCF_015228065.2 Penaeus monodon
ACATGTAATGAAAAACCGGTCCATATGATATGTTGTTGAATAAATATTGGCCTGTGAAGCTCAAAGATTACAAAGGGTTGAGGGATTTAGTCTCCCACAAATAACACATTTTATTTTCAATGATTGCGATTCGATACTGTTGCATCTGGCTCGTGGAAATGGAAGTTTCCCGGGTCAGTTCAGGACAACTAAAAATCTACGGTAAACAGGGAAGGTCGCTCGTGTATTTGATTACCCGTTACGCAGTCCTCTAATTCCAAGAACCCCCACCCCCATATTTGCCCGCCCACCCCATACCCATTACATAGAGGGAATCGGGAACGCGATCCATAACGCTCGTACGAGCTCCCCCCTCCCTCGTCCCACCCATTAGCCACCCATTAGTCTCACCCTCCGGTTCCTGTTTCTGGTCTGTTCGTGGT
>NC_051409.1:41853455-41853628 GCF_015228065.2 Penaeus monodon
TCTTCGTCAATCTCTCTCTTTCTCCTTTTTTTCTAATTTCTTTCTCTCAACTTCTTTCTTGTTTTAATCTATTCCCTTCCTTTTTTCCAGCTCCCAGCTCCTCCTTAATTCTTCTTCAATCTGCCTTCTTCATTTTCCCCTTCCTTGAGTCCTCCTCACTATTTTTTTTTTCT
>NC_051409.1:41853673-41853973 GCF_015228065.2 Penaeus monodon
TTCCCTTTCAATGCTGTGCCAGTCATGTCCCTGTGCCCCTCCCACTCCCCCCTACTTCCATCCCTCCCCCCTTCTCTCCCCCGCCGATCTTGTTTTGTCTGTCAGCCAATACCTCTCCTTTCGTAACATTTTTGTTGTATGTACTTTTTATACCTTTCTTTTTTGTTTTGATGTTTTTCTTATCTTTGTTTTTGGTTGGTACGTTTTCTTGCCTTTGTGGTTTGACTTTTTCTATTTATTTTTCTATTTCTTTCTCTTCCTCTCCCCTTCTCTCTCTCCTCTCCCTTCTCCCTCTCTCTT
>NC_051409.1:41854371-41855413 GCF_015228065.2 Penaeus monodon
GAGGTTCTCTCTCTCACTCACATAGCAGACCCCTAATAAGGACACTATCAGTCTCTCTTCATCGTCTTTTTTTTGAGTTTGTCCTTCTTTCCATTATTCTCGCACACTCGATATTCCTGATTATTCGCAATTTGATATGCACCATTTCGCATCTGATTAACCTTAGCCCCCTTGACAGCTCCATTTCCACGCTTCCTAACAACTGATGGACGATCTATTTAATAATATTTATACGCTTTAATGCTATCGTCATTAACTAGTAAGATTATTTGGGCCACGAATAATTCACCAAAAAGTAATCAAGGCTTTTAAAATAGGTAGAGCCATTGATCCAAGTTTAGCTCCCGCGGACACCCGACATGTGCTTCCATCTGGGCGAATGGCGGCGAAGCCGAGAAGAAAACTTGGCTCAGAAATCGGGAAGGACGATGATAGATTACCGCGCTGTTTTCTGGACCTTTTTTAACAATGTTCTACTTTTATCAGTTATTATAATTTATTTCTTCGTTTTTATTCGGGAAGGTAAAACCAATATTGTTGTTTTCTTTATTTTTCTCTAACTTTCTTACTTTTATGCGGTAATGAGGTAATTTGCATTTGCCTTCTCTGTATAATTTTATATTTCATTGGTGTCATATTCGATCTGATTTGCGTACTTTACTTAACTTTATCAGCGACATCACACTGTCACTGCAAACACATGTACAATAGTAGGCAGATATAATCTACAGTACTACAAACAAGTACAATTCATACATCAGATATATTTTCCTCCATCTTTCATTTTATAGATACATACATACGCCATTCCCTCTCTCTACCACATGATATTGCTCATATATTCACATTTGCACCACATGGCTACTACATATGTGGGGAGTTACTGCCAGCAATACTTCCAACGTTTCCTAGGTCTCCGGCCGCCGTTACTGCCAACCAGTAACGGGTAAATTTATATTCTCTCAACCCTGGATATAAAACTTTTATCGTGACCAAGAATAGTTGCTCTTTTCAACTTGTATCTTATAAAAACTTGTATCTT
>NC_051409.1:41856045-41856181 GCF_015228065.2 Penaeus monodon
CGTTCTTTGAGACAGACGTGGCTTTCGATCTGTCCACAAGATGAAAAGCTCTTGAGATTAAATGTCCGATAAGATAAAATATCATAAAACCAGATATCCAAGGGTTGGGTCCGTCGTTGGGATGAGAAAACACGGG
>NC_051409.1:41856404-41856797 GCF_015228065.2 Penaeus monodon
ACTGTCACACGTATGTATCAATCTCCCGGTCGCGATATTTACATATATTCTACACAGTCAGTCGACAACGTTAAAGAACAAATACAAGAAAGAGAGAGAAAAAAAAGAGTAACAGAGAAGGACGAAGATATCTCGTATATATGTATTCACCGTTTATATTCCCTGAAGAAGAAGCAGAGATGATAAAAAATTTGTTTTGGCAAATAAGAGGAACTTGAATTTTAAAAATCAGCTTGGATGAAAAAGTAAGATATAAATAGTTATATAATAATAATAGTAGAGAAGATAACGATAAAAGAGCAATTTAAATAAATGTGATGAAAATGAAGCAGTTGAAGATAACAATTCAACGAAAGAAAAAGGAGGAGGAGGAGATTCATTACATCCAATCTT
>NC_051409.1:41856831-41856931 GCF_015228065.2 Penaeus monodon
GAGGACAGGGAAAAGGGGAAAACAATGAAGAAAGGTAAGAAGGTCACACGCACACATCAATCTTCCTTGCGCACCATACCCGTTTTCTTTACAGCCTATC
>NC_051409.1:41856982-41857549 GCF_015228065.2 Penaeus monodon
CAGGTCAAGAAAATTACAAGGGGGAACTAATACAAAAATAAAAACTAGAATGAGGAAAAATATTTCAGTAAACAATTCACACACATGAAGGCATATGTCTCCCTTCCGTAGTAACCCCATATCCCGTGGAGCCAATCGACCCTCTGTTCCCTACACACTGCATTGGCTCCGAACTCAGATACAGAGAATGACGCCCGACAAAGGGTGCTTCGGAGGCGGATAAGAAGGGGCTCTCTTGTATTATTTACTTAATAGTTCACTTGTTTAATTATCTGTCATTTCTTTATTGACTCTTTTTATGTATTCCTTTTTTCTTAATCTTGCATGTATTCTAATGTATTTGTTAATTCTTTTTATATATACATCTATTAATTTATTAGTATGTTTGTTAGTTTTTATTTTTATGGGCGGAAAGGGAGTTAGGGAAGTCTGATAGCTTGGCAATCTAGTACTTCTGTTCTTTTCATGATTTCGTGGTAAAATCGTTTAGTAAGAAAATGAATGAAAGGGAGAGGGTGGCAAAGGGTCATTAGTGCTGGGGAATTGTGTCTTGTTCGACATGCGTAA
>NC_051409.1:41857862-41858086 GCF_015228065.2 Penaeus monodon
AAAGGAATTGCTGCAATTGCACAGCAAATAACTAAGGCAACCTTATCTGCATGAAAACGTGATCAAAAAATTTCAGAGGCATTTGATCCTTCGAAAACTTTTCTTACATGTTTTTTCCTCGGTCCTTGAGAGATGTTAGCATAAATTGAAATTTTTGATTCACTAAAACATTCGATGAAAATCATATTTCAATACGATGTAAAGTTTAAGTAACTAGCAATGTT
>NC_051409.1:41858489-41858568 GCF_015228065.2 Penaeus monodon
TTTGTAAGGGCCACACCTGGATAATGCAGCCCGCAGTAATGCAACTCACGGTTGTATGGACCAGGATACCATATAGAGG
>NC_051409.1:41859676-41859836 GCF_015228065.2 Penaeus monodon
AGTCAACACCTCCCCCATGTATGAGGGGGGGGGGGCATAACTCGCAGTGAACGAATTGCACATTAAGATAAGCCGGGCGGAAGGGCGAGAACGAACAATGGAAACAGCTCCATGCGTTGCCTCTTTTTCCCTTTGCTTCTTTTATTCCCGTCCCCACTCC
>NC_051409.1:41860226-41860362 GCF_015228065.2 Penaeus monodon
ATCTTTCCTATTCTTCTATCTACTACTTGTCAACATATGCCTTTTTCTTCATCACGGATAAAGCTCTTCAGCTCTAGCTTAGCTCACACATTGGCAATCAGAAAAATGGCAGCTGTTTTTCATCAGGATAAGAGCT
>NC_051409.1:41861209-41861407 GCF_015228065.2 Penaeus monodon
CATGTTTTTCTAGGAGTGCCATTTTGAGATTTCTTGGAAGAAAAAATAAAAACATAACTGTAACATGAACATAATTTCATGACTATTGTCATAATTTTTACTATTGCTCTTGTTGTCGACACGTCATATTTGTTTCTTTATGTTTATCATTATATGTCTGAATTTGATTTTTCTTTTATACTAGCAAGAACATATTCT
>NC_051409.1:41861585-41861890 GCF_015228065.2 Penaeus monodon
ATGGTCTGTTATTTAGGAGAAGTAATCGGGGCATTTATTTAACTCACGCCCCAAGAAATGGGCTCTTTGCGTGAAATTAATTTAACAAGGTATTTCGAATTATTACTGCTGTGACAGCCTCTATCTATTTATTATCTGCGTAACTTTTTTGACAGCTGAACTACTGGGGCGGCGAGTATTAGCAATGATATAGTAGTAGTATGCAGTCGAGGACTTGGTATATCTTGATATTTCGTGAAGGTTAGTTTCTATGTGATAATATTCTCTTCTATTGTATTTTTAAATCAGTTTAGAGTTATCTCTTT
>NC_051409.1:41861997-41862185 GCF_015228065.2 Penaeus monodon
CTGGTGAGGGACAGGACGCAGCATCTTTCTTCTCGTAGAAAGGTTTCGATCGAGGATTCGCTAACAGTCGCCAAATTGCTGTTAGCGTATAAAGACGCGTCATATCTTTTAAAGTATGATTGACACTGTACCCAATTCCTCGGCAGGATTTATCAAGCCGGGAAATTTAACAGCTATAGTGGCTGCGA
>NC_051409.1:41862284-41862405 GCF_015228065.2 Penaeus monodon
TCAAACGGAAGCTTCGGGTGAAGAAGGTCTTGAAAAGGCGGGTATTACGCATTTTCTCAAGGCAGATTAGCTTGCATGCTGCACATTACCTGTGTCTTGTAGTCGATAGAAAAAAAGAATT
>NC_051409.1:41863090-41863311 GCF_015228065.2 Penaeus monodon
ATAAGTCATGACACATTATCCTCATAATGATCTGAATATCCAAACTTTAGGCCACAACGAGCAAATGCACAATCTCGTCAAAGATTAATGGTGAAAAGTTGAGTCTCTCTCTCTCATTAGCTTTGGGGTTTTGATGGAGGTGGGAGCCTTTGCAATAGGAAGCTTGAATTTTAGATCAACATTTTAAAAGGTATGTGTTTACTAACAGGGAAGAAAATGGA
>NC_051409.1:41865937-41866076 GCF_015228065.2 Penaeus monodon
CAGATAAAAGTGATGGGATTGAGCGATGGCGCTTTACTGCGGCCGTGACCCCGTGTAAGCCGTGATTGCATGGGCCGCGTCGGTGGCTCTCCGGCCCCTAAAATCTGATGAGATTTATGCAGTGGAGGCGCCGGGAGGG
>NC_051409.1:41866218-41866316 GCF_015228065.2 Penaeus monodon
CAACAGTATTACCCCCCCAAAAAAACTTTTGTCTTTGAATATGCCAGACCTATATACTATGAAAATGAAATTGTTCCAGTTGCCGTTACTATTTATAG
>NC_051409.1:41866706-41866830 GCF_015228065.2 Penaeus monodon
GGGAAACACTACAAAATGAAAGCGCAAAGGGAAAATATTTGCCTGTTCCGTGTTTTTCATTGCAGGTTTACGATTTTATTTTTTATGTAATAAAAAAAAGAAATAATAGGACTGCACTTGTGTA
>NC_051409.1:41867269-41868773 GCF_015228065.2 Penaeus monodon
GGGGCCATTTTGGAAGCTTCGATAATAAAAGCTGGGGATAAAAACTACCTCAAAAATCTTGTTGAAACTATGTTAAGATAAGTAAGTAAAAATAATATGTGCTAAAAGGGTCCACGAAAAAAAGGTGTTCACAATACGGCTTTTAAGATGCAATAACGTTCAGTGAAATATATACCAAAGGCAATTGATAATCGCCAGTATAATATCTGAGACACTAAAAGAGCTAATAAAAAATTGACAAAAGAAAATTCTTACCTCCACAAATTACCACACCGTCTGTTCTCTTACAAAACACACAAATGTTGTCTAAGCAACGAACAATCGAAAGCATCTTTGACTTAACACTTCGCTGTTTCGTACATATCCGAGACAGTGGAATGATATTAGAACGAGCCCAAACTATTTGTCTGAGCCATTAACCGTTGGCTTAACTAGTGGCATTATCATCTGATTTAACCATAATCCTTTTGTCAAAAGATTTCGCTTCAGATTGGCCTTTGCTTTAACCATTGTCTGGACGTCAAACTGTGTGCCGTCAACCATTCAACCATTAACCTTTCTCACTGACTTCGTTCCTTTTCTTGACCATGAACCCTTTGCTTACTCACTATCTTGAAAATCTCCCTAACATATAAACTTGATATTTTGTTTTAAGACGATATGGGAAGCAAGTGAGCGAAATGAATAAAAAGTATAATTTACCAAACGAGTGGATATAACGAAAAAGGGAAGGAGTTTGTTCCTTCAGTGAGTAAGATTGGGTGTGAGCATATTTTGCCAATCTTGTAACGATCGTTGGCCCCGAACATCCCTATAGTTTTATGCAAGATCGTGTGAGGCCTGGTATATTCATCCTGCACTGGCATGTTTATCCACTCTTTCCTCTTTTCTTTTCTATTTCTTAACTCGATCACTTTTTTATCCTCAACTCAACGCTATTCCTGTTTTCCTTGAACCCTATGACCTCTTTCGCCATCTATTCCTAACTTATCCCTTAATGCTATGGCCTCTTTACCGTCAATTCCCGAGTTATTCTTCAAGGCTATGACCTCTTTACCGTAAGTTTCCCATTTTTTTCCTCAACACCATGGCCTCTTCATCATCAGTTCCTCCATCTATTTCCCTTCACCCCGGTCTCTCCCGGCCATCCTCCCCAATCCCCGCGGGCGCTTCCCTGCCACTTAAGGACACAATAAGGTCTCAGGAGGCGGCGTAGGACAACAAAGTTCCGTGCTTCGGGCGGAGGATCACGGTGGCCGGGCATTGACACTCAGGATCAGGACGTCATTGAGACAGCCTGCGAGGGGAGGGGAGAGGGGGTGGGGCGCCGTCGGGTCACGTTGTGTTTTTCCTTCGCCTGTTTGCCTTGGAGTTTTCCAGGAGGGTCGGGCGCTTGATAAACAGACAGGGTTGCAGACGGGCGGGTAGTGTGGCACGCACGCTAGCTGGCAGAGAATACAGCAGTATATAAATGCATGTACACTCAGTTACGTGTACATTTATA
>NC_051409.1:41868907-41869222 GCF_015228065.2 Penaeus monodon
ATTGCGACTGCGCCTGTTTGCACACATAAGCTAGTTTGGCTGTGCATCTATTCATATGTAAGCATTCTGTGAATACTAAATGTACCAAATTGCACCCATCAGTACATCTTCGACACTGCACTCTTTCACCACCAGCGGCGAAGCGAGAGACGAAACAAGGGGTGTAATATTCGCGACAATGAGTTCAAGGTCGCGCTGTCCATAGGCTGCGAGTCTTGGGCTTATCAAGTGAATACGTTAATTGCATCGCACACGGATTGTGCTGGGACAGTGGCCATGTAGAGGCTGGGTCAGAAATTTTTGAGGCTTCTTGTA
>NC_051409.1:41870265-41870540 GCF_015228065.2 Penaeus monodon
ACTTATCCACCAAATTTAGCCGAAGCAATTATAGCTTCAACACCGGGCTTCCCTTGACACAGCCTGCATGAGTGACAAAGAGAAGGATAAAAATATCCCTTCGTTAAAAACATGTCTGCAGGCTAACGGACAGGCCGCGGCGTGGACATCTGTTTCCAAAATTTACATCTGCCTTTTTCGGTGTGTGTGGAAGGGTGTGTGTGGGAGTTTGGGGGGAGGGTGCAAGTTTTTAGAGATGATATGGGGCGTGGGAAGGCAGGGACACAGTCAATTGA
>NC_051409.1:41870815-41871134 GCF_015228065.2 Penaeus monodon
TAAGAGGGAGAAACCGTACGACCGGAGGAAAAGAGAAACAAAAAGAAAGACAATAGAATGCTAGGAATAACAGAAAGAGGAAAGACAATTCATCGAAGCAATGAATAAAAAGAATAAGGAAATAAAGAGAACTGTAATCCGTTCAGTGCCATCCAATGGTAATTTCCGCAAGGTTTATTCACCGCCAGTATTATCACAACAATCAGCATGCGACATTTATGATTCGTCGATGACTGTATTACTGCAGTTCCTTCGCCGTCAGATCATTCTCTTTGGCGAACATGGCTTTTTCATGTTCAAGGTTTTGCGGCTGAGTTCC
>NC_051409.1:41871764-41872082 GCF_015228065.2 Penaeus monodon
TCACATTACGTGATTGGCTGAAGAGGCAAGGCGGCGAGGAGTGACGTGAGAAAGTCTCTGATTTGTCCACGTCTGAATGTTCCTTTCTTTACCATTATTGTCTATTTATTCATAACTATCATATTTTACATGGGGATTATTCGCTGGCAACTACTGGATCGTCCTTTTGTCAGCAAGGTTAGATGAAATCTTGCTGACATACTGCGTTCATCTCTTACTGAGGGCGAAGGTGTGCAGGGGATCAGAGAGCTCAGTGAGACCACGCTGGAGGTCAGGACTGCCCTCCATGGCTGCTTGCTTTGCGCGCTGATGGCAAGG
>NC_051409.1:41873594-41873733 GCF_015228065.2 Penaeus monodon
CGAAAGAGGGCATGTCGCCTGTCTCCTCAGAGGGACGTTAATGAGGGCGACGTCACTCATTCTTGTCCCTCGTCACCTCGCCAAGTGGAGTTGCTGCCCTCTACTCTTTCTCTTCTCCTTTCTCATTCCTGTGATTTAG
>NC_051409.1:41874776-41875023 GCF_015228065.2 Penaeus monodon
TGTATGTCAATTTTTCAAAGCACAATTAGCATTACCATTATGGTGTGAATCTTACAAAACCAAATATGCATAATAATGAGAGTTGTGGCAATGGCGTTGATATATTCCGAGTAATGTAGAACAAATTGCAAAATTAATATCACAAATAGCATTACAAATCGCGGTCTTCAACATTAGCAAAATATTTATTCCTTCTTGTTCTGATTTACGGATTTAGTTCGAACAAAAGAGAAACGGCAGTGAGGAA
>NC_051409.1:41875093-41875461 GCF_015228065.2 Penaeus monodon
CACGTCCAATCATTCGCCCACTGATGCACGCACATCTATCACACGCACTGATATCATCCATAATTCCTAACAGAAGCTTGTCCTCAGGTGGTGAAAATGTTGGCTGTTGTGGTGGCCATCTTTGCTACATTATGGCTACCTTACCGAACCCTCCTGGTCTACAATTCTCTCCTGGCGATGTTCGGTTACCATCCCTACAAGGACCTGTGGTATCTGCTCTTCGCCAAGACCTGTATTTTTATCAACAGGTACAATTTTGTATTCCTTTTCTATGTTGATCGGGAATACGATTAGGATATCTTATTTTTTAGTGTTCTAAAATATTGTTACTGTCGACTGGAGAATTTTTACTGTATGAGGAATGAGGG
>NC_051409.1:41877066-41877340 GCF_015228065.2 Penaeus monodon
TGTTTTTCTTCACAAAGTCCCGTCTCTAATTTATTGGATCTCCCTTTTTCTCTATTCATCTCCCTCCTCTCCACCCCCTCTACCCCCATTTCACCTACCCCTTCTCCCCCTCTTTTACCCTAATTTCCCATACACACTTTACCCTTACTCCACACCCCTTTTCCTAACACCCCGCCACCCTCTCACTCTCTCCTGCCTCCCCACCTCCCTTCCTTACAACTCTTCCCCTTATCCCTACCTATCTTCGTTCCCCCACGCCCTGTACCTTTCTCCT
>NC_051409.1:41877437-41877696 GCF_015228065.2 Penaeus monodon
CCGCCAACAGTGCCATCAACCCGATCCTGTACAACGCTCTCTCCGTCAAGTTTCGCCGAGCTTTCAAGAGGATGCTGTCGTGTGGTAAGGCGTCCCCCTTCTCCTCTGGCCTTGCGTGTCTTTGTGTGATTTCCTCTGCCATCCTCTTTCTTTGTGCTTCTTTGTCCGTTTGTCTCTGCCGTCGTCTGTCTTTGTGCGCCTCTGCCTTTCTACGTCTTTTTCGGACTGTGATTATTTATCCTTGTTTTTCGTCTATCAG
>NC_051409.1:41878288-41878377 GCF_015228065.2 Penaeus monodon
TTGTTATTGGCACGTTCAGTAAATGTTTTTGCTTATTATTGACCGACTTTAGTTTTGACTTTTCATTTACTGATATATGTATAGGATCG
>NC_051409.1:41878405-41878532 GCF_015228065.2 Penaeus monodon
AACAAGAATGAACTTTGTAGTCTTATTTCACTTGACTAAATATCACATAACTTGCATTTCAATCTTATTGAATCTTGTATGTACGTGTATGCGCCCGTGTGTATATTTAAGAGCAAGCCCGCGTGAG
>NC_051409.1:41878579-41879263 GCF_015228065.2 Penaeus monodon
GCGTCACTTCCTGGTTAAGGTCAGCCGCCTCCTCCGGCAGGTAGACCGCGACGGGACCAGTGGGGGATGACCATGCTCTACAGCGAGGGGGGGCGACGTCCTCCTTCGCGAGGCACGGGCGGTGGAATCGGCCTCGGCAGGGAAGCCTCCTCCTCGCCCCGCCTACTCTACCCGCCCACAACCACCAGGGACACGCCCACCATCGAGACCGCCTTCAACACCAACTCAGCGCCGATCAAGATAAACAACTAGGTGCTTTACTCCTAATTTCTCTTTTCATTCATTTTTACCGTTTTCGCTTTCCACAGTGAAAAGTGCTAGAGGAAAATCACTCCTCATTTTCTTTTAAAAATAAACGGTTTTCATTTTTTTTTGTCTGTGTGCGTGTCATTTTATAGAGTGATACGGAGTGCTAGTAAATGATATTTCTGAAACAGAAGTTAGAAATTTGACTACATACTTCTGAAAAAAAAAAATGCATGGAAAAGTATTTTTTTCATGCCCAATGTTATAATAAAAGATATAATTTCTCGTAAACAAAAGACAAAAACGTTGCTCTTTTGTTCATTTCTTAAGGTGAAATCTCCTCCAAAAATGAACAGAATTTCGAGTGACCAATAAAAAAGTGCATGATTTCCCGGTGATATAAATTACGTACAGATTATTTGAGACCGAGTCATATCT
>NC_051409.1:41879295-41879557 GCF_015228065.2 Penaeus monodon
CTTGTTTCATCCGAACTTTCCCAAACAGACGGATTAACATGAATACAGCCCATTTTTTATATAGAACTTTTATGAATATTACAAAGACCCTGGGGTTAGGTATCTCCGTGCAATGTTTTAGGAGAGTTTCCCAGCTTGACTCACTTAATATACTGAGTTAGATGTTTCATGTGAACTTCTGTATAAGGTATATGAATTGCTATGATGATAGTTATAGTCATATATCAGTTATTGTATGTGAATTGTCATTAAATACATTGAT
>NC_051409.1:41880880-41881220 GCF_015228065.2 Penaeus monodon
GAATAACTGTACCTGAGTTCTGCTCACCGCCTCCGAGGGAAGCCACAGATGATATTTACGAATGAATCGCCGACTGGATGATGTTCGATTCACTGAAGTCAGCGTGAAGTTATATTAAAATACCTACTAGATGAGCAGAAAGTGGCGAATTTGAAATGCGGAAATATTCGCCAAAGTTAGCATCGGTACGCTACCGCCATCTTTTACTATTTACATTTAATGAACGAATATCGTTTATATGGAATGATATAAACTAGTGCGTTTCATACACTCGAAAGTCTGTAGATCAAATACAAGTAGATTTGTTAACATTAGACACTATTTGTACTGTAATAGATGA
>NC_051409.1:41881306-41881435 GCF_015228065.2 Penaeus monodon
GGATGTATAATCAAGATATTTTTATGTGAAATGTTGTTTACAAATTCATGCTAATTATGATATCAATATTCTCATAATGTGTTTTTACAGGTATATGACTCAGAATTTGAAGGAATATTTCTCTTCAGA
>NC_051409.1:41881868-41882218 GCF_015228065.2 Penaeus monodon
TCCACCTATCTAACCGTTTGTGGCTATATGAGAAAATAATTATTATTGCTCTATCCTTAATAAAAGAAAATCTCATGAAACCGGAATATTTCGTTCCACACAACCAAATCAAACAAATCAATCTAACACAACGCCTACAAGGTTCAAGAAATTTCCCTTGAGCAGTACTAATTTCACCCGTTAGTTTACGGGTCATCATCCATATTTCACCGTCTACGACATATCAACCGTTGCATTAAGGCTTTGTGAACCTATGTTGCTTCCTGTCGTCCCAAAAGGATATGCTCAAATGGGAGCCCGGACATATAGTAACGAGGAAAAGGGGCAATTTTATTCCCAAAGTAAACATT
>NC_051409.1:41884245-41884600 GCF_015228065.2 Penaeus monodon
GCTTTGGAGTTGTAGCACCAAATGCTTCCATAAAAGTGACTACTTAATTGACTGAGTGAAAGTGACTTTTCCTTTCATTCTTGGGACGTGTTCATTTCTCAATGTGAAGGTAGAGCTATAGAGTTTCATTTACTGTGTTGCTTCGCTGCAACGTAAGGTTTATAAGCCTTCAGTACCATGTTGTCACATGACTCCGTTTCCTAAATCCACTCATCATGTTGCTGTGTTCTTCATTTTAAGTGTAAAATGTTTTTATCAATTTTAAACTGTTTGGGGGAGAAATGTGCCAAGTGTTCACCACGTCAGCCGCACCTTCGGTCCCGGATGGACTCTAAGTGGACGCACCTGGACTATC
>NC_051409.1:41885048-41885174 GCF_015228065.2 Penaeus monodon
ACAAATATCTTAAATTTAAATTTAAAAAAATTTTATATACGGTGAATATATAAACAAGCTTTACGCTTCACACTAGGACTGGAGGTGCATCTGGCAAGCATTGTAGCCGCTATTAGACATTAGTTT
>NC_051409.1:41887088-41887309 GCF_015228065.2 Penaeus monodon
GTTTTTGGGGGGTGAATAAACCCTTTCAAAGGGTTTACCCAAAAGTAGAAAATGATGAAGAGGTTTATTTTCTTCGAATAACAGGGATTTCTAACGATGATATAATCGAAACCCATCAAAACACTTGGGATTTTGAAGGGTATTCCCCCTTCCCCCTTTAACCTTTTCAATTTAGTGTATAAACATATATAAATGTGTACAAAAATTTTTTTTAAATTTTA
>NC_051409.1:41887708-41887812 GCF_015228065.2 Penaeus monodon
CTTTACTCATTTTTCCTTTTTTATTCGTTTGTCTAGAGGGGTTTGAAAATTTCAATTTCCAATATTTGTTAAACCTTTTTAAAATTTTAAAGCGGGCCAATTGC
>NC_051409.1:41887869-41888345 GCF_015228065.2 Penaeus monodon
ATGGGGGAGAATTTTTCCATTTCCAACTTTGACCCCCCTTTGATTACTATATTTGTATAATTTTGGGTTTTGGATAAAAAAAAACATTCTGGAAAATATACTGAATGATTTTTTAATTTTTCATGTGGGTTCTTTTGCCTCTCTGTAAGTTTAAACAAGTTTATTGGGAACTTTTAATCATTTTATAATTTCAGTTATTTTAATTTTCTGTTTCACCTTCATGATTTAAAAAAAAGTAAAATTTAGGATAAAAATTTTTTTTCTCATTTAATTATTCTGCACCCACTTCGCAAAAAAAGTTGCTTGTATTCAAGAACTGTCTATTCCCGGGTATCTACCGCCCCTTAATTTTAAAAGCCCCAGGGTTTATTTTTTTTTACAAAATTTTTTGGGTTCCCTTTTAATGATAATCACTGTGATGTACACCTAATAAGAATAAAGAATAAACATGGTAAATATTTTTGGTTTCCCTTCCT
>NC_051409.1:41889691-41889791 GCF_015228065.2 Penaeus monodon
AGTGGAATGACAGGAAGACTAAACCATGTTTTTCTAGGAGTGCCATTTTGAGATTTCTTGGAAGAAAAAATAAAAACATAACTGTAACATGAACATAATT
>NC_051409.1:41890105-41890291 GCF_015228065.2 Penaeus monodon
ATGGTCTGTTATTTAGGAGAAGTAATCGGGGCATGATATTCTAACTCACGCCCCAAAGAACATGGGCTCTGTTGCGTGAAATTAAATTTAACAAAGGTATTTCGAAATTATTACTGCTGTGACAGCCTCTATCTATATTATGTATCTGCGTAACTTTTTTGATGACAGCTGAACTACTGGGGCGCC
>NC_051409.1:41890326-41890468 GCF_015228065.2 Penaeus monodon
CGAGGAATTTGGTATATCTTTGATATTTGTGAAGGTTACGTATTCTAATGTGAATCATTTTCTCTTCTATTTTGTAGTTTAAATCAGTTTTAGAGTTATCTCTTTGTCCGTCTCTGCTCTGTCTGTCTTTGTCTCTGTTTTT
>NC_051409.1:41890531-41890737 GCF_015228065.2 Penaeus monodon
TTGTCTCCCTGGTGAAGACAGGGCGCAGCCATCTTTTCTTCTCGTAGAAATTGTTTCGATCGTGGATTCGCTATACATCTCCACAATGTCTGTTAGCGTATAAAAACGTCGTCATATATTTTTAAAGTATGATGACACTGTTCCCCCATTCCTTCGGCAGGATTTATTCAAGCCGGGAAATTAACGGGCTATCTAGGGGGCTGCGA
>NC_051409.1:41890838-41890965 GCF_015228065.2 Penaeus monodon
CTCCTCAAACGGAAGCTTCGGTGAAGAAGTGCTGAAGGGCGGTATTCGCATTTTTCTCCAAGGGGCAGATAGCTTGCATGCTGCACCTTACCTGTGTCTTGTAGTCGTAAAAAGAAGAATTTCTGGA
>NC_051409.1:41891691-41891904 GCF_015228065.2 Penaeus monodon
ATAAGTCATGACACATTATCCTCATAATGATCTGAATATCCAAACTTTAGGCCACAACGAGCAAATGCACAATCTCGTCAAAATTAATGGTGAAAAGTTGAGTTTTCTCTCTCTCATTAGCTTTTGGGTTTTTTATGGAGGTGGGAGCCTTTGCAATAGGAAGCTTGAATTTTAGATCAAAATTTTAAAAGGTATGTGATTACTAACTGGGAA
>NC_051409.1:41895670-41895871 GCF_015228065.2 Penaeus monodon
GATAATCATCATCACAGCCTGTGGAGCTTTTACAGCAGAAGGGCAGATAAAGTGATGGATTGAGCGATGGCGCTTTACTGCGGCCGTGACCCCGTGTAAGCCGTGATTGCATGGGCCGCGTCGGTGGCTCTCCGGCCCCTAAAATCTGATGAGATTTATGCAGTGGAGGCGCCGGGAGGGACCCGCACTCTACCGCAGGGT
>NC_051409.1:41895993-41896075 GCF_015228065.2 Penaeus monodon
TTGGTTTCTTTGTCAACAGTATTACCCCCCAAAAAAAACTTTTGTCTTTGAATATGCCAGACCTATATACTATGAAAATGAA
>NC_051409.1:41896568-41896746 GCF_015228065.2 Penaeus monodon
GGGAAACACTACAAAATAAAAGCGCAAGGAAAATATTTGACCTGTTCCGTGTTTTTCATTGCAGGTTTACGATTTTATTTTTTATGTAATAAAAAAAAAGAAATAATAGGACTACACTTGTGACACTCAGTCTGCCTTCCCTCCTCCAAGCCCTCTCTTTCTTTCTACCTATACATAC
>NC_051409.1:41897000-41897143 GCF_015228065.2 Penaeus monodon
GTATGTATAGGTAGAAAGAAAGAGAGGGCTTGGGGGGAGGAAGCAGACTGAGTGTACACAAGTGTAGTCCTATTATTTCTTTTTTTTATTACATAAAAAAAAAAATCGTAAACCTGCAATGAAAAACACGGAACAGGGAAATA
>NC_051409.1:41897646-41897762 GCF_015228065.2 Penaeus monodon
AAGTACTATAAATAGTAACGGCAACTGGAATAATTTCATTTTCATAGTATATAGGTCTGGCATATTCAAAGACAAAAGTTTTTTTTGGGGGGTAATACTGTTGACAAAGAAACCAA
>NC_051409.1:41897884-41898087 GCF_015228065.2 Penaeus monodon
ACCCTGCGGTAGAGTGCGGGTCCCTCCCGGCGCCTCCACTGCATAAATCTCATCAGATTTTAGGGGCCGGAGAGCCACCGACGCGGCCCATGCAATCACGGCTTACACGGGGTCACGGCCGCAGTAAAGCGCCATCGCTCAATCCCATCACTTTTATCTGCCCTTCTGCTGTAAAAGCTCCACAGGCTGTGATGATGATTATC
>NC_051409.1:41901751-41902330 GCF_015228065.2 Penaeus monodon
CAGGTTTATTCTTTATTCTTATGAGGTGTACATCACAGTGATTATCATTACAAGAATCAAATAATTTATAGAAAATAAATGACACTGGGAGCATTAAAATTAATGGAACTGGTAGATACCCGAGGAATAGACAGTTCTTGAATACAAGCAACTATGATTTGCAGAAGTCGGTGCAGAATAACTTGAATGAGAAAATAAAGTTTATCCTAAATTTTACATTTTAAATCATGAAGAGTGTAGCAGAAAATTGAAATAACTGTAGTATGAAATGATTAAAAGTTACCAATAAAACTATGATTAAACATTACACAAATGGCAAGAAGAACCCACAATGTAAATTAATAGATCAGTCAGTATATATTTACAGAATGTTTTCTTATGCCACAACATATATAGTACAAATATAGTAATCTAAGGGGTCATAAGTTAGGAAATGGAACAAGTCTCCCCCATTCTGTCCCACGTTCTATGTTCTATTCATTAAAAAAGGAAAAATAAAAGTAAGCAATATGGCCCGCTTTAAGATTAAAAGGTAACAAATATTGGAAAATTGAAAGTTCTAACCCCTCTAGACTAAAC
>NC_051409.1:41903855-41903964 GCF_015228065.2 Penaeus monodon
TAAAAAGAGGGGAGAGAGAGGAGAAGAGAGATAAATGAAGAAGATGATATTAGAATAAAAAAATTTTTACACAGAACACAAAATACAAAATATAAAAAATTTTAAAAAT
>NC_051409.1:41904704-41904860 GCF_015228065.2 Penaeus monodon
CTCTTCGTTTTAAACAAAACATTAGAAACTAATGCAAAAAGCGGCTCAATTTTTTCCAGATCCCCTCCATCTAGGTGTGAAGCGTAAGCTTTTTTATATTTCACCAATATAAATTTTTTTAATTAATTTCAAGATTTTTGGTATAAAACATTATGA
>NC_051409.1:41905139-41905560 GCF_015228065.2 Penaeus monodon
AAAAAAGAAAATATATGCAAATCTGCATGTGGATAGCCCGGGTGCGTCCCTTGGAGTCCATCCGGGCCCGAAGGTGGGGCTGAGTGGTGAACATTTGGCACTTTTCCCCCCCAAACAGGGAACATTGTAAAACTTTGCACTTAACATGAAAAACACAGCAAATGAGAGGGTTTAGGAAAAGGGTCTGTGACAAATTGGGATTGAAGGCTTATAAACCTTTTTGCAGCGAAACACCCAGTAAAATGAAAATCTTAGCTTACCTTCACATTGGAAATAAACGAAGAAAAGGGAAAAATCCCTTTCCTCGTCTTTGTAGCCTTTTATGAAGCATTTGGTGCTACAACTCCAAAAACAAAAGGGAAAAATTTTTTGGGGTACAAGTACGTAACATATGCATGGCAAGAACATATCAATTAAAAAA
>NC_051409.1:41905607-41905724 GCF_015228065.2 Penaeus monodon
AATTAATCTAAACAAATATATAGAAAAAAAATAATATATTTTAAAAAAAAAAAAATAATAATAATTTTGTATATATGAAATAGATTAAAAGATATATATATATATTTTTTTTACAAA
>NC_051409.1:41905789-41906085 GCF_015228065.2 Penaeus monodon
GCGCACCATATAAATATATAATATATATATATATATAAATAATTAGATATATAAATTTTTAAATTAAATTAAATGTAATATATATAAACATATAATATATATAATATATATATATTATATTTATAAAATTTATATATATAGCATATATAATATATATAATTATAATTAATTTTAATAAATAATAATCGGTATATATATATAAGTATAATTTTAAAATTTTTATTATAAAATTATTATAATTATATATATATTATATAGTATATATTATGATTCTTTGGGGTCAATCATCTATATGC
>NC_051409.1:41906132-41906387 GCF_015228065.2 Penaeus monodon
AATTTTAATTTGTATATTATGTTATGATTATATAATATATAAATATATTATAATTTATTAAAAATTTTATAAAATAATATTTATTGTAATATTGTATTTATACATATATTATATTTTATATATAATATTATATTTATTATATATATTTTAATATGTATACAAATGAACTATTATGTGTAAGGGGTATATATTATATATATATATGTATATATGTAAATATAAAATAAATTATTATAATAAATTATATAATATATA
>NC_051409.1:41906429-41906593 GCF_015228065.2 Penaeus monodon
ACCATATATATATATTTTAATATAATTATATTAAATAATATATATTTATATTTTTATTTTTATTTTAAAAATACAAATACAACTATAGTATATAATATGATTTTTAAGTATAATATAAATAAATTTTTAGTTATATATGTATTCATATGCCTTAATATTAATTT
>NC_051409.1:41906644-41907135 GCF_015228065.2 Penaeus monodon
ATTATCTATGCATAAGTATTATATTATAATTTTAAAATATATATAAATATAAAATATATATAAAATAATATTAAAAAATATCATGTAAATTGAGATAACTACTACATATATAATATTTTATTATATAAAATATATTTTCATTTTATATTATATATAATTTTTGATAGAAAAAATATATTATATATTATATATATAATTAATAAATAAAATATTTTAATATATTATATTATATTAAAGATATTTTATTATTAAAAAAAAGATTTTTTTAATTTTTATTAAAAATATAATACTAATATAATATATAAAAAATATATATATATAAAAATATAAAAATTTATTTTAATTTTTATTTTAATAAAAATATATAACTTTAAAATTACAAAAACAAATATAAAAAATATATTTACATAAAGAATTATTTTTAAAAATATAAAAAATATATTTTTATATATAATTTTTTTTTAAATAAATAAGAAAAGAGTTAATTTTTA
>NC_051409.1:41907472-41907606 GCF_015228065.2 Penaeus monodon
TATCCAATTTTGGGTTTAATTTTTGTTTAAAATTTTAAAAAAAGGTTTGGGTTTCGGTGTTTTTTATTCCCCTTTTGTTTTTGAATTGGTTTAATAAATTAAAGGGGGGTTTTTACAACAATATTTTATTTGGG
>NC_051409.1:41907736-41907924 GCF_015228065.2 Penaeus monodon
TTGGGGTTTTGTGGGGTGGTGGGGTTTTTTAAAAAAATACAAACACAATATTATTTTTTTAATTTAAAAATTAAATTGGTTTTTTTTATTTTTTTTATATTTTTATTTACATATTTTTAATTATTATTTATATATGTTTTATATAAATTTTATATAAAAAATACTAATTTTTTATTTTATATTATATA
>NC_051409.1:41908170-41908266 GCF_015228065.2 Penaeus monodon
TTTAATTTTAATAATTTTGTTTATTATATAATTTATATATAAAAACCCCTATATAAAATTATAAATTTAAAAATATTGGGAAATTAACAAATTTAT
>NC_051409.1:41909801-41910159 GCF_015228065.2 Penaeus monodon
AATTTTCCTTTGCTTTGGAGTTGTAGCACCAAATGCTTCCATAAAAGTGACTACTTAATTGACTGAGTGAAAGTGACTTTTCCTTTCATTCTTGTTTATTTCTCAATGTGAAGGTAGAGCTATAGAGTTTCATTTACTGTGGTGCTTCGCTGCAACGTAAGGTTTATAAGCCTTCAATACCATGTTGTCACATGACTCCGTTTCCTAAATCCACTCATCATGTTGCTGTGTTCTTCATGTTAAGTGTCAAATGTTCTTATCAATGTTCACTGTTTGGGGGAGAAATGTGCCAAGTGTTCACCACGTCAGCCGCACCTTCGGTCCCGGATGGACTCCAAGTGGACGCACCTGGACTATC
>NC_051409.1:41910486-41910573 GCF_015228065.2 Penaeus monodon
CTTGAATTAATTAAAAATTTTATATACGGTGAATATATAAACAAGCTTTACGCTTCACACTAGGACTGGAGGTGCATCTGGCAAACA
>NC_051409.1:41914684-41914987 GCF_015228065.2 Penaeus monodon
GCTAGAAGTTTTGAGAGTAGTATCAAAAGAGGTTATGAAAATCAATAAATATTTAAACTTTGGTTGAAGAATTAGAAGAGTAACAACAAGTAGAATACCATCAGCAGCACAGCATCAAGAAGAAAAGATAAAGACAATAACAGCCATTGTACCAGTCGTAAAATTTCAGACAATATCAATAAAACACTCGAATACAGTATGATATGTGAATAAAGTTTGTCTCTGCATTAGGTAATAAACAAATATAACATTGTTACTGTATTCCATCTGACATGTTGGGTTTAAAAGTGACACGAACAAAAC
>NC_051409.1:41915140-41915298 GCF_015228065.2 Penaeus monodon
ACACACCTTTATGATAACCAGTATGGGTTAATGATTTGCAAATACATTCCCGCCCCCATTAAATTGAGGGTCGTTATCATACATTTTCACTGGATTTTGTCGGTGATAAAAATCTAAAATTGTTGTTGTTCTTATATGCAAATCCAGAGAAAAATATA
>NC_051409.1:41921667-41921745 GCF_015228065.2 Penaeus monodon
GGGGGGGGGTTTTTGTTACAAGAAACTAATTGCATAGTTTCCCTGACTTTTATAAACTGATATCAAAACCAATAAATC
>NC_051409.1:41926835-41926986 GCF_015228065.2 Penaeus monodon
TTTCTTTGATACATTGTCTTGTTTATTCAGGTCTCGCATGCATGGATATAATCTCTGAACATTTATTCACAGTCTCCCCACAGCACGACTCATAAACGTCACAACGTATAGACTATATTGTAGCTAAATCGGAAGTAACACAATTCCCTCG
>NC_051409.1:41927106-41927374 GCF_015228065.2 Penaeus monodon
TGCATATGGAACAAATAGGAAAAAATAAAAACGAAAAAATTGTGAAAAAGAACGATATTGATCAAGTTTTTGTATTCATTATCTTTTTAATCAGTTTATTTAGGTGTGGCCCCCTTTTCCCGCCTCCGTTCGTCTTGTATTTGATTGTCTCTATGTGCCTCTCTGGTGGTTTCCTTTTTTTTTCTTCACTCCCCTTTTCCCCGTAAAATATGTCCTGTGCAACTTTCAGCTTCTAATGTCTATCTTATTTTCCATCCTTCTACCTATT
>NC_051409.1:41933359-41933453 GCF_015228065.2 Penaeus monodon
TGTTTTACGAGGCGTCTATTTTGCCTATATTTGTGGCTCATCGGATATGTAAATGGATTATATTTATGTGAGAGTTGCGTATTTGAAAGATTAT
>NC_051409.1:41935270-41935825 GCF_015228065.2 Penaeus monodon
AAAGCCAGTCAGGGAAGTATTGTGGTGAAATTCAGGGAACATTTGTTAGCTTATTATGGCAGCTATGTTAGGTGCGGCCAAAGGGTTGATGGTATGAAAGATACTCAACAACATATCTCTGGGGAGAGCCCAATATCAAATGATTTGGCAAAGAAATACTTAATGCGACAAAAAGTAAATAAATATGTCTGTTGTGTAATGAAATATAAGTAACGGATGAAATATTTGTTGTTTAGGGTTATAAATGGATTATAGTTAACTTTAGTGACATCCACCGAATTTCGGCAAACTTACATTTTCATATTATTTGTATACATTATTGTGAACCTATTACTGTGATTATATGCATGAGTGAAATTCTAAGGAATTGAAGAGAGGAAGATATTTTCGGCGGCTTTCTCGTCTTCCATTTCTTTCCATTCGAAATAGTGACACAAAAAAATCTCACCATTTTAGACAAGTTAATTCTTTTGAATTTTTGCACACATCTATCTATGTATGTGTGTGCAGGAAGGTGTATGGGTGTTTGTGCTAATATGTGTAAGCAGGAAAACA
>NC_051409.1:41935906-41936207 GCF_015228065.2 Penaeus monodon
AATTAATAAATAAATAAACGAAAAGAGGAAAACGAAAGATGGTGTGTAAATGAAACCCTAAATGATATATGTAAATGAATAAACATAATGTATCTAAAATTAAGATGTAAGAAAGTTAAAAGAAATAAAACTTATGCGAGTTATATCAAAATAATTCCCTGTTTCTTGATTACTTTAGTTACTATTATGACCAGGTTTGTTAATTGTTCATGATACAAGGAATCGTCCGCTGTTTTGTCATGTTAGTTTAACCCTATCCCTCTTGGGATAGAAGGAGATCGAAAAAGGGAAAAAAGGAACA
>NC_051409.1:41937246-41937597 GCF_015228065.2 Penaeus monodon
GAATGTTATAGGAATGGGTATATAAGAGAGGAACGACACAATTTGAGATTACTTTGTCATGACCTACAATTATGTTGGAGTGCATAAGAGCAGCATTAAAAGCTATGAAAGGCAAAGATAACAGGAGAAGATGGAACTGTGACGTGATGATAAAAGCTACAGGAGAATTTGGAATAATGGAGAAATATGCTTTAGAGAATAAAATTTGTGACCGTGTGAAATATTCCAGAAGCATGAAGATCTGTCTTTATTGTAATTCCAAAGAAATACGTATTTGTTGAATGCTCTGAGAACAGACACCATTTCATTATGATACATTTGGTAAGTATTGTTTGAGATTCTAATGAATAG
>NC_051409.1:41938799-41938863 GCF_015228065.2 Penaeus monodon
ATGCATAGATTTGAGATGTAAAGATCACGAAAGGGTCTCGGAGGAAATATAATGGGCTTAGGGA
>NC_051409.1:41939150-41939484 GCF_015228065.2 Penaeus monodon
GTCATTGTACATAAGGCAGCCATGAGTTGTAGTACAGTTGGTGCCATACAATATGCTGTCAGACGATCAGTAACCTGATATCAAGACTCAGTGAGGAGAAATTAAAGCATTATTTATAACAAAGCTGAAGAATTAGATGAAAGTAAAGGGTTAAGAATAAACGTAGATACATAAAATGACCATAACCAAAGAGTAACCAAAAAGTGAACGCGCATATAAAAGTGGGAGATAAGAAGTAAAGCAAGTTAAACGTTTTATTTTACATCTCTGAAGTACTGTTCGTGATCAAGGGAACAGTGAGAAACATATTGTAGAAAGGACTGGTTTGACGAAG
>NC_051409.1:41944253-41944336 GCF_015228065.2 Penaeus monodon
ATGGGCTATCGGAGGCCAGCAGAAATTGGGAGAGGATTGACCCTTCAAGTCAGCATCACACACACACGATGGGGTTTAGGGCC
>NC_051409.1:41947240-41947338 GCF_015228065.2 Penaeus monodon
GTCTTTTCTCATCGTGAGAAGGGCTCGGGGGCATTAGTCGAATACAGGGATTTTAACCACGACCATCTGCCCAATTATATTATAAATTTAAAAAATTA
>NC_051409.1:41948789-41949470 GCF_015228065.2 Penaeus monodon
TGTTGTATTATCATACAAACACACCACACACACGATCTTTTTCCTACCACCAAATGCCATCTTCGCAAAAGCCCTTTCTACAATATGTTTCTCACGTTCCCTTGACAGACAGTACTTCAGAGATGTAAAATAAAACGTTTAATTTTGCTTTACTTCCTTATCCACATTTTATCTTCGCGTTATTTGGTTTACCTTTTTTTATTGTCATTTTTTTGTATTACGTTTATTCTTAACCCTTTACTTCATCTACTTCCTTCAGCTTGCCACTAATGCTTTTAATTTTGAGTCTGTATCAGTACTGTATCGTCTGCATATCTAAAGCCTACTAATAAAACTACATGGCTGCTTACTGTAAATGAAAAAAAAATCTGGTGATACACACATCCTTGTCTTCTCCTCTCCTTTTCATTCCCGTCTTTTCATCATCTACTCTCATGCTGTTCCCGACCAATACATGATAAAAACACCTGGGGTCTGCTCATCAATTCCTATGTCTTTTAAATCTTAGCCATTTCCATGTTTCCTTGTCAAATGCTTTCTCAAAAATTTCAAAAAAATAAAAAAACATTTTTTTCGAATTTTAACGTTCTTTTTTAATCATTTTAAAGCAAATATTTCATTTGTGGGAACCTTTCCTTCCCTAAGCCCTACTATTCCTCCGAGCCCCCTTTTGTTGATCTT
>NC_051409.1:41950594-41950919 GCF_015228065.2 Penaeus monodon
TTCTATTCATTATAACTCTAAACAATATTTTAAAAAATTTAAATTTCAAAATGATAATGGTTCTTTCTAAATAAGCATTCAAAAAAAACGAAATTTGTTTGGTTACAAAAAAGACAGATTCTTTCCCCTGTTTTTGGGAAAATATTTCCACTGCCCAAAAAATTTCCCTCCTGTATTTTTTATCATCACTCTCACATTTTCCATCTTCCCCCTGTTTCTTTCCTTTTTCAAAGTTTTTTTACTGTGCCTTATTTCACCCAAACCTAATTGTTGCCCTGAAAAAGGGTATTTTCAATTGGGGTATCTCTTTTCTTTACCATTAATA
>NC_051409.1:41953940-41954276 GCF_015228065.2 Penaeus monodon
GGGGTTTTAAATGAATCCCTAGATATACTTTTTGGGCCCTTCTGGCTGTTCCTTTTTTCCCTTTTTCGTCCCTTTTCTATCCCAAGAGGGATATGGTTAAACTAACATGAAAAAACCCGGGGAACAAATTTCTTGATCATAAAAAATTTAACAAACCTGGTCTTAGGGGGAACTAAAGAAAATCAAAAAACGGGGAATTTAAATTTTGTTTATAACTCGCATAAGTTTTATTTTTTTTAAAACTTTCTTACTTTTTTAATTTTTAGATACATTATGTTTATTCATTTACATATATCATTTAGGGTTTCATTTAACACCATCTTTCTTTTTTCCCCC
>NC_051409.1:41954367-41954927 GCF_015228065.2 Penaeus monodon
TTCCTGCTTACACATATTAGCACAAAAACCCATACCCCTTTCCTGCACAAACTCCATAGATAGATGTGTGAAAAAATTCAAAAAAATTTAAATTTGTCTAAAAGGGTTTAATTTTTTTTTTGTGTCACTATTTCGAATGGAAAGAAATGGAAGACAGAAAGCCGCCAAAAATATCTTCCTTCTTCAATTCCCTTTGAATTTCACTCATGCATATAATCACAGTATAGGTTCACAAAAATTTATACAAAAAATATGAAAAAGTAAGTTTGCCGAAAATTCCCGGGGGGTCACTAAAATTTAAATTAACCCTTTATAAACCCCAAAACCCAAAAAATATTTTTCCGTTACTTTATTTTATTACCAACCCGACATATTTATTTACTTTTTGTCGCAAATTTAAATTTTCCTTGCCCAAAACATTTATATTGGGCTCCCCCCCCAGAGATTGTTTTTTGATTACTTTCTACCATCAAACCCCTTTTGGCCCCCACCTAAAATAGCTGCCATAAAAGCAACAAATGTTCCCTGAATTTCACCACAATACTTCCCTGACTGGCTTT
>NC_051409.1:41956662-41956837 GCF_015228065.2 Penaeus monodon
ATTTTTTAATTAAAAAGGCCCGGTTATAGTAAACACAAAAACCCTTTCCCAAAACGCAACCCCTCACATAAATATAATCCATTTTCATACCCATGATCCCCCAAAAGTAGGCAAAATAACGCATCGTAACATAAAATTTAAAAAAAATTGAGCTCCCGATTAAAATATATTTAAA
>NC_051409.1:41957394-41957473 GCF_015228065.2 Penaeus monodon
TAAAATAATTTTATAATTAAAACATAATATCTGTAATATGTATTATTCCCTTTGCTTTCTATAATATTTTTATATTTTA
>NC_051409.1:41957730-41958040 GCF_015228065.2 Penaeus monodon
TCCCCTTTTTGGGACTCTTACAAATTACCTATACAAAATCACACACCCCACCGCACGTAAAATACAACACCCCCTAAAAAGGGAGAAAGGGGGGAAAATAGATAGACATGAAGCTGAAAAATTCCCCAGAAATATTTTTACGGGGAAAGGGTTGGGGTGAAAAGGGGAAAAAAGGGAAAACCCCCAGAAAAGGAAACATAGAGAAAAATCAAATACAAACGAACGGGGGGCGAAAAAAGGGGGGGCCCCCTAACTAAACCCGATTTTTTAAAAAATAATAAAAATTGAAACAAAATCGTTCTTTTCACAA
>NC_051409.1:41958077-41958150 GCF_015228065.2 Penaeus monodon
CCTATGCATGTGGGATGTGGGGGCTTTTTTTTTTTTTTTAGTATGTAAGTGTTGAGAGTTTAGTAAATTTTTT
>NC_051409.1:41958213-41958403 GCF_015228065.2 Penaeus monodon
TTCGAGGGGTTGGGGGTTTCTTCCGAATTAGTCCCCCAAAATAGTTTATAAAGTTTTTGACGTGGATGAGTCTGTGGCTGTGGGGAAGGCCCCTTTAATAAAAGTTCCCGAGATCATAATTCCCTCATGCGGGCCTGAATAAACAAGCCAAAAGTATCCAAAGAAAATTTTTTATGTTTTATGTAAAAAT
>NC_051409.1:41971542-41971687 GCF_015228065.2 Penaeus monodon
ATTTTCTTTGGATACATTTGGCTTGTTTATTCAGGTCTCGCATGCATGGATATGATCTCTGAACATTTATTCACAGGTCTCCCCACAGCCACAGACTCATACACGTCACAACGTATAAACTATATTGTAGACTAATTCGGAAGTA
>NC_051409.1:41971830-41972087 GCF_015228065.2 Penaeus monodon
GGAACAAATAAGGAAAAATTAAAAACGAAAAAAATTGTGAAAAGAACGATATTGATCAAGTTTTATTATCTTTTAAAATCAGTTATGTCTAGGTGGGGCCCCCTTTTTCTCCTCCGTTCGTTTTGTATTTGATTGTCTCTATGTTTCCTCTCTGGTGGTTTCCTTTTTCCTTTTCACTCCCCCTTTCCCCCTAAAATATTTTTTGGGCACTTTTAGCTTTTAGTCTTCTATTTTCCATCCTTTTTACCTATTTTTAC
>NC_051409.1:41974415-41974945 GCF_015228065.2 Penaeus monodon
TGTGGTGAAATTCAGGGAACATTTGTTAGCTTATTATGGCAGCTATGTTAGGTGCGGCCAAAGGGTTGATGGTATGAAAGATAATCAACAACACATCTCTGGGGAGAGCCCAATATCAAATGATTTGGCAAGGAAATACTTAATGCGACAAAAAGTAAATAAATATGTCTGTTGTGTAATGAAATATAAGTAACGGATGAAATATTTGTTGTTTAGGGTTATAAATGGATTATAGTTAACTTTAGTGACATCCACCGAATTTCGGCAAACTTACATTTTCATATTATTTGTATACATTATTGTGAACCTATTACTGTGATTATATGCATGAGTGAAATTCTAAGGAATTGAAGAAAGGAAGATATTTTCGGCGGCTTTCTCGTCTTCCATTTCTTTCCATTCGAAATAGTGACACAAAAAAATCTCACCATTTTAGACAAGTTAATTCTTTTGAATTTTTGCACACATCTATCTATGTATGTTTGTGCAGGAAGGTGTATGGGTGTTTGTGCTAATATGTGTAAGCAGGA
>NC_051409.1:41975033-41975312 GCF_015228065.2 Penaeus monodon
AAGAGGAAAACGAAAGATGGTGTGTAAATGAAACCCTAAATGATATATGTAAATGAATAAACATAATGTATCTAAAATTAAAATGTAAGAAAGTTAAAAGAAATAAAACTTATGCGAGTTATATCAAAATAATTCCCTGTTTCTTGATTACTTTAGTTACTCCTATGACCAGGTTTGTTAATTGTTTATGATACAAGAAATAGTCCGCTGTTTTGTCATGTTAGTTTAACCATATCCCTCTTGGGATAGAAGGAGATCGAAAAAGGGAAAAAAGGAACA
>NC_051409.1:41978238-41978535 GCF_015228065.2 Penaeus monodon
AAAAATGTTATAAAAGGGGTAATAAAAGAAGATACAAAATTTGAAGAATTTTGGTCAGACATAAAATATTTTGGGAAAAATAAGAGCAGCAGTAAAAGCTATGAAAAAAAAAAGATAACGGGAGAAGAGGAATGTGAGAGTGTGAAAAAGTACGGAGAATTTGGACAGTGGAAATATTAAAAAAGCAGTAAAAAGAATTGTCTTTATTGAATTCCAAAAAAAATACGTTTTTTTGAAGGCTGAGAACAAAACCATTATTATGAAAAAATTGGAAAGATTGTGGAGTTAAATGAATAG
>NC_051409.1:41980093-41980351 GCF_015228065.2 Penaeus monodon
TTAAAAGCATTAGTGAGCAAGCTGAAGGAAGTAGATGAAAGTAAAGGGTTAAGAATAAACGTAGATACAATAAAATGACAATAACAAAGAGTAAACACAAAGTGAACGCGAAGATAAAAGTGTGAGATAAGGAAGTAAAGCAAGTTAAACGTTTTATTTTACATCTCTGAAGTACTGTTCGTGATCAAGGGAACGTGAGAAACATATTGTAGAAAGGACGTTTGACGAAGATGGCATTTGGTGGTAGGAACAAGATCG
>NC_051409.1:41981045-41981293 GCF_015228065.2 Penaeus monodon
ACCACCAAATGCCATCTTCGTCAAACCAGTCCTTTTTACAATATGTTTCTCACTGTTCCCTTGATCACGAACAGTACTTCACAGATGTAAAATAAAACGTTTAACTTGCTTTACTTCCTTATCTCCCACTTTTA
The DNA here is from genome assembly GCF_015228065.2 of Penaeus monodon. Lineage (NCBI taxonomy): Eukaryota > Metazoa > Arthropoda > Malacostraca > Decapoda > Penaeidae > Penaeus > Penaeus monodon. The sequence goes on from NC_051409.1 coordinate 41,981,180, forward strand.
TCTTCGCGTTCACTTTGTGTTTACTCTTTGTTATTGTCATTTTATTGTATCTACGTTTATTCTTAACCCTTTACTTTCATCTACTTCCTTCAGCTTGCTCACTAATGCTTTTAA
>NC_051409.1:41982882-41983171 GCF_015228065.2 Penaeus monodon
CTATTCATTATAACTCTCAACAATACTTTACCAAATTTATTCATAATGATAATGGTTCTGTTCTCAGAGCATTCAAAAATACGTATTTTGTTTGGAATTACAATAAAGACAGATTCTTTCACTGCTTTTGGAATATTTCCACTGTCACAAATTCTCCTGTAGCTTTTATCATCACTCTCACAGTTCCATCTTCTCCTGTTATCTTTCCTTTTTCATAGCTTTTACTGCTGCTCTTATTTCATCCAACATAATTGTATGTCATGACAAAGTATCTTCAAATTGTGGTATC
>NC_051409.1:41986081-41986286 GCF_015228065.2 Penaeus monodon
CTATTTGCCTCTGGCTGTTCCTTTTTTCCCTTTTTCGATCTCCTTCTATCCCAAGAGGGATATGGTTAAACTAACATGACAAAACAGCGGACTATTTTTTGTATCTAAACAATTAACAAACCTGGTCATAGGAGTAACTAAAGTAATCAAGAAACAGGGAATTATTTTGATATAACTCGCATAAGTTTTATTTCTTTTAACTTTC
>NC_051409.1:41986462-41986992 GCF_015228065.2 Penaeus monodon
TCCTGCTACACATATTAGCACAAACACCCATACACCTTCCTGCACAAACATACATAGATAGATGTGTGCAAAAATTCAAAAGAATTAACTTGTCTAAAATGGTGAGATTTTTTGTGTCACTATTTCGAATGGAAGAAATGGAAGACGAGAAAGCCGCCGAAAATATCTTCCTTTCTTAAATTTCCTTAGAATTCACTCATGCATATAATCACAGTAATAGGTTCACAATAATGTATACAAATAATATGAAAATGTAAGTTTGCCGAAATTCGGTGGATGTCACTAAAGTTAACTATAATCCATTTATAACCCTAAACAACAAATTATTTCATCCGTTACTTATATTTCATTACACAACAGACATATTTATTTACTTTTTGTCGCATTAAGTATTTCCTTGCCAAATCATTGATATTGGGCTCTCCCCAGAGATGTGTTGTTGATTATCTTTCATACCCTCAACCCTTTGGCCGCACCTAACATAGCTGCCATAATAAGCTAACAAATGTTCCCTGAATTTCACCACAATA
>NC_051409.1:41988409-41988484 GCF_015228065.2 Penaeus monodon
TCCGATGAGCCACAAATGTAGGCAAAATAGACGCATCGTAAAATAAATTAAATAAAAAATTGAGCTTGATTAACA
>NC_051409.1:41997069-41997616 GCF_015228065.2 Penaeus monodon
AAAGCCATCAGGAAGTATTGTGGTAAAATTCGGAACATTTGTTAGCTTATTATGGCAGCTATGTTTAGGTGCGGCCAAAGGTTTGATGGTATGAAAGATACTCACACATATCTCTGGGAGAGCCAATATCAATGATTTGGCAAAAAAATACTTAATGCGACAAAAAATAAATAAATATGTCTGTTTTTGTAATGAAATAAAGTAACGGATAAAAATTTGTTTTTTTAGGGTTATAAAAGGATTATAGTTTAACTTTAGTGACATCCCCGAATTTCGGCAAACTTACATTTTCATATTATTTGTATACATTATTGTGAACCTATTACTGTGATTATATGCATTTATGAAATTCTAAGAATTGAAGAGAGGAGGGTATTTTCGGCGGCTTTCTCGTCTTCCCATTTCTTTCCATTCGAAATAGTGACACAAAAAAAACTCACCATTTTAGACAAGTTAATTCTTTTGAATTTTTTTCACACATCTATCTTGTATGTGTGTGCAGGAAGGTGTATGGGGGTTTGTGCTAATATGTGTAAGCAGGAAAACA
>NC_051409.1:41997687-41997946 GCF_015228065.2 Penaeus monodon
ATAAATTATAAAATAACGAAAAGGAAACAGAGGTTGTTAAATGAAACCCTAAATGATATATGTAAATGAATAAACATAATGTATCAAAAATTAAGATGTAAAAAGTTAAAAGAAATAAAACTTATGCGAGTTATATCAAAATAATTCCCTGTTTCTTGATTACTTTAGTTACTATTATGACCAGGTTTGTTAATTGTTTCATGATAAAAGGAATCGCCGCTGTTTTGTCATGTTAGTTTAACCCTATCCCTTTTGGGGA
>NC_051409.1:41998922-41999244 GCF_015228065.2 Penaeus monodon
AGATACCACAATTTGAAGATACTTTGTCATGACTACAATTATGTTGGATGAAATAAGAGCAGCAGTAAAAGCTATGAAAAAGGAAAGATAACAGGAGAAGATGGAACTGTGAGAGTGATGATAAAAGCTACAGGAGAATTTGGAATAATGGAGAAATATGCTTTAGAGAATAAAATTTGTGACAGTGGAAATATTCCAGAAGCAGTGAAAGAATCTGTCTTTATTGTAATTCCAAAGAAATTACGTATTTTTGAATGCTCTGAGAACAGAACCATTATCATTATGAATAATTTGGTAAAATATTGTTGAGATTATAATGATA
>NC_051409.1:42000421-42001061 GCF_015228065.2 Penaeus monodon
ACGAAAGGGTCTCGGAGGAATAGTTGGGCTTGGGGAAAGGACAGGGTACCACAAATGCAATATTTGCTTAAAAATGTAAAAAAAAGAAAGTTAAAATTTCAAAAAAATTTTTTTTATGTGTTTTGTAGTTTTTTGAGAAAGCATTTGACCGTAAAACATGAAAAAAGGCTAAGATCTTGAAAGACATAGAATTGTGAGACAGACACCAGGCTGTATTATCATTATTGAATCGGGAAAGCAGCATGAGAGAATGATGAAAGACTGGAATGAAATGGGAGAGGAGTAAAAAAAGGATGGGGTTTTATCACCAATTTTTTTCATTGTACGTAAGCAGCCTGTGTTGTAGTAGTGGGCATAGATATGCGGGGACAACAGTAGATAAGATAAAGGAAAAATTAAAACATTATGGCAAGCTGAAGGAAGTAATAAAGAAAAGGGGTTAAAAATAAACGTAGATACAAAAAAATGACAATAACAAAGAGTAACCAAAGTGAACCGAAGAAAAGTGGAAAAAAGGAAGTAAAGCAAGTTAAACGTTTTATTTTAATCTTTAAGTACTGTTTGTGATCAAGGGGAACTTTTAGAACAAAATTGTAAAAGGACTGGTTTACGAAGATGGCATTTGGGGGTGGAACAAATC
>NC_051409.1:42009489-42009708 GCF_015228065.2 Penaeus monodon
AGAAGTGAATATCAATTTTAAAATGTTTTCTAATGATTCCATTTCTCAGAAACGTGAATGTAATGAGGATTCTGCTTGGGGTTATTACGTGTTCAGTTACCCAGGTAGCACTAAAGGCTAATCATATTTCATGAATCAAATTGCTTCAGGGATTGATTTCGAAGAGGTAAATATTTGCTTGGCTAAAGCTGATTTGGGAAATGTTTACCATGAGATCTG
>NC_051409.1:42010030-42010247 GCF_015228065.2 Penaeus monodon
TATGCCGACAATTTTAGATTGAAAAGTATTTTGTAAATTTAACTTATGTGTAGTTTCCAGGAATATTGTGATATTCGTTTACTTTATAATTCATATCTTTTTAGATTCACTACATTAAGTTGTAATATCCTTGAATTAATCATGACCTCTATTATGTTTTAACAAAGAAGTATGTGTGATATGATTTTGTATGTAACTATTTTGTTTATAAGCATGT
>NC_051409.1:42010333-42011080 GCF_015228065.2 Penaeus monodon
TGTTAAATTAAAAGAAGAAAGAAGTTACTATGATTCTGTTAACACTGGTCCTGATTTTTTTTTCTCTGCATCCCCACTAGAAGTTCCATAGCTGTTACTATTAAGAAAAGGTTATGGTGATCGAATACTAAAAACTTATATTAATTACGAGAAATTCATATTTAAGGAGGAAAAGTGTCTTGGTTTAGTTATTTCTTAAGAATGTTTAAAACATAACCTTAATCCAAAAATTGAAGACTTAAACTTTGTAAAGTCAGAATCAATAATATGGTATGTAAGTATTTCTAAACTGAACTCAAAGTGAAAATAGGGAGGCAAAAAGTCATAAATATAAAATCATAGCTTTGGAAAATTAAATAAAATAATATACTTCATACCCTGATTTCAACCATCTAAGATGTACGGAAAGTTGTAATTAACAGTCTTTGAAAACTGTTGAGAGTTCATAAAAAGAAATTACTCCAGTTGGGTTTGAACAAATACAGGATAACTTTAGATCCAAATAATTTGTTTTTAATTTCTCGAATGTAAATTTATAACACAATATAAAATCTTTGCTAGCTAATAGTCTGAAATTTTGCTTTCCTCCTCCTAAATTAAAGTTTGCCCAGTTCATTAAATTACCATAATCCGTAAATGATAGAACTGAAACCGAAAATCATAGAAAATCTCTTATCAAAAAACGAGCATTCTCTTTACTTTATTCTGAAAGAAAAGAAAAGGGGAAAGATAGTTTTCTGACTCAGA
>NC_051409.1:42011560-42012437 GCF_015228065.2 Penaeus monodon
TTTTTCTTGAAAAGAACGTCCTACCTCTTTTAAACCTTGTCATTATTTACGTTGAGTCCAAAGGTTGCCTACCTTTTTCAGATATTAATATCTCTCGTGAAAACAATGCTTTCATTTTTGTGTACAGAAAACCTACCTACAAATAACTTAGTGTCAAGTTTATATACAGAGTATTCATAATATCTAGGAACTATTTCATTTTCACCAAGTAGTTAAATTTATTATCAATATCCTTAAGATAAATGAATTTCCTCTAAATTTCATTTCAATAACATCAAGAAAACTTTGAATTAATCAGAGTCTCCTGAATTTATCCCTCATCTGTACCAATTTTTATAAAACTATAATGTTTAGATGTTTTAAGTCACAATTTGGATAAGAAATTACTTGAAATTGTCCACAAAAAATACAGTACAGTAAAGTTAAAAATAATTTGCACAGATACAATAACTAATGGTAACCTGTTTAAATTCAAAGATAGAATCTGTAAGCCTTTGTGCTCTTCCATCATAAGTTTTCCTGTGATAGCTGTAATGTTATTTAGGTGAGAAAAAATCCTGCAATTTGCTTATCCGTATGGAAGAACACAGAGGCTTCTTTTAAAGGAATAAAGGATTAAAACTTCAAACCCAAATAAATCTTAAATTAGAAGCCATTCCTTGTAAGAAAATCATCCCTTTTCTTATGATAATTATGAAATTTTGGACTCTCCCCAGTCAGATTTATACCTAAACATTCTAGAAAACTTTTGGGTATAGATATTAAAACCAAATTTTGATTAATACTTTTCCTCAATTGACATTGGAATCTTCAAATAGTTGCCCATAATCTATTCGTTTTCTTTATTCTCAGGATAAATAGGTCGTTGAGTTTTTTG
>NC_051409.1:42013748-42013843 GCF_015228065.2 Penaeus monodon
TATCATAAATTGAAAAATCTAAGTTTAAAAAGTTCATAAAAAAATAATCAAGGGAACTGAAAGCTAGTTCCTTTTAAGACTTAAAAATTTATAAT
>NC_051409.1:42021818-42021897 GCF_015228065.2 Penaeus monodon
GGGACAGGTGGTGCTTGTCCTTTTTTTATGATTTCGTAACTTTTTGCGTGGGGGAGTGATTGTTACCTTTTTTTACCAA
>NC_051409.1:42023281-42023428 GCF_015228065.2 Penaeus monodon
CGTTTCTGGCTCCCTTTCATCCAAGATACCAACGAGTGTTTTGCGGAAGGCGCCTGTCCATGAGAACATTTCCCAGGATAATTCTTAGGAGTTATTGGAAGGCAAGTGTATGATTCATAGTTTTCCTGTGAGAAGATGCGCCTCCAA
>NC_051409.1:42024137-42024252 GCF_015228065.2 Penaeus monodon
AAACCCCACTGGCTCCCGGACAGACGCCAAAGCACACACTCACACACCAATGAACGGCGGCCTTGACCTTCAATTAGACATGTTATTTTATCGCTCACCGGCCAAGGAACTATCC
>NC_051409.1:42024549-42024653 GCF_015228065.2 Penaeus monodon
GATGTAAAGATAGTATATAGATATATATATGCAGGTAGCCAGAAATGGTTAGCGATAAAGGTGAATGATGGATAGATGGATAAACAGACATAGATATAGGTATG
>NC_051409.1:42024796-42024976 GCF_015228065.2 Penaeus monodon
ATCACACAGATTGTAAGATAAATAATTTCACTGATGTACATAGTACCATAGAGTACCATTACATTTTGATGCTAAATAATGTGTCCGAACTAGACACATCTTGAAATGAATACAGCTGAATGGCCTCCCTCTATTTCCTCATTAGTGTAAGAGAAAAAGTAAAAGATGTAGCCACATCAA
>NC_051409.1:42025072-42025415 GCF_015228065.2 Penaeus monodon
TGTCGTCACCGCGTATGGTCATCTCCCTCACCATCTCCCCTCAGATATCAATTTAACCTCCGACTCCCATCACCAAGGCAACGCCAGGAGATCTTCAGAAGTGGCTCTATCACACGTGTTTGAGAAAGAAGGAGGAAGCGTCCAGTGATCAAATACAGGTTGATGGGATTGCAAACTGCCCCCCTTTTCATTGCAAGCAGTTATTTGAGATCTTGCCTGCGTCATTTCCAAGCACCAGTTTGAGTTTCAGTGTCAAGAGGGGTAAGATAGGACAGTGTGAAAGCTTCTTTGTCTGTCGTGATTTCTCTTTGAATACCTTTTTTCTTTAATTATTTTTTTTACA
>NC_051409.1:42025437-42026281 GCF_015228065.2 Penaeus monodon
AGTTTCCTTTTCCTTTTTTCTTATTTTTTCATATATGTATTCCTAATTAGCAACAGAGGACCAGCACTCTTAGACACAAAAATATATTTATAATGACTTTTTAAAATACAGTGTTAACAGCTTCATTTGAAGATTGTCAAACTTTAAATTAATACTATTACTGATTGTATATATATAGAAAGCATACAAAAAAACGAACACGTTTCTAAAACGGCCACGTAAACCATGATTGCAAAAGAAGTTTTTCCTAAACATAACTACTTCGAGTGATCGTTGACAAACGTCGGTCGCCTTTATTCATAATGTTCTTCAGTTTCGAAGGTCAGCATGAAACAGTATTGCACTCAACAGAGCTCACGTTTGTCGTCACAATTTGCTTTCGCAGGAAGATATTTGCATTCCTTATTGAACGGTTAGGTGGTCGCGCTTATTGTTATTGTTGACATGAAGTCTTCCCGTTTATAAACAGTTATTGAACTCACGCGTCTAACGATTCGTATACTTTTACCACTCAGCATTTATTGGTATTAGATTTAACACTATAATCTTGTTTCATTCAGCATGTAATTGTGCTTTAGTATATACGATGAAGTCACAACAAGAGGTATTTCCTTACTAATAACATGGTAAAATTCCATTCTCCTCCTGACAATATTAGTTAAAACCAGGCGTTGTACAAATAACAAATGCGTTTGTGTTTCTTTTTTTATCAGCACGTTAATATTTTGTCATTCTAGTCGAGCGGTATTTTCAATGAAAGTCATGAACTTACATTACTTCTCGTAGGAACGTCCACTTTGAATACATTGTCAAAAGAGTTTACTCTTACTCGAAACGTCATGAC
>NC_051409.1:42026333-42026443 GCF_015228065.2 Penaeus monodon
CACAATGCCGGATCTGTACTAATATTCTTATAACGTTGGTTAAACTTAATTCGTCTGTTCCACAAATTAAGATATGGTCCTGATGTTTTAATAGTGAAAAATCGGATTTG
>NC_051409.1:42026472-42026602 GCF_015228065.2 Penaeus monodon
CTTTCATATTTTATCTCAATATCTGGCTGACTGATTTACAATACCAGGTATTTCACTTACATTGGTATAATGGGTAGATTACAGACGTACATTCATAGGCACATATATACACGCGTGTATATATGTTTAC
>NC_051409.1:42026696-42026971 GCF_015228065.2 Penaeus monodon
TGTTTGATAACAATAATACATTTTCCAAAACATGCGAAATGTCATATAACATTCAATTAATAATTTGTTAGATCCTAATGCCAAAATCCGCATAACAGTAATTTCACTTTATCCACATTAACCCTACTAGATTATAAACAAATATCATAATATTAGATTGTTATTATAGCTAGTAAAAAATACAAATGCATAAAGCTGTTTTTTTCCGGTATTTTTTAAACAGAGTATTTCGTTTTGTTTTTCTTTTTTAAAGCAATTATCGTCACAAGTTTTAG
>NC_051409.1:42027110-42027314 GCF_015228065.2 Penaeus monodon
TAGCAATTGTTTAAGTGCTAAGTCTCTTTACTCTCTGATCTATACATCAATTGAAGTTGATGTTTCTTTCTCACTGTTTTTATTTATGTGTTTCTGAGGTTCTTTATAATTATCATTAATATTATAATGATTTTTCCTCATCTACTCTCTGTCCTCCTTCTTTCCTTGTCTTGTTATTATATAGTTTAATTTCCCTTGCCTTTC
>NC_051409.1:42037731-42037834 GCF_015228065.2 Penaeus monodon
AGAACCTCAGAAACACATAAATAAAAACAGTGAGAAAGAAACATCAACTTGAATTGATGTATAGATCAGAGAGTAAAGAGACTTAGCACTTAAACAATTGCTA
>NC_051409.1:42037973-42038246 GCF_015228065.2 Penaeus monodon
CTAAAACTTGTGACGATAATTGCTTTAAAAAAGAAAAACAAAACGAAATACTCTGTTTAAAAAATACCGGAAAATAACAGCTTTATGCATTTGTATTTTTTACTAGCTCTAATAAAAATCTAATATTATGATATTTGTTTATAATCTAGTAGGGTTAATGTGGATAAAGTGAAATTACTGTTATGCGGATTTTGGCATTAGGATCTAACAAAAAATTAATTGAATGTTATATGACATTTCGCATGTTTGGAAATGTATTTTTGTTATCAAACA
>NC_051409.1:42038328-42038468 GCF_015228065.2 Penaeus monodon
GAATATATGTAAACATATTTCCCCGCGTGTATATATGTGCCTATGAATGTACGTCTGTAATCTACCCATTATACCCAAAGTAAATGAAATACCTGGTATTGTAAAACAGTCAGCCAGATATTTAGATAAAAAAATGAAAG
>NC_051409.1:42038497-42038629 GCF_015228065.2 Penaeus monodon
CAAATCCGATTTTTCACTATTAAACATCAGGACCATATCTTTAATTTGTGGAGCAGACGAATTAAATTTAACCAACGTTATAAGAATATAGTACAGATCCGGCATTGTGAAAATTTTAATGCAATCAACTCC
>NC_051409.1:42038658-42039494 GCF_015228065.2 Penaeus monodon
GTCATGACGTTTCGAGTAAGAGTAAACTCTTTTGACAATGTATTCAAAGTGGACGTTCCTACGAGAAGTAATGTAAGTTCATGACTTTCATTGAAATACCGCTCGACTAGAATGACAAATATTAACGTGCTGATAACAAAGAACACAACGCATTTGTTATTTGTACAACGCCTGGTTTTAACTAATATTGTCAGGAGGAGAATGGAATTTTACCATGTTATTAGTAAGGAAATACCTCTTGTTGTGACTTCATCGTATATACTAAAGCACAATTACATGCTGAATGAAACAAGATTAAGTGTTAAATCTAATACCAATAATGCTGAGTGGTAAAAGTATACGAATCGTTAGACGCGTGAGTTCAATAACTGTTTATAAACGGGAAGACTTCATGTCAACAATAACAATAAGCGCGACCACCTAACCGTTCAATAAGGAATGCAAATATCTTCCTGCGAAAGCAAATTGTGACGACAAACGTGAGCTCTGTTGAGTGCAATACTGTTTCATGCTGACCTTCGAAACTGAAGAACATTATGAATAAAGGCGACCGACGTTTGTCAACGATCACTCGAAGTAGTTATGTTTAGGAAAACTTCTTTTGCAATCATGGTTTACGTGGCCGTTTAGAAACGTGTTTCGTTTTTTTGTATGCTTTCTATATATATACAATCAGTAATAGTATTAATTTAAAGTTTGACAGTCTTCAAATGAAGCTGTTAACACTGTATTTTAAAAAGTCATTATAAATATATTTTTGTGTCTAAGAGTGCTGGTCCTCTGTTGCTAATTAGGAATACATATATGAAAAAATAAGAAAAAAGGAAAAGGAAACT
>NC_051409.1:42039516-42039813 GCF_015228065.2 Penaeus monodon
TGTAAAAAAAATAATTAAAGAAACAAGGTATTCAAAGAGAAATCACGACAGACAAAGAAGCTTTCACACTGTCCTATCTTACCCCTCTTGACACTGAAACTCAAACTGGTGCTTGAAATGACGCAGGCAAGATCTCAAATAACTGCTGCAATGAAAAGGGGGGCAGTTTGCAATCCCATCAACCTGTATTTGATCACTGGACGCTTCCTCCTTCTTTCTCAACACGTGTGATAGAGCCACTTCTGAAGATCTCCTGGCGTTGCCTTGGTGATGGGAGTCGGAGGTTAATTGATATCT
>NC_051409.1:42039950-42040126 GCF_015228065.2 Penaeus monodon
TTGATGTGGCTACATCTTTTACTTTTCTCTACACTAATGAGGAAATAGAGGGAGGCCATTCAGCTGTATTTATTTCAAGATGTGTTTAGTTCGGACACATTATTTAGCATCAAAATGTAATGGTACTCTATGGTACTATGTACATCAGTGAAATATTTATCTTACAATCGTGTGAT
>NC_051409.1:42040654-42040759 GCF_015228065.2 Penaeus monodon
GGATAGTTCCTTGCCGGTGAGCGATAAAATAACATGTCTAATTGAAGGTCAGGCCGCGTTCATTGGTGTGTGAGTGTGTGCTTTGCGTCTGTCCGGGAGCCAGTG
>NC_051409.1:42041504-42041648 GCF_015228065.2 Penaeus monodon
TTGGAGGCGCATCTTCTCACAGGAAAACTATGAATCATACACTTGCCTTCCAATAACTCCTAAGAATTATCCTGGGAAATGTTCTCATGGACAGGCGCCTTCCGCAAAACACTCGTTGGTATCTTGGATAAAGGAGCCAGAACG
>NC_051409.1:42042763-42042967 GCF_015228065.2 Penaeus monodon
TTTTTTTATTTCTTCTTTTTTTTTTTTATTTTTTTTATTTTTCTTTTATTTTTTTTTTTTTATATTGCTTTTTCGGGTTTTTTTTTTATTTATTTTTTTTTATTTTTTTTTCTTTTATTTGTTTTATAATATTTTTTTTTTTTTTTTTTTTTAATTTTTTTTTGTTTATTTTTTTCTGCTGGCAAATTTTTTGCCCCTTCCGGG
>NC_051409.1:42043802-42044040 GCF_015228065.2 Penaeus monodon
AAAAAGGTGTGCGATCAACTACGGGTATGCGTGTTTGTATGTTCTTTTATGTTTTCTATTTGCTTGTTTTCTCACTTCGCTGTTGATCAAAATCAGATTTGTTCCTCCTTCCCTTTTTTCAAGGTAAGGGTTTTGCATTTCCCCGGAGAGGCCCCGGGCCGTGAGAATCTTTAAGGTCATGTTGTCCGACACATCCACGACGAGACCTTTAACACAGGGTGGTTCGTTCCTTCGAAGT
>NC_051409.1:42045089-42045465 GCF_015228065.2 Penaeus monodon
CTTATATTATAATACCCCATTTGGGTAACGATATTATTGTAAAACACTACTATTAAATGGGATTATTTTATCAAATAAGTTCTATATACCTTATGAACATCGTTATTACGCATTAAGCGAAATATTTTCGTAACCGAGAGGTATGAGCAAAGGCGATTTTTTTTATCTATCTTGATCAATGGGAATGATACTGACAATAGCAGCACAATAGATATCTCAGTTTAGAAAGACCCATTCTTTTTTATCGAAAATTGAACAGATTAGGTAATATGAAAATAGCATAGATTGTATTCATATGTGTCTATATATATGATCTTGCTATGATTATAATGATATAAGATTCAGAGATAGGAATGGGGGGCCGGGGCAGAAAGAT
>NC_051409.1:42045524-42045671 GCF_015228065.2 Penaeus monodon
GTTGTCTATCGCTATCTGCGTTTCTTCTCTAGTACACTTGAGTTTCTTTCTGTCTGTCAATTTATTCCTTTACATTGCTTATAATATATTTCTTTCTCTATCTCACTCACTCCATCTATCTATCTCTTTATTTATCGATCTATATTT
>NC_051409.1:42045790-42046070 GCF_015228065.2 Penaeus monodon
TTTCGCCACAGAGTAGGTACATGCCAGAGGTACATGACGGAGCAGCGATCCTTGTCTGCGCCTTCCCCTCGACAAACACTACACCTTGAATCCCTCTTGAGAATCGGGAGGAAGTGTAAGTGTAGGATCGAGAGGGAAACCGAGTATTGAGCACATGTCACGCATAGACTAAGGTTTGAATCGTTTCTTACCGCATCAAGGTGATTTCCTCTTAAGTAGTTCGATGTCTTGTGGTTGACCACTTACGCAGGCCACGTAAGTACTGTCTGTCATTCCATTG
>NC_051409.1:42050084-42050179 GCF_015228065.2 Penaeus monodon
GGAGAACAATAACAATAAGGTAAAGGGAAAAAAGGAAAATCTTTGATTTCCTCGTGATACTGAAGCGGAAAGAAAATGGAATCATGGCACTCACG
>NC_051409.1:42050235-42050466 GCF_015228065.2 Penaeus monodon
CGTAAACAAATCACGAAAGGGTTTGGTAGCAAGACGGGTAAACAAAAATAAACAATGAAAAAAGGAGCACAAGAGCTATCACCGGTTTATTACCAAGAAAACACAAACAAAAAGCAAAATCTCACTACGTATATGCGCTTCTGTGACTTGCCAACAGACACAGGGGGAGCTCCGTTATCCATCCACACTCGCCCATGTGGACATATATTCCTCCTCCACGACTGGAGTTCC
>NC_051409.1:42050543-42050695 GCF_015228065.2 Penaeus monodon
CAGTGAGAGTGAGTGAGGAAGGGGTCTCTCGTTACAACAATGACTGCCACCAACCAAGAGTCGAGCCCCGCCGCTGGCCAGCGACCGAGGCCAAGGGTTGCCTGACGTGGCGGTCGTGACTGTCAGATGGTTTGGTAGCTTGAGAGCGGGTT
>NC_051409.1:42051976-42052067 GCF_015228065.2 Penaeus monodon
TCAAATCTGAACTCTCTAGATCTAACAAAATTTGTAAGTCGTATCTTAGTTTTCTTTTTTGGCTAACTTAAATCTTGAAAAGTACCGATAT
>NC_051409.1:42053562-42053876 GCF_015228065.2 Penaeus monodon
GAGTTAATTTGTATAATTGGTTTGAATATGAAAAAGAGATAGAGAGACAAAGCTCATCAATTGTTATCATTTAGACACAGAATCGTGCTTAAATATAATGACAAATAAAATGAAATATAACGAATGCATGATAACTTCGTCAGATATTTTACATACAAGTTCCTCATGTTTAATGGAAACCCTCACCCTCTTTGTGCATGTGACTCCGCATATCTCTGCGTGTATGGCCTTTGACTCAGGGTCAACCCCTGTTCCCTTTGTTTGTTCGGGTGCATATGACTGTATGTCTCCATATGTCAGGAGCCTCCGGGCTA
>NC_051409.1:42054183-42054417 GCF_015228065.2 Penaeus monodon
TTGCCAGTGTTATCCCAATGGCTGCCTTCCGAGCATTGAGTGCTTTTTCGCTGGCCCTTTGTCGCACTTAGAAAAAATTAAATGAACGTATGACATTTATTTATACTAATTTAGTAATTACATACATTTGCTTAGTTGGGAGTTTAGAGAGATAAGTGTATGCGAAATAAATATTTGATTCTTACATGAGTTTCAGATTTATTATCAAACCCTACGTACAAGGAACACTCTATG
>NC_051409.1:42054482-42055107 GCF_015228065.2 Penaeus monodon
AAATAATGTCTCCCCCTAATTAGAGGGAGACGTAAGGTCGCAACGTTCGCTTCATCCTCCATTCAATCTTTCTCGCAAATGACAGCCGGATAACAAAGTAAAAGTGAATAATTCTTGTCCACATGATTTGCTTGAAAATAAACACAAGGAGTATAGAAAGAAAGAAAGAAAAAACAACATCATTAAATTAATGGACCATATACTTTTGTGCGCAGGCTTAATACAAGTCCACCTTATGCCGTCGACACCGAGGAGAAAATCCGACGTCGAGCGCCGTCGCTTATAGCTTCATCTGCTGCGCCTGAAATTTTAAACAGAGTTAGAATGCTGCATATACAAATAACGCCGTAAATTAATGAAAGTAAGTGCATATTATAACACTGTGAAAGTATAAATTGCTCACCTTTGCTCGTGGTGTTGGTCTCGCCATCACAGAGGATTTCGATTGCCCTCCTGAGGCCGTGTAAGGCTGCCGATTGCCAACAGATGGCGTTGGTTGGAAGATTTGGGCGCTCTCCCCTTCATGAATTCGGTATAAGCGGCGGGAAGATCGGAAGGAGACTCCATGGCAGTAGGAATGATTGAAGTTCAAGCTATCGAGGATCGAATTATCGAACGTTTAGCA
>NC_051409.1:42056047-42056136 GCF_015228065.2 Penaeus monodon
CTCCACTAAACAAATTAATTTTAGAAAAAATTTCGGACATTTGAATTATTAGAATTCGCTTAAGATTGGAAGTGACTAATATTGCCAGT
>NC_051409.1:42056278-42056471 GCF_015228065.2 Penaeus monodon
TTGTTAATTCCTATTTATCCGGATTCAGATATTCTTCATTAGCACTGAACTTTAGCAACAAAAATGTATTTCACATCCTTTACAAGTAGATTCATGGTTAATTATCAAGCTTCATTAACGCAGCCGATTTATTATAGAAGTTATGGAGCTGTTCTGGAATTTTTACTCCTCGTCGGACTAAATCTCGGCCGGC
>NC_051409.1:42057475-42057786 GCF_015228065.2 Penaeus monodon
GCTCTGATAGCATATTAATAATTGATTTGTTGCATTTGTCACAAAGAACACACATACGTATTATCATGTACACGTAAATTTATAAATTTTACAATGACAAAATCTACAGTGAATGTGCGAATGTATTTTTACAAACATCACTTCAATCAAAAGGAGGAGCATTATTTAACAAGTCAATATATGCCTTTCTCATATCCATAGAAATATTAAGAAAAGAAGGGAAGGGGGGAAGGGGGGAGAAAATATAAAAATCATTTTGGAGAGGATGACCTGGCGGAAGAATAAATGCTAACCAACCAGGCCCCTCCTGC
>NC_051409.1:42058584-42058693 GCF_015228065.2 Penaeus monodon
GAAAAATCTGGCACAATTTCGTATGTAATGTAATAATTCCTTCAGATGATAGAATATACATTTAGCACTTGATCATTAATGTCAGAAACCAGTCCTAGATATTGTTTGT
>NC_051409.1:42060659-42061069 GCF_015228065.2 Penaeus monodon
AGATATATGAAAGGTCCGAGGTCTCTGACAAATTTGATGTTCAAACTGTACAGAGGCAATAAGGATGAACATACAATGCGATATTCCAGGTAAAAATGTGTGACCTAGTATGAGCGGTGGAGATACCATCGTATATCATACAACACTTCATATGTTTGGTTTTTTGCTACCACAGTCATCTCTGAATATTTCAGTAAATTACTTTGCCGGTTACATTCCAAAATCGTCCTATTGTTTAACGTGCATACAATGAAATATTAAGCAGTAGAAATCACCCGAAAACATGAAAATAATTACTAGGAATCTATCCTTTTGGCTTTCCGGAGCTATAATATGCTCCATTCTGTAATTCATTCGCCACTCAAAAACCCTAACTGAACCCCGAATTGGACGGGAATACTCCATGGGAC
>NC_051409.1:42063608-42063710 GCF_015228065.2 Penaeus monodon
CAAAATGGGGCGCCTGTGTTCTTGTTACTCCGTGGTGTAGGAACCTCCTGCTTGAGCATGTGGTGTATAAAATAGTGTGTATACTTGTAGAGTTGTGTTTAT
>NC_051409.1:42064020-42064331 GCF_015228065.2 Penaeus monodon
CTGCGTGCAAGGAAGGCTAGCACCAGCGTCACCGCAGGGCCGTCTGGGAGCGTTCCATTTCCCAGTCATTGTGATCCTTTTGCGTTATCGGCGAGAGAGTTTGGTCTTTGAAGACATTAAACAACTCAAGCGCGGTGCAAGTTGTGCGTTCACGGAGGTATCCTGTGTCAGGCTGCCTCCACAACAACTGCAAATGATACGAGGAAGGTCTGGGCTTGTAGATTTTCCAAAAAATAATATAGTAAGTGGGAGGGGGAGTAGGGGGTCGCTGGTCTCCAGACTCATTGAATTTGAAATTCAGTGGATCCATA
>NC_051409.1:42064362-42064532 GCF_015228065.2 Penaeus monodon
CGGGGTGTATACATACATACATTCGCACACTCAGAAATGGGCAGTATCACGATACATATAGATCGATGCTTTTGTACTTGTATCGGTATCGCCTTAGCTACTCAGTGACAGTGGCGTATTATCGGTATCACTAGGGCGTTTTTTCTCAAGATGTTTCGAAAAAATGATAC
>NC_051409.1:42065206-42065563 GCF_015228065.2 Penaeus monodon
TAAAAGTAATAATAACAATAATAGTTAACAGTGGGACAAGTAGAGACAGGGATCTTATCCTTATCTATGCCCCCCTCCCTCCCTCCTTTTCTAACAGAGAGAAAAACAAACAAAATACGAAGGAAAAATCGCATGTACAATGTATTGTTCAGGAGATAGTTCCTCTGCAATGATACGTACACGTGGAGATGCTAATAGAAAGGGAACGACAGTCTTTTCTCTTATTTAAAAATCTGATTCTTCGTTTGCCAACAACTTGGGTGTTATTCTTTACTATATTTTAGGACTCATCTTCGGGAAAGGTTTAAACATTTCGTAATCATGATTGGAGTGATATTTAGAGAGCATCTCCTCTCG
>NC_051409.1:42065827-42066001 GCF_015228065.2 Penaeus monodon
TGAAACAACAAACATTCCCAATTCCAAAAGCTGCTTTTTACTTTTTGTCCCAGAGTCATTTTCCCGCAATGGCGGAGAATCAAAGGAAGTATTTTGTGTGATGATCCTTTCTTTATGATTCTGTACTTCTCGTCAGCATCTGCGGAATGATCAGGGAAACAGAGGAGTGTGGTG
>NC_051409.1:42066532-42067044 GCF_015228065.2 Penaeus monodon
GACACACAGATTATGATATTTGTGTAATGCACAAATGACGTTCTATATTTTAGCAGGAGAGGAAAAAACAACAGAGGAACCGAATCGTGAGTGTGAATCAATGAAAATTTGAGCTTATTATAGAAACCGGTGTTTGTTGTTTGTGCAACGTCTTTTCGTCAACTGGAAATCAACATCAGACAAAGCTTTGATTTCCGTTTCTTCAAAGGACTTCCTGAGCGAAGGAGCTGATCAGCTGACGGGTAAAAAACGTCACTTTGTGGCTTTGATACTCAGTTGACAGAGTTTAAAGTGGAGGGAATTCCTGTGGCTCTGCGGGGTAATTATCTTTTTATTTTATACATTCCTTCTTCCTTGTGTGTGGCCAGAACCTGCAGGGCGCAATTTTGTGTTTACATGTTTGTTTGGGATTTTCCAATGAAAATCTCCGTTCCGTAAATGTCAAAGAAGCATCTTTTAATTTTTTTTTATCACCTGGAACTCTATAAATATATTTTCGCTGTTCAACTCGA
>NC_051409.1:42067081-42067146 GCF_015228065.2 Penaeus monodon
GATCTGCCACCTATTGATACTGCAAACATGAACATTCTTGATTTCCTCAAATTTGTTTTTTGTAG
>NC_051409.1:42067227-42067609 GCF_015228065.2 Penaeus monodon
CAATTGCCTTATCATTCTGTTGTGGATCAATATGTAAAAGATAGAAAGACCGAAGGAAGAGAGCAACTTTCTCGTCCAGTGGCATCCAATGAAGAAGTTTTACTGCTCTAATTCATATACTTATGCGTCGGGTAAGTAATGCGCTTGCAACTCAAGTAAAATCCATCTCTTTTAATAATTTACTTTTCATTCCCTTTCAGTTACACGAGAGAGAGTGAGGAGTCTGAATATATGGAGTTTGTCCAGAAAGAGCAAGAGAAGGAAAGAAGTCTATCACGTTTCAAGTCAAAACAGTTTCCTTTCGGATATTCCAGAGGATTCTTATTCCTCTTTCTCTCCTTTTACTTGGTCTCCTCTGGTAACAACACAAACGTCATTGTAG
>NC_051409.1:42081519-42081973 GCF_015228065.2 Penaeus monodon
TAAGAAAAAAACGCGATAGCGATTGACAACTATTTTATATCAATATTGAATGGAAATACGGTATAGAATTATTCCATATAAATCTTTCTGCCCCGGCCCCCCATTCCTATCTCTAATCTTAAAATCATTATAATCATAGCAAGATCATATAGATTAACACATATAAAATACAATCTATCTTTTTTTTCATATTCCCTAATCTGTTCAATTTTCGATAAAAAAAAAATGGTCTTTCTAAACTGAGATATCTATTGTGCTCTATTGTCATATCATTCCCTTTGATAAGATAGTTTAAAAAAAAAAATCGCCTTTGTTCATACCTTCGTTTACAAAAATATTTCGTTTAAATGCGTATAACGATTTCATAAGGTATTAGAACTTATTTGAAAAAATACCCCCTTTTTAATAGTAGTTTTTACAATTTCGTTACCCAAAGGGGGTATTATATTTAAGC
>NC_051409.1:42082777-42083287 GCF_015228065.2 Penaeus monodon
TAAAGTAATGATAAAAAATAGTGATGATAGTAAAAATATAATAAAATGAAAAAGGTAATGAAAAAAATAATGATAGTAAATAAAAAAATAATTGCTAATGGAAATAAAACAAAAATGAAGAAATGATAATGACAATATAAAATGATATTCTAATCTATAAACCACTACAAAATTTTGGGTTATAATGACTTTACCAGCGATAATAATAAAAGTAAGATCGAGAATAATAATAACATTTATGATGAGAAACTTCGAAGGAACGAACCACCCTGTGTTAAAGGTTCTCGTCGTGGACTGTTGCTCGGAGCAACATAGACCCTTAAAGATTCTCACGCGCTCCTGGCCTCTCTCGGGGAAATGCAAAGACCTTACCTTAGAAAAGACACGGAAGGAGGAACAAATCTGATTTTGATCAACAGCGAAGTGAGAAAACAAGCAAATAGAAAACATAAAAGAACATACAAACACGCATACCCGTATGTATGATCGCACACACATTAAAAAGTGCAT
>NC_051409.1:42083332-42083435 GCF_015228065.2 Penaeus monodon
CCATAAACACACCACCACCTACATACACACCACAACAATATATAATCTCATAAATAACGTTGCTCATTTTTGAGCAGCCGTTGACGTCTCCACCCCCTTCGCC
>NC_051409.1:42088470-42088721 GCF_015228065.2 Penaeus monodon
GTTAATTACTTCCTTTCTTTGTTATCCCTTTTTTTAAACATAAAAATGTTGAAATTTCTATATTTATATATATTATATAATTTTTTAAAATTATTATATTATATATATATATCATTTTTTATTATTTTTAATTAATTATAATCAAAAATTTTTATATTCTATTTTATTTATATGTTTTTATAAATCCCCTATTATATTATTTATTATTAACTTATATTCTTTTAATTATCTAAAAAACATCTTTTTTAATT
>NC_051409.1:42093648-42093714 GCF_015228065.2 Penaeus monodon
TGGCGAAGGGTGGTGGAGACGTCAACGGCTCTCAAAAAGAGCATACCGTTATTGATGGTATATATA
>NC_051409.1:42093804-42094079 GCF_015228065.2 Penaeus monodon
ATGCACTTTTTAATGTGTGTGCGCTCATACATACGGGTTTGCGTGTTTGTATGTTCTTTTATGTTTTCTATTTGCTTGTTTTCTCACTTCGCTGTTGATCAAAATCAGATTTGTTCCTCCTTCCGTGTCTTGTCTAAGGTAAGGTCTTTGCATTTCCCCGAGAGAGGCCAGGAGCGCGTGAGATTCTTTAAGGGTCTATGTTGCTCCGAGCAACATCCACCGAAAACCCTTTACCAGGGGGGTTTTGTTCCTTCGAATTTTTTTCATCATAAAAG
>NC_051409.1:42095131-42095540 GCF_015228065.2 Penaeus monodon
CTTAAAAATAATCCCCATTTGGGGAAAACCCCACATTATTGTAAAAAACTACTATTAAAAAGGGAGTATTTTATCAAATAAATTCTAATACTTTTGAACATCTTTTTTACGCATTAAACAAATATTTTCGTAAACCCAGAGTATGAACAAAAGGGGATTTTTTTTTTTCTATCTTATCAAAGGGAAAGATACTGACAATAGCACACAAAAATATCTCAGTTTAGAAAGACCCATTTTTTTTATGAAAAATTTAAAAGTTAGGTAATTGAAAAAGCATAGATTGTTTATATGTGTCTATATCTATTATCTTGCTATGATTATAATGATAAGTTCAGAGATAGGAAAGGGGGGGCCGGGGGAGAAAGATTATATATTGAAATATTCTTACCCTATTTCCCATACAAAGTAT
>NC_051409.1:42095640-42097451 GCF_015228065.2 Penaeus monodon
GTTGGGCGGTTCCTGGGGCTGGGGCCCGGTGTCCTTCCCCAAGGGGGAATGGGGGTTTGGGGGAACCCCCGTGGGCCCATGGCCTTTGGGCCTCCTTCGGGGCCCCCCTGGAAAAGTCCCCAAAAAGGGGGGGGAAAAAGCGTTTTTAAGGGTGCCCCGGGAACAAAAGGCCCAAAAAAGCGGGGGGAAAAAAAAAAAAGGGCCCCCCCCAAAAAATTTTAAAAAAAAATGCCCTTTAAAAAATCCGTTCAAAAAAATTTCCCCCGGGAAAAAAATCCTTAAAAAAAACCCCCCAAACAAATCTTTCCAAAAAAAGCTGTGGGGAAAAAAAACCCAAAAAAAGGGGCAAAAAACCCCCAAAAAAAAAAGGGGGAAAAAAACCCAAAAAAATGCCCTGTGAAAAAAACTTTCAAGAAAAATGCCCTGTGGAAACAAACTCCCAAGAAAAATTTCCCTGGAAAAAACCCTTTGGGGGAAAACTCCCCTTAAAAAAAATCCTTAAAAAAACTCCGGGAAAACTCCTTAAAAAAAATCCCTTGGGGAAAAACGCTGTCCCAAAAAAAAAACCCCCCCCCCAAAAAAACCCCTTCCCTTTTAACAAATTTGCCGAAAAACCCCCGGAAAAAAAAACCCCTTTAAAAAAAGGGGTTGGGGGAAAAACCCCCAAAAAAACTTTCCCCGGGGAACAACGCGTCCAAGAAAAAGCTGCCCTTTTGGGAACAACCTTCCCAAAAAAACTGCCCCTGTGAACAACTCCGTTCAAAAAAAGCCCCTTTTCAAAAAACCTTCAAAAAAAAACCCCTGTGAAAAACGCCCAAAAAAAGCCCCTTTTTAAAAAACCTCCCAAAAAAGCCCCCCTGGAAACCCAACATCCGTTCAAAAAAACGCCCCCGTGGAACAAACATCCGTCCAAGAAAAAGCTGCCCTTGTGGAACAAACGTCTGTCCAAGAAAAAGCTGCCCCTGTGAAACAAACATCCGTTCAAGAAAAAGCTGCCCTTGTGGAACAAACGTCTGTTCAAGAAAAAGCTGCCCCTGTGAAACAAACATCCGTTCAAGAAAAAGCTGCCCTTGTGGAACAAACGTCTGTCCAAGAAAAAGCTGCCCCTGTGAAACAAACATCCGTTCAAGAAAAAGCTCCCCCTTGTGGAAAAAACTCTGTCCAAAGAAGGTACTCCCCCGTGATAAAAAAAAAAAGAAAGTAGAAGAAAAAAAAAAAAGGCTGATAAAAAAAAAATAGACATGAAAAAAAGATAAGGATCTAAAAAAGAAAAAAAGAGAAAAAGGCAGATAGACGAGGAAAGCTTGGACGATGTATAGTGGAAACAGGTTCAAATACAGATCCCAAATTAGACCAAATAGCAAGTGTCAGGAAGATCAAGGGGGTCTAGGGTCATTTCCGAAAATTTCCATCCCCCGGTATACTGGCCTGTACTAATATGACTGTTTGGGTTGAAAAAAGCTCACCATTTCAAGCACAAGCTTAACTCTTGTTCCCCGAGCGCGAGGGGCCATCTGAAACCGCATCTAGCACATACAAAACTTTTCTTCACATTTCCGGCAAACCGATTGTTAAAGAGTCTTTAAAAGGCGGCCCCGATCAAAAAAAGGGGTTGTGAACCCGTTTAACTCCCAAAACTTTCTTCGTCTTCCGCTGTACTAAAATCGTGGGCCCACAAATGCCCCCTCTCCATAGGTTGCGGATATTCTTGAAAAACTGAAAAAAGGATAGCGATGAAAAAATGAAAAACCTACAATGATATGACTCTACGTTTTTTGCAAGACACAAAAACAAGGCATTGTGTCTTGATG
>NC_051409.1:42099840-42100844 GCF_015228065.2 Penaeus monodon
CTTGTTTCTGTGTATCAAAATATTGGCGTCCGACGAAGAGTTCTCACTCACACTCGCGTCATACAGAAGAATTCTTCCCACGAGGGGGATTAAAGAATTTTAAGCACAAAGGGAATATTTTTGGGGCAAGGTGGAATTGGGGAGGAATTCGGAAAAGGGAGAAACTGGACCAAGGGAGAAATTCGGAGAAACTAAAAGACATTTGATTCGCAATATTTTTCCACGAGGGTGATTTCTTTTGCACAAGATCTTTTTTCGCTGCATAAACTAATAAAACACAGGGTTTCAGGATACCACGCGTAAAGGCAAAGTGCATAGCAATGAGATAGATATTAGCACTTTTGCTCAAGGAATTTACGTAGCTGGAGTTATATCTGTGTAGTCTCACTGCGTCGAATCCACATGTGCCTCCTCCAGAGGGAGCGACAAACATCGATCCCGTCGGAGAGAGCGGCGCTGCATCTCCCTGCTTGAGAGGGTCAAGTGACTCACAAAGGACTCAGATTGCACAGGAACAAGCGACAGGCCACAGTCGGCGATATGTATATTTTTGCAGGTGTAGACCGTTATGAATATCACATAGCCCCCCCCCCCCCCCCGTGCTACACATAGAGAAGAAATTAAAATTATAATTTTTGAATTTACATTAATTTATTTCTAGTAGACTATGTCGATCGACAGGTGGTTCTTTAATCCATGGACAAAACTTATCTCTTCAGATGCTGTGCAATTGAAAAAAATATTTCATTTATTTTCTTTAACGTCAACAGTAAAATAATGACTTGGAAATATTTGTGAAGTCGTATTATTTAAGATTGATCCCCCAAAACCCAAGCAAGATACAGCATTCGAACAGATAGCATCTCAACCCACTTTTCATTTTTCTGTCAATGAACATTAAATTTAATTTCTGCTTCCCCTCCCCATGAAATTTAACACAAGACAGGAAACACTGATCTAAAAAGACTGTGCGGTGTAAATATGCGTGCTCAGTCCGTTCATGC
>NC_051409.1:42112468-42112856 GCF_015228065.2 Penaeus monodon
TTTTCCTTTGTAATTTGAGTTAATATTTTGACACATCCTATTTCTTGGAAAATCATATGATTAATATTATTTATTATGCAATTTGATATTGTATGAGGATGAATAACTGATATCAACACTTAAAGTCGATATACTAGATATGTAATTTTGTTTTCATTAAAGTTTCCATAAATTTGCACATACATTTTGATTATTTCAATATCTATTTCATTTTAAAGTGCTTTGGCACGCATTTTGTTTATTGTGATCCAATTTATGACAAGCCAAGTATTTTTCTGGTGACCTGTGAAACAAGTACTACCATATCCATGAAGAATATCTTGCCATTATCGATGACGACGAACATGCCCAACGAATCTTCTCCTAAAAGACAATCAATTTGCTTAAG
>NC_051409.1:42113672-42113865 GCF_015228065.2 Penaeus monodon
TGTCATTCAGCCCCCCGCAAAGTCTCCAGACACTATCTCCACAGCCACAAGGGGAGTTATCTCATGACATCGCCCTGGACATACAACTGATGAAGATCCCCCCAGATCTCCCAACCACCCCTGTGACAGCTCCAAAAACAAATACCTCTGTTAGCCCCAAGGAGCAGCGCCAAAAATAGCCAGCACGAGATCC
>NC_051409.1:42115934-42116017 GCF_015228065.2 Penaeus monodon
GCCTTATCGTTTTATTGCATGTTTTGTTATGTCCCTGACATACTCCTAACCTAACCAGCTTCTAGTTATGCATAGTTTCCTAA
>NC_051409.1:42116354-42116502 GCF_015228065.2 Penaeus monodon
CAATAAAAAAAACAATATAAAAATACATAAAATAAAATCAACTAAAAAGTCGAAATAAATAAACCAAAAAAAAAAACTTTTGCTCTAGTTCATTTGTTCAGGCAAAAATAATATACAAAACAACAAAAATAAAATCAACAAAAAAATA
>NC_051409.1:42116768-42116953 GCF_015228065.2 Penaeus monodon
AATGTGTGTGCGTGTGAGTATATATAGAACCTCACTTGTTCTTAGTTAAATATTAATCACAAAAATAATCCCTGTTCACTTGTTTTTGCCAGCATAAAATAAAATCGCAAATACGTTCTTGAGTTCACTTATCCTAACACTTGTCTCCTTCCCCTCCAATGATGATAACAGAAGCAAAGAATGAC
>NC_051409.1:42120603-42120744 GCF_015228065.2 Penaeus monodon
ACGTCTGAAATTCTTATAAAACGCTTTATTAGAAGTTACCATCATATGCATATCTAGCTGACTTACCCTAAGAATTAGATTATATATTATGATCACTTTTGCCAATACGAGCAGATGCCTATTACATGTGCTAAACGAATG
>NC_051409.1:42120836-42121619 GCF_015228065.2 Penaeus monodon
CTTACCTTAAGAATTAGATTATATATTTTTAGGAGTTAATAATTCTCGCTTTATGCCAGCCGCGTGACCTGACAGCCAACACAATAGTTACCCATTTTCATATCTGCTCTGAAGCCATTCCTAGGTAGCTGATTGGCTGATATCCATTGTCGTAGACTGGATGTATTCAGAGATTTTGATCAGATCTACTCTTTCGTAAATCGTTTCTAGATTTTCAATATATGGAATGAGATCCGAGAATCTGGAGTAATGTTAGATATTAATCACATATCATTTGAAACCTTGGATAATATTGAACGTTTGATTGAACGTGTTACTTAATTGTTTGTTTACTTATCTAAATCATTGCAACTTTACATTCATGTTTTGAGTAGTAAGGGTAAAGTGTATTAACTTTCCTCAGTACTTTTAACTTTTTTATGTCAAATCTTCCTTTCACTCTGATTTTAATTTCCTCTCAGGAAGGTGAAAGATGGAAGAGAAAAACACATTAAGATAAATATGTAGACACTGAACAACCTTAACTTTAATAAAATATGTAATGAGAACCCCAGTAACCTGCGTGTCAATGGAGAAATATCTTCGTTCATCTACCTTCCACCTTTAGTTAAATATAGCCTTATCACATGCTTTGATCAAATGCACGAGTTCTGCGTTCAAGTGAAATCAGTCAAATGCCTCAATCAAATGCCGGCCCATTAGGTCGATACGCTCTGTTGCGTCGCAAAGGGGAATGTTAGGCTTCCTGTTACACTATAGTAAATGGATGGTTGTGCATCTACA
>NC_051409.1:42123306-42123425 GCF_015228065.2 Penaeus monodon
GTCATTCTTTGCTTCTGTTATCATCATTGGAGGGGAAGGAGACAAGTGTTAGGATAAGTGAACTCAAGAACGTATTTGTCTGCGATTTTATTTTTAATATTGGCTAAGAACAAGTGAGG
>NC_051409.1:42123624-42123813 GCF_015228065.2 Penaeus monodon
TTACAAGAACAAGAACAAGAACGAGAACAAGTATTTTTTTGTGGATTTCATTTTTGTTGTTTTGTATATTATTTTTCCCTTTACGTTTGAACAAATGAACTAGAACAAAAGTTTTTTTTTTGGTTTTATTTATTTCGACTTTTTAGTTGATTTTATTTTATGTATTTTCATATTGTTTTTTTTTAATTG
>NC_051409.1:42124115-42124228 GCF_015228065.2 Penaeus monodon
TACGGTGATGCGACAATTACAAAATTGGAATTAGGAAACTATGCATAACTAGAAGCTGGTTAGGTTAGGAGTATGTCAGGAACATAACAAAACATGCAATAAAACAATAAGGC
>NC_051409.1:42125983-42126054 GCF_015228065.2 Penaeus monodon
GTGTTGTCAATGTGTAGTTACTTTCCCATGAGGTGTATGTGTATGTTGTGATGCCTCTGCTTTGGTCTGAG
>NC_051409.1:42126281-42126474 GCF_015228065.2 Penaeus monodon
GGATCTCGTGGTGGCTGTTTTTGGCGCTGCTCCTTGGGTCTAACAGAGGTATCTGTTTTTGGAGCTGTCACAGGGGTGGTTGGGAGATCTGGGGGGATCTTCATCAGTTGTATGTCCAGGGCGATGTCATGAGATAACTCCCCTTGTGGCTGTGGAGATAGTGTCTGGAGACTTTGCGGGGGGCTGTATGACA
>NC_051409.1:42127284-42127672 GCF_015228065.2 Penaeus monodon
CTTAAGCAAATTGATTGTCTTTTAGGAGAAGATTCGTTGGTCATGTTCGTCGTCATCGATAATGGCAAGATATCCTTCATGGATATGGTAGTACTTGTTTCACAGGTCACCAGAAAAATACTTGGCTTGTCATAAATTGGATCACAATAAACAAAATGCGTGCCAAAGCACTTTAAAATGAAATAGATATTGAAATAATCAAAATGTATGTGCAAATTTATGGAAACTTTAATGAAAACAAAATTACATATCTAGTATATCGACTTTAAGTGTTGATATCAATTATACATCCTCATACAATATCAAATTGCATAATAAATAATATCAATCATATGATTTTCCAAGAAATAGAATGTGTCAAAATATTAACTCAAATTACAAAGGAATA
>NC_051409.1:42137080-42137544 GCF_015228065.2 Penaeus monodon
TGACTTCATTCTTGTGCATACAGTTGCAGTGACGGTTATAGTTATACTGTAAGACTTTTTAATACCTCTGATGTTTTAGGTAATGCCTTGAACGATGCAATTGGCAATAATGTAAATAGTAATAATATTCAAGTAAATAACATTATTATTGGGTAATCGCGACAGTTTGGGGTAACCGGGTCAATTTACTAAGGTAATACGAAAATAGTGATAATACAAATGCCGCAATGTATTGTATCAATTCCTATTTAAAATTCAATACATTATCATTCACTGACATATTATGATATACACACAATGATATTGTGTTAGCCTTTTTAATAATACACCAATTCATTATAGAAAAGTGTACATAATTTGAAAGACGTTTTCGGTACATTGTCCTTAACAGAGTCCAGGCAAATATTGAATGAATTCTAAAGGAAACGATGTTATGTCAATGAAATACTGTTACAAGGAAAGTT
>NC_051409.1:42137590-42137922 GCF_015228065.2 Penaeus monodon
TGGCTGTATAAAATTTTCTGTAGACAAAAATATGTAAAACAATTATGTAAGTTTTTGAATTGTCGGAGAGATTGTCAGCTAAGGCGAGTCAGCAAGTATTTAGCAAATAAAACAAAAGAAAGACGGCAGTTTAAGCTTTTTGATGAAGAGCAGACGTTATTGGTATTAAATGAGATGTTCGCTACCAATTGATCGAAAATATTTGCACCTT
Organism: Penaeus monodon; assembly: GCF_015228065.2. Taxonomy (NCBI): domain Eukaryota; kingdom Metazoa; phylum Arthropoda; class Malacostraca; order Decapoda; family Penaeidae; genus Penaeus; species Penaeus monodon. The sequence goes on from NC_051409.1 coordinate 42,137,802, forward strand.
CAGACTGCTATCTTTGTAAACAAGGAACTTATGAAAGATTTTAGCTACTTTTTTATATTCCAGCATCGAGACTGGAAATTGGGCAAAAGTTTTTTTTTCTCTCTCATTCTCTACCTTTCAC
>NC_051409.1:42138035-42138133 GCF_015228065.2 Penaeus monodon
TTCTTTCCAGGTCGTAAGTTACTTCACGAATAACCACGCCTAACCAAAGCCACATTAGTTTCTTGGAATTGCTCAGAGTATTGGAACATCCGATGATA
>NC_051409.1:42142595-42143123 GCF_015228065.2 Penaeus monodon
GAAATTTGCGTTTCTCAACAAAAACAAGGAAAAAAAGAGGGAAAAATTTAAAAGGGGGGGGGGGAAAGGTTTAAAAGTGGTGAAAGTGAAAAGAAAAAAGCAGTTTAATTTAAAAAGGGGGCCCACCCCTTGCAGGCCTTCTTTGTTCGGGTTATCTCTTTGGGGGGGAAAGGGAGAAAAAGTTTTAGGATAAGTGAACCAAGAAGTATTTGCGATTTTTTTTTGATTCTGGCAAAAAAAAAGTGAACGGGGTTTTATTTTTGTGTTTAAAATTTAAATAAAAACAAGTAGGTTTATTAAAATCAACGCACACACATTTTATAAATAAATATAAAATAATATAAATAATATATATTATAAAATATATATTTTTAAAATATATGAATCAAATTTTAGGGCATTATATATAAATAAAATATAGTATATATTTATTTTATAAAAAAATTTTAAGGTATATAATATCCATAATATTATTTTAAAAATAATTAAAATATAAACAAGAAACAAGAAAAAAACCCCCGGAAACAA
>NC_051409.1:42143169-42143573 GCF_015228065.2 Penaeus monodon
GCTGAACAAATGCCCTAGAAAAAAATTTTTTTTTTGGGGTTTTTATTTTTTTCAAACTTTTTATTTGGTTTTTATTTTAGGATTTTATTTTTTTTTTTTAATTATGTAGCAAAAAAACTTTGAAATAAAAATGATGAATGATGAAGGAAATATCATAAGAAAGTAAAAGGTAGAGGGTGATGATGATGGGGTGAAATGGGCGGGAAAAAAGGGAGTAATCTGGAGGTTTTCCCTAGGGAAACCCGGGAAATCAAGTTTTAAAAAGTTTTCATTGGGGGGAATTGATACTAGACAAATGGGTCTGACTTTAAAAGAGAGGGGGGGAGAAAAGGGGAGAGCAAAAAAATAAAAAAGGGGATTTTAAATAAAGCTATAATTTTAAAATAGGTGACGGGGATGCGCCC
>NC_051409.1:42143603-42143699 GCF_015228065.2 Penaeus monodon
TTTTTTGGCAGCAAAACTGGAAGCGGGGTTGGGTTTAAAGGAGTATTAAGGGAACATAACAAAAACATGCAATAAAACGAAAAAGGCTAAAGACTA
>NC_051409.1:42144237-42144345 GCF_015228065.2 Penaeus monodon
GGTAATATTTAAAAAATTAAATTAATCTTTATTTTTTTTATAATTTGGGCCTTTTTTTAAACCGGAAAATAGGCGGGGGGGTGATAGGGGCCCGACATGGGGGGAAAA
>NC_051409.1:42144638-42144956 GCF_015228065.2 Penaeus monodon
CCCCCAAAGGGGGGACGGGTTTGTGTATTCAAGAATAGGTCGGGACATTGTTTTGTAGAGTCTGAGTTTTTGTTTTTTGGTGTTTTTAGAGGGAAAAGCGTCTGGTTTGGTGGGTTTGGGCGGGGCTTTTTCGTTAAAAAAATTGTACAGGGGAAATAGAAGCCTGTGGTTGGGGAAAGGTGGGAACCCAAAAGGAATTTTTTTCTCTTTTTGTGTATGGGATTTTGGTGTTTTTGGTTTTGTGAGGGGGTTGTGGGGTTTTGAGTGCATGTGCTGAGTTTAAAGGGGGTTGATGTTTGTTTTTTATTTTCCTTTTTG
>NC_051409.1:42145819-42146005 GCF_015228065.2 Penaeus monodon
GGATCTCGTGCTGGCTATTTTTGGCGCTGCTCCTTGGGCTAACAGAGGTATTGTTTTTGGAGCTGTCACAGGGGTGGTTGGGAGATCTGGGGGGATCTCATCAGTTGTATGTCCAGGGCGATGTCATGAGATAACTCCCTTGTGGCGTGGAGATAGTGTCTGGAGACTTTGCGGGGGCTGAAGACA
>NC_051409.1:42148680-42149189 GCF_015228065.2 Penaeus monodon
GAAAAACAGATTAAAAGGGCAGTTAAAGGGAGAGAAAAACAAAAAAGACAAAGAGACGAAAAAGGGAATTACCGGGAGATATATAGGCAAAAAAAGTCAACAAAAATACAGTCATCCACTACTCATAACTCCGTAAAAAAAGATAAGACACGGGAGTACGTTCTTCCCGGCCCCAAACCAAAATGGGAAATAATCAACTATTAAAATACCTTGAAGGGGGAAAAAAAGTATGTGACATTTTTTTGGGCCTTTAGAAACAACTTTTTTCTCACGTGAACACGAGTATCTCACATACCAATTAAGTGATAGCAAAAAGAAAAATTTCTTTGAATTGATATCCAGTCCAATGCTATCAAAAATAATCATATTTTTAAAAATAGTGACGCTGACAAGGGAATGGGAAAATGTCCCGGATGGTCAAGGGAAAAAACAAGTGAAGGACAGCCATAAAAGCTTATTTTGAAGTGGGAACCAAATGAGGCATTGATGTCTGTTTACATATATTTTAT
>NC_051409.1:42153206-42153909 GCF_015228065.2 Penaeus monodon
GGGTTTTTATATAATTATAATTATTAAAATTTAATTATATAATTTTTATTTATATAATATTATATATTAAAATATAAATATATAAAATATTTTAAAATAATATTTTAAAATTTATATAATATATATTATTTTATCCACTATTTCCCCTTGGGCCCCCTTCCCCCCTTTACTTTTTTTTGCCCCCCACAATCTTTTTCAAATTCCCCCCTTTCCCCCCATTTAAAAGCCCTGATCTACCCCCTTTCCTCTTCCCCCTTTCCCCCTTTAATTCCCCACCAACGTCGCCCCTTTTATTATTTTCATCCTCTGATTTTCCCCTTTTTTTTTGACCCCTTTCCATTCCCCTTACCATCCTTTTAAAAACCCCTTTTTTTCCCCTTCTCCTCTCTTTTGTCACTCTACCCCCTTCCTTCCCTTTTCCCCTTTTTCCCGTTTTTCTTTCCCCCCCTTTTTTCTTTTAAAAAACGCATGAGAAAGAAGGTGCACACTCATTCCCCCGACGACCAACCAAAGAAGGAAGACGTCAGCAGGGGAGACCGGGATTGGCCACCGTCGAGCGGAAACGGAGCGGCTTTGTTCGATCCCCCACTCCGTTAAATCCCAAAGGAGCAACAGAAAAAAAGGAAATAAAGAGAGGGGAGAGGGGGAACTGACGCTGGAGTATTGGAAAGAGCATCACACCATTTCTAGCGACAATTTATAG
>NC_051409.1:42154654-42155979 GCF_015228065.2 Penaeus monodon
TTAGCCCCTGCATATATTTACGCAAGGGCATGTAGTTACCTGCCAAAGAAAAAAAATGCATTCAGAGCCGTATGCAGTGCTATATCGAGAGATCTATAAAACGCTTAAGTAATATTTCCAGAACATTTGGAAGATGAAAATTGTTCTAAATTCTGTTAGGATAATAATGCTTTTCGGGAGAGTTCCGGATGCGATGGTAAATTGTGCAAGGAACCGTCATAAATACAATGTTTATTGGAATAATTGCTCAAAACATGTATATAGCTCTTAGTCCAGAACAAGTTTAATTCATTTCATAATTTCAAAAATTCTAAAATAAAGTCTGGAAAATGGAATTAGCAGTGGATTGCGATATTTCTCAGATAATTGCTTATCAGCAATCTCTTCATAGGAATAACTCGTGTTCCAGATCTCTTTCCTTTTTTTTTTAAATCCCTTTCTCCTAAAAACATATTTTACTAATTTAAACCTTTTCATTCTGCAATATCGTCCTCAAAAAACAAAATATTAATTTTATTGAGTATGAGTATTATAGGAAGAAAACGGAACTTTTCTATGTGTTCAAAGTCATTCTGGTAAAAAGAATAGGAAGTAGCTTTTTGTAATGAGATTTTTATGGGACAATGAGGTGTTAATTAACCCTTAAGAACACAGAACAGCAAAGTATATCAGATTCATACTCCTCCGAATCCCTGGTGGTCGTCGTGATGAGTTCCAAAGCTTTCAGAACCTGAGCTCTTGTAAATGAGTAGCAGTCAGGCTGCATACTGTAGGAAGTAAAATGGAAAAGACACTATGCAGAAAGCCTTGTGGACGCAACACCTGAAAACCTATAAGTAAAACGTAATCTGATGTCACATGATGCAACATCGGTCCAAATTCCGATGTTGAAATCAACAAGGTATTGTGGAATACGGGTGGTTTTACTTTTTTTCCTTTTAAAAAAAACATTTATTTAAGTCTTCTTGCTTATAACGATTTATATGTTACGTGTCCTAGAATATGGATAGATCAAGAAAAAAAATAGATTTAATGCCAAATGAATAAAAACAGCTTAGCATTCAGCTCAACTCCCCCCTCTCCATTCAGCGCCATTCCAGGTGATAGAGATTCAGATGACGAAGACACACCACCGGAGTGAAGAAGTTACGGAGATGAGAACGTCAGAGCCTTTTGTTTCACTCGTTTCCAATCACAGAAAACAAGACGAGCTGCTTTAGGAACACACTCGAAGATTAACGTGGAATTGGTACAGTATGCCGTTCTCTACGGATCTGCTTGCCCATCTCTCTATGTCTTTCTTTCTCGTACACACACACACACGC
>NC_051409.1:42156533-42157253 GCF_015228065.2 Penaeus monodon
AATGACTCAACTAATTCGTACATTAGTTTATATTGCAGCACAACAGTCAGCAGAGCTAAGACTCTCTAGCTGACATTATATAGTTAATCAAATAGATTACAGCAATATGTTCATACTTAAATGATAACACAGTTGAATTAAAATCATATCTCATGCAAATTGTTAAATATACATTAAACAAGGAGGTTGAAGGCCACAAACGGATACACGTAATATCTTTATACATCCAGTGTGATGTATTATTCTATATACACAATACATAACATGGATGTTATAGATAATTATATAATTTGCATTTTACACACAGGTATATCACATTTATATCACACATACGTGTCACAAAAAAGCCATACGTTTAAAATATATCATGCACGTACTATACAAGACGATAACACGGCATTACTTATGTATATACATATATAGACTAGTATTCTTTGGTTAGTTCTTGCTTCATTGCATGTTTGAATTGGTACACAGATGGAAACTGCCTTTGTATATCATTTATAGAATTCCATATTTCGGATCCTCTAAATCCATGTCTCTTGTGGACATGGTGGTATTAATGTCTCACGGAGGCCTCGTGTATTAATTGAGTGTGATTCTCGGGAAACCATTTGTTCATGGAATTAGACCATTCATGGATGTAAAGACATACACCGGTCTCAAATAACATTATAATTAGGAGTTTTAGCAGTTTTAGTTCTTTAAATATGGGTCCTG
>NC_051409.1:42157285-42157738 GCF_015228065.2 Penaeus monodon
ATCTCAGGGATTTCAAAAATGTTTATAATGCTCCACTCCAGACTGCAGAACAATATGTTGTATGGTGATAAATTAGTGATAAAATTTTAAATTCTTATCATTTATCAGATCACGAACCTTTGGTATCTTTACTTTTAATTCATTGATGTAGGTCTTCTGGAGGAAAAGACCATTCTTCTCCACCTTATAAACACAACTTATTATCATCTTTTGTTGTTTGTCAGGGTTACGCAACTTTGCTCATTTATTTGCAGATCTCTCTTTTGAAAAACAGAGCTCGTACTGAGAATAACAACACAACCATTTACATAGTATTCCGAGATGAATGTTTATCCAGCAAAGTCAGGCAACACTGCACCAACGGAATTTTGTGTTGCGCGTGTGGCCAGCCCGTGGTAGTTGCTTCTCGCCACTTTGTTTTACGCCACCGAGCGATTTATGATAGATGAATCT
>NC_051409.1:42157814-42157903 GCF_015228065.2 Penaeus monodon
AAACATATATCTTCTGGTCAGAATTTCCTCAATAATATGCCAAGTTTGACAACTTGTGGTTCCTGCTCAGCCCAACAGCCGGAGAAGTA
>NC_051409.1:42160611-42160688 GCF_015228065.2 Penaeus monodon
ACCCTTTAACACCCCACCCACACTACTCAATAACCCCAAAATATATAAACACCACACCCCATGATACATAAAAATTT
>NC_051409.1:42160972-42161408 GCF_015228065.2 Penaeus monodon
ATAAAATGTCAACAAAATACAGTCACCAAGCTACTCATACACATGCCGTAAAAAAAGATAAGACACAGGTAGTACGTTCATTCCGGCCACACAAAAGGGGAAATAATCAAACATATTCAAAAGTACTCTTGAAGGGGGAAAAAACAAGTAGTGACATTTATTTGGCCTTTCAAGAAACAACTTTTGCTCACAGTGAAAACACGAGTACTCCCCACATACCAAATTAAGTGAATAGCAAAGAGAAAATTCTTTTTGGGAATTGAGTATCAGCATTCCAATGCTATCAAAAAGAATAATATTCTTAGCAAATAGAGTGACGTCTGACCACAGGAATGGAAGATGTCCCGGAGGTCAAGGGAGAAAAACAAGGTGAAGGACAGCCATAAAAGCATTATTTAGAAGTGGGAACCAATGGAGGACATTGCATGACCCTGTT
>NC_051409.1:42164270-42164827 GCF_015228065.2 Penaeus monodon
CGGCATATAAATTTTATGTAAACAGATCATGCAATGTCCTTCCCGGTTGGTTTTCCCCCTTCATAAATAATGCTTTTATGGCTGTCCTTACCTTGTTTTTCTCCCTTGACCATCGGGACATTTTCCATTGCCTGTGGTCAGACGTCACTCTATTTGCTAAGAATATGATTCATTTTTTGATAGCATTGGAATGCTGATACTCAATTCAAAGAGAATTTTCTCTTTGCTATCACTTAATTTGGTATGTGAGAGTACTCGTGTTTCACTGTGAGCAAAAGTTGTTTCTTGAAAGGCCAAATAAATGTCCCCATACTTGTTTTTTTCGCATTCAAGAGTGACTTTTGAATATGTTTGATTATTTCCATTTTGGTGTGCCCGGAATGAACGTACTACCTGTGTCTTATCTTTTTTTACGGCATGTGTATGAGTAGCTTGGATGACTGTATTTTTGTTGACATTTTATTGCCTATATATCTCCCGGTATATCTACCTGTTCGTCTCTTTGTCTCTGTTTGTCTGTTTCTCTGCCTTTAACTGTCTCTTTAACTCTGTGTTTC
>NC_051409.1:42168100-42168339 GCF_015228065.2 Penaeus monodon
CGGGTAGATCGGATAAGATAGAGAGGTATAATATAAGATAGTAAGATATAGATAGACACGGAGACGTGATGATATAGAGAGAGAGTACTAGATAGTATAGAGTATATATAGAATATAACCGAGAGAAGGATATATATAGAGAGTATAGATATATACACGGAGCAGATGAGATAGATATCGATAGTATTAGAGATTAGATATAGAGAGTAGAAGAGAGATAATAGAGTAGAGAAGTAGCG
>NC_051409.1:42173973-42174041 GCF_015228065.2 Penaeus monodon
CTTACCGTGTGGAGCATCCGGACGGTCCGGTACTGATGGGTATGAAGGGAGGTTCCTTGTGTAGGTTT
>NC_051409.1:42174827-42175403 GCF_015228065.2 Penaeus monodon
ACAGATCTCTCAAAGTTCCTCCTTTCCCTCTAAACTTTACGCCCTGATCTACGCTTCCTATTCCTCCTTTCCTCCTTAACATCCCACCAACTCGACCCTTGATACCCAATTCCCTGGCTATACCCTATTCTTGACCCCTTTCCATCCCTTACCAATCCTCTTAAATCCCTCTGATTTTACCATTCCCATCTCTCTTGTCACTCTAGCCCCTTCCTCTCCAGTCTCTCTCTCTCGTATTTAACTCCCCCTTCCTTTCTCTTAAAAAGCCATGAGCAAAGAAGTCGCACACCAATTACCGACGACGCAACATCTGAAGAGAGGAAAGACGTCAGCAGAGGAGACCGGATTGAACAGCCGTCGAGCGAAACGGAGCGGCCTTTGTCGATTCCCCCACTCCGTTAAATCCCAAGGAGCAACAGAAAGAACAAAAAGGAAAATAAAGAGAGGGGAGAGGGGGAACTGACGCTGGATTAGTCGGAAAGAGCATGTCACACCATTCTTAGCGAAAGTTATAGACAATATAAATTTGGGGGAAAAAAGGAAAGTTAGAATAACAACAAACAAACCCACACACAC
>NC_051409.1:42175729-42175829 GCF_015228065.2 Penaeus monodon
GAGTAGTAACAGATATATATGATTAATGTATGATATAGACGCATCTAGAATATAATATATATATATAGGAGAGAGATATGATGATATTATAATATTCCAG
>NC_051409.1:42175874-42175994 GCF_015228065.2 Penaeus monodon
GATTTCGGTATATATAGATAAAGTAGATATAGTATATATAGAGTAGATAATGAGAGAAGAGATAGTATATATAATAACGATAATATATATATATTACAATATAAGATAATAGATAATTAG
>NC_051409.1:42176187-42176284 GCF_015228065.2 Penaeus monodon
AGCTAGGTAGTAGGTGATATATGCAAACTCCCACCACGTGGACGATTGTCTGTGCAATTCGCGCGGATTATACCACCCCCCAACCCCCCCAAACACA
>NC_051409.1:42176343-42177707 GCF_015228065.2 Penaeus monodon
CGACTGTAATAGGTTTATGATACAAACACACCATACGCACACATTACATAGCGATTAATCAATACGGTTTGGTTTATGCCCTGCATATATGTACGCAAGGGCACGTAGTTACTGCCAAAGAAAAAAAAATGCATTCAGAGCCGGATGCAGTGCATATCGAGAGATCTAAAAAAACAGACGTAAGTAATATTTCCAGAAACATCTTGGAAGACGAAAATGTTCATAACATTCTGGTTAGGAATAATAATGCTTTTCGGGAGAGTTCGGATGCGATGGTAAATTGTGCAAAGGAACGTTTCATAAAACAATGTTTATTGGAATAATTGACTCAATAACATGATATAGCTCTTAGTCCAGAACAAGTTTAGATTCATTTCATATTTCGAAAAAATCTAAAATAAGTCGGAAAATGGGAATTAGCAGTGGATTGCGATCTTTCGTCAGGACTAATGCTTATCAGCATCTCTCATAGGAAATAACTCGTGTCCAGATCGCTTTTCCTTTTTCTTTACTCCTTTCTCTAAAAAAACCATATTTACTAAATTTGCAACATTTATTCATCTGCAATATCGGCCTCATAAAACAAAATATATTACTATTGAGTATGGAGTATTATAGGAAGGCGAAACGGAACTTTTTTATGTGTTCAATGTCATTTCTGGAAAAAGAATAGGAGTAGCTGTGGAAGAGAGTTTTTAGGGGACAATGAGGTGTAATAACCCAAGAAAAAGAACAGCAAAGTATATCAGATCATACTCTCCGAATCCCTGGTGGTCGGCGCTGATAAGTTCCAAAGCTTCAGAACCGGAGCCTATGTAAATGAGTAGCAGTAAGGCGACCAACTGTAAGGACAGAAAATGGAAAAGACATAGCAGCAAGCCTTGTGTACGCAACACCTGAAAAACTATAACGTAAAACAGTAAATTGAGGTCACAGAGCAACATCGGTCCAAATTACATGTAGAAATCAACCAAGGTATGTGGAAACGGGTTGTTTTACTTTTTCTCTTTAAGAAAAACATTTATTTAAGTCCTTCTGCTCTTAACGATTATATGTTACGTGTTCTCCTAGAATAGGATAGATCAAGAAAAAAATAGATTTAAATGCCAAATGAATAAAAAACAGCTTAGCATTGCAGCTCAATTTCCCCCCTCTCCATTCAGCGCCACTTCCAGGTGATAGAGATCAGAGGACGAAGACACACCACCGGAGTGAAGAAGTTACGGAGATGAGAACGGTCAGAGCTTTTGTTTCACGTCGTTCCACTACAGAACACAAATGACGAGCTGCTTTAGGAACAACACTCGAAGAGTAACGTGGAATTGGTCAGATGCCGTGCTCTACGGATCGTTGCCGCTTCTATG
>NC_051409.1:42178244-42178324 GCF_015228065.2 Penaeus monodon
TGGGTGATCCCGTAGATGACGGAGTAGCGTGCAGTTCACAAGGAGATTTCAGCGTTTTGTATGATATTTTTTAAATGTAA
>NC_051409.1:42178534-42179785 GCF_015228065.2 Penaeus monodon
CACACAAATTGTTCGAGTCAAGACCCTACCCGTTATAATAAATAAGGAACTCAAATGCTAATGTGTACATTAGTTATATTGCGCACAACAGTCCGCAGAGCGAAGACCTCTAGCTGAACATATAGTTAATCAAATAGATTACAGCAATATGTCATACTTAAATGATCTCACAGTTTGAATTACAAATCATAATCCATGCAAATTGTAAATATACATAACAAGAGGTGAAGTGTCACAAACGGATACACGCAATATCTTCATAAAAACAAGGGTAAGTTATTATTCTATATACACAAATACATAACATTGGATGTTTATAGATAATTATAAAGGTGCATTTTACACAAAGGATATCACAGTTTATATCACAATACGTGTGTCACAAAAAAAGCCATCGTTTAAAACAGTCATGCACGTACTATGACTACAAGGGAGCGATAACACGGCATTACTTGTATATACATATATTAGACTAGTATCTTTGGTTAGTCTTGCCTCATGTGCATGTGTGAATTGGTACAAAGTGGCAACTGACCTTTGTAATCATTATAGAATACCAAGCATTCGTATCTCCTAAATCCATTCTATTGTGGACACATGGTGGGTATAATTGTCTCAAAGGAGGCCTCGGGTAATTAGTGGAGTGTGATTCTCGGGAAAACCATTGTCACGGAATTAGACATCATGGATGTAAAGACATACAACGGTCTCCAAATATAACATATTAATAGGAGTTGAGCAGTTAGTCTTAAATAGGGTCATGTTTATGTTCTTGCTTGGTTTTGTGTTTTTTGCTATCTCAGGGATTTCAATAATGTGTATAATGCTCCACAAAGACTGCATAATCAGCTATGTTTGTTAAGGGTGATAAACAGTGATAAAAATTTTAAAATTTTATCATTTACGATCACGAAACCTTTGGCATCTTTATTTTAATCATTGATGTAGGCTCTCTGAGGAAAAGACCATCTTCTCCACTTATAAACACACACTTATTATCATTTTGTTCGTTTTCAGGGTTTAACGAACTTTGCTCCATTTATTTGCATATCTCTCTTCTGAAAAACAGAAGCTTCGTATGAAAATAACAACACAACCATTTACATAGTATTCCGAGATGAATGTTTATCCAGCAAAGTCAGGAAAACACTGCACCAACGGAATTTTGTTTTGCGCGTGTGGCCAGCCCGTGGTAGTTGCTTCTCGCCACTTTTTTTTTACGCCACCGAGCGATTTATGATAGATGAATCT
>NC_051409.1:42179861-42179952 GCF_015228065.2 Penaeus monodon
AAACATATATCTTCTGGTCAGAATTTCCTCAATAATATGCCAAGTTTGACAATTTGTGGTTTTCCTGCTCAGCCTAAGAGCCGGAGAAGTA
>NC_051409.1:42188391-42188937 GCF_015228065.2 Penaeus monodon
GTTGTAAACTTACAATTGTCTTGCGTCTAATCTCTGAAAAGGTGGTGAATCCCATTTACTGAGGGACACAAGTACAAGATCGTTTGCATAAATTATATGATTTAAAATTGTATGTATCATCGAGTATGCAACCAATTTTATTAGCGTTCAAAATCCTGGGTAACCAATCCATGTACACCGAAAGAGATGGTAGTCCCTTGTTTCCACAAAATTTCAAAACGCCGTTGATAGGAATGGAAACATTGTTCATGCATTTGATTATTTCATGTTCGATAACGTCCATTGCCAGCAGTCACAGATAGTCCTAAAGTGTCTAAATGACTGGGATTAATGTATTAAGTGTGCGCAGGGAACCGATCTTATAAAAAGCGTATGGAACATAATGAATGACGAAGTGCAAGATGCCAGACACAAGAACATTAAAGATTTGCCGGAGACACTAGAGAAGTTAGAGATTCCGTTTGAGGTCTTCTATTTTATCATTCAAGCTGAATACATGCCAAAATTGCTGCAGATGGTATTGCTGCAGAAACGGAACACGATCAG
>NC_051409.1:42190042-42190686 GCF_015228065.2 Penaeus monodon
CTGCCAAACTTCGAAATCCTGACACAGCAGTTTCCGTATGAACAGAAAATGGAAAACACAAAACATCTGTTTTGCACTAGAGTTGACATGTAGGACTTGTGTTTTGTTATATTACTTTTTTTCCAAATCTCTAAGCCTAAAGAATGGCCTTTCGTCTGTTTGACTTTGTGTCCGTCCCATGTAAGTTCTGTGCAAGTATTTTTACTGGCTACTTTTTCATTCTCTCATTCATTGGTTGCTCATGTGTGTAATTTAATTCCGCCATTCCTATATGAATACATAACACGTCCGTTTTATTGCTTGTCATGTGCCTTTTCATTAACAATGACTATCCCACACACGCGAATATATTCGCTGTTGCGTAAGACTGGGTGTCTGTCATTACATAATACGATATACTTAATTACATATTTCGGAAAAAAAAAAAACAAAATTTACCACTTAACCCATCATAATCAGAAGTTTGCCATCATCATAATCATCCCATCTGCTTCCAATTAATCACCATTAGCATCTTCAAACGTCACGTCAAACTGAGCTAAATGCAATCGGTGAAGAGGTACCTATGCCTCATTGGCCAACTTCTTATATACTAACTTGAATTACAATTAGAAGTGAAAAAGTGATATTGGCTGCCCTATCTG
>NC_051409.1:42190789-42191143 GCF_015228065.2 Penaeus monodon
GCATGTGCGAAAGGTCATGGGGTTGTTCATCAAATGATGGGAATTCTTTGAAACTAAACCGATAATATATATCAAAAGGCGAAAAAAAAAATAGAAACTGTAAAGAAACTATTGGAAGATATGTAACAAGCGAGCGAGCGAACCTAACACACTGAAGTCTGTGAGAGTCATAATCAACGTTACATGTTTTCTTCTGAATTTGTTATTTTGGATATTTTTTACTCTAGCAGCTCTTTTCCCAGCCCAGCCATGCCCATCAAAGAGTTACAGTGCCTTGCCTCCTCTCCCTCCATTATCTCCTCATGAAGGAGAGGAGAAAGCGGGAGAACTTTGTTGGTCACCTTTGATTTCGAC
>NC_051409.1:42191175-42191301 GCF_015228065.2 Penaeus monodon
CTTCCTGTAACGAATATTTCTTAGAATAATAAGAGAATCATTATTCGATTCAGGCATGCAGTTTTCTTCAGAATATAGCCTTATTTTTAAGACATTAAAGCTATGCTGTACTCGCCAACTATATAA
>NC_051409.1:42191829-42194874 GCF_015228065.2 Penaeus monodon
TATTAGCACAATCTTGCCTCATAAATGTAAGGCGAAGAGAACCTCCTTCAAAGAAACAAACTTTCCCTTTTCTTGAGAATAGGAAACGGATTACAAGGAAAAGTCTATCTCTCTTTATGACTCAAAGCGAGAGAAAAGAAGGCACATAACACAAAACGCACCTTTAATGTTCTCCAATGCTTGGACACTATAGAATGGCTAAGTGAGACACAGCATGCCTAGGTAAGGTAATTTTATTTACAAAACATCTGCCTGACTCTCGTATCTGTCCCGTCACTCTTCTACGTCCATGGCACGCGCGTCCCTTACCTCCTTCTTCATGCTATCGCAATCACACGTACCATCTTGTACATAATTAACTACACATTCCCCACCTCCCCTCCGGCAGATTACAATATCCCTTCAGACATTAGATATAAAAAGGAAGTTTTATTTGCATTTGCCACGTGAATATAAAAAGAATTATCATGCGATGAAAATATTTGGAAGAAAAGAAAGTAACAAAAACAGATCTGAATCATGTAGACACTTTAGAGCTAACATTAGTATACCTTCCTGGTCCACCTAATGTATTTGTCAATATTCACACGTATTTGTGAAATTTATTAATGTTTACTCATAGTTTTGGAAATAATTCGGCCGATGCTTGGTTCTCATGGGCCTTCATTCCTCCTGGCTGTTGCTTCTGGCTCCCAGGATCTTGCACTCTCACCCTCGTGTCTTCTGATATTCCTGACAGGATCCTGCCGCTGCCCCTGGGTCCAGCGTAGGTCATAGCATGATGTACGGCCAGAGGCTCGTTCTCTTCTCCCTCAGGTTACGCCGCCAGTATTAATTCACCAGTACCGCTGTCCTTGGTGCCGGTACGCCATCCTCAGCTGGCGTCTGCTGCAAGCTGGCAGGTGACAGGTCTCCGTCCCTCTTGAGGTATGGTAGTAACGCCTGTGGTTGCTTTATAAGTTTAACTGGCCTGTGTTCCCACTTAACTCTCAGCACTCGTCTGGCGGCCTTGACTGCAGTCGCGGCCCTTCCATTAGGCTGAGGATAGTGAGCAGAGTAAATTCTATTGTGATGCCCCCTTCCTATAAACTCCCTCATTTCCTCACTTAAAGAGGTTGGGGCCTCCATCACTTGAAATTCTCCTTCGTTGCACCCCATCTCTTGGAAAATGACAACGCTTTCTTCCCCAGCTACCGAAATCGCCTCATGAGAAAATGCTCAACCTCCAACCGATCCAGTGGATCTCCATAGGCAGGATATGTGTTTCCGTTTAGGCTGAAACAGATCCATGGCACTTTCTCAAATGGTATGGTCTGGCGTGGATCATGACTTGCGGTTTCTTCAGGTTGAGAAGGTGCGTGTACTTCACATGTACTGCAGATGCCCTGATGGTACTTAGGTGCCCTTCCATACCAGCCCGTAACAGTCTGCCTGCCCCTTCTTAACATGGGCATCCTCCCTGGTGCAAAGTTTGCTGCCACTTTCTCTTTAGAGACTCTGGGACAACCAAACGTGAATAGTTCCCGTTGTAGTGTTTGTTACATTGGTCTATCACTGACAATCTATCGCTGTACCTGGTAGTATGGACGTATCCCTGTCACTCTTTTTTGCACTTTGCTGGCTGGCCCAGTCACCTCTATCACTCTGGCTATGAGTCGTTGGTAGTCTGCTTTTTGCAGCACCACACACTATTGCCTGCTTACCCTGCCTCTGTCACTCAGTGTTATACTGCCACACAAGCCCAGTTTCCATCCATTTCTGCAGCAGAATGGTGCTTCATCCATCATACATATACAGTGCTGTTGAAGCACTATGAATCCATGCCTTCTCTATCAGTCATGACAGCTGTTGGTCTTGTGTGGTCATAGTATGACCATTTTGCATCTTTCATATTGTGCCCTTTGGCTAACTTCGAACATACATCAAATCTCATCCCAGTATACCTTTCCCTTTCGGGTTCTTTAACAATTCTGTTAAATTGGCGCGGTCATCATGAAGGGTGCATTTGATTCACCATGCATAATGTCCTTTAAAGCTGTTTGTTCTTGGCATGGGAAAAATTCTTTATGGATGTCAACCTCCTCATCCGTGGGTCTGTTCTCCTCCGCACCCAGATGATATCCAACATACTCCACCTCCTGGCGACAGAACTGGAATTTGGCTGCAAAGTTATCCCCTTATTTACACATGTCAGCAAAAAAGTCGCACACATGCCAAAACCCCCCCCCTTTTTTTTTTTTTTCCATTGTGGGGTGGCCCAAAAGTCCACCTGCAAACTTTGGTATGGTGTTGGGGTAGTCCCCTGAAAACCTAAAATTGCAAGCCCCCCACGGAACCCCATCCCATCCCCCCCACTCTTTTTAAAAAACCAACCCCATTTTTTTCCCAGCCCCCCCTTTGCATCCTGCTGTGACCACTTAATCATTTCCCTTATGGTCTTTTAATGTGGAATGGTGGGTATCAGCTCCGATTTCTTTTTCCCTGGCTTTTTCAAAAAAAAAACGGCCCTTTTTTTTAATCCCGTTTTACTTTTCCTTGGGCCCTAAAAAATCGAAAAAAGGACGTTTTTACGTGGGTCACCTGAAGGGTTGCTTTTTTCCCCACCAGGCAACCCTTTCCCCCTCAAAATTTGTTTTTCCCCGCAGAAAATCCTTTTTTCCTTTTTCCAAACGGGGGCTTCCCCCTTCACCAAGGGGTTTAACCAAAATACCCTTTCAACTCCGCACAACTGGTTTGGGGGCAGTTATCCCTTTTCCCACTTTTGTCCCCCCCAAAATCGTAAAAACCATCCAATTTTTTCCTTTTGGGGTTTTTAAAAATTCTTAAAGGAGCCTCACCTTTCGTCTTGAAGGGGTATTGTTTCACCAAATCTGTGTATGCCTAAAAGGGCGGGCAAATTTTTTGACCCCCATGGGGGTTCCCCCAGAAGGATCCCCTACCCATGGCAAAAAGGGTTTTTATTAAATTTTTTCCCTTTCCCCCCCCCCTTCAAAAAACGAAAAATAAAAATAAAATCCCCGATGTTTGCACCTCCGGGTTTTCTTC
>NC_051409.1:42194934-42196838 GCF_015228065.2 Penaeus monodon
AGCTGTGCCTTGGAACCCCAGTTCCATATTAAGGTGTCGGTGGGTGTGTCCTCTTTTGCACCACTTTTTAAATTCTTGATAATCAACGCCCTCCGTGGCTGCCTTTCCCGCTTGCTTACCATCCCATACGAGACACCATTCAGGGTTTCCCCTGTGGCACGGAGTGATTTTCCCTTTCCGTGTTTTCATCCAGCTGGTTTCTCCTCTGTCCCAGGCCTCGCAACGGGTGGTGTTGGAGAGTGGTGGGCTGGGCGTCAGGCAGAAAAATGGATGTGGGTGGGGACCATCCTCATAAAGAGCGGTATACGAGAGGTGTTAAACACTGAACCGAGAAGTGTGCTTTAGCCCCTTTTCCCAGGTGAGTCACGTTATTTTCTTTTGGGTCAGAGGTCCCCTAGTGTGCCTCTGGGGTATACTCCCGTCTTCTTCACATCCTTTTTGAATGCTGCCAACCCCTCTGTCTTGGGAAAAATGGTCAGAACTAACCCCAAATCCCTACTGCTTTTAAACGACAGGAACTTTTTTGGTGCTGACTTCAGAAAGTACACATTTTTCTGACTTCTCCGATGCCTTCATTCAAAGTGCATTTTTTCCTCTCTACCCCCCAGTGATCTTTTACAATTTCCCTTTCAGGTTCTTCAGTCCTTGAGAAACCCTGAGCCTGCCCCTGACACCGACTGCTGTGTCGCCACTGCCATCAACTCCGTAAATTTTGTGCCGCTCTCTTCACCTGGCAAAGTGTCCACGTCTCCCCCACTTCCCGCAATCTGGTCTGCCACCGGGCAACTGCATCCTTCATGCCTCCTGTCACAACAAGGACGAGGGGCCCCCCAGAGACGAGATGCTTGTGTCCTCCCCTGACACCAGGATGCCCAACTGCCAGACGTCTTTCATGGCCATACCCCTCCACATCTGCCTCAACCCTGCAGCCCCCCACGCCTGCACCCCTCTCTTGGCACTGTCGGCGATTCACATTTTCCCCCCAATTTTTTCCCTGTCTAAATATTCCTTTTACCCCCGCAACAAATCGCTTTTCGAGACATCATTAATCCAAGACAAAACTTTTTTCACTAAAATGTACGCTTTTAAATCACATAAGCAACTTGGACCGGAAAACACACTGACACCTCACTTTGAACTCTTCTAAAGACCTAGAATGTCTCTCTCTCCTTTAATTTTTTTCACAAATAAAAAACTTTTTTCCCTAATACATCATTAAATCATTTTTTGCAACTTTTTAATCACTTTCAAAGCTTTCCCGAAGTTTTTAAGCCGACCATTGACCACCGTACCTACGTCTAACAGCTGCGAAAACTTGCTCAGCCAATAACCTACCACTGCACCGGGGGCAACAAACTGCCACTTGCAAGGCAACCTCCCCGAGCGCCACCATGTTTATTGGGGCCCGTTCAGTGACACCAGCGCCGCACTGCGGCACGCTGCGGCCTAATTTTTATCCCCCTGTTTGTTAGGCTGCATCACATAGAAGACAATAGTTCATCAGCCTGCCCTCATCCATGCCTTTGGCTCTATGATCCTGGTTGGCCCGGTGCGATTATTAGGCCCGGGGCGACGTCCATATGTGCTTTTGATTGGTGATCTTTTCCCGGCTCGCCCCAAAGGGATTTTTTTAGTTCTGTTATTGGCCGGCATTCCCTTTAAAGAAGCTAAAAAAGTTTTTTCTCTTCCCGCCATCGTTTTTCCAAATCCCCGTGCCATGTAGGAGGCTAAGTGAGAACAGCATGCCTGGGTAGGGTGATTTATTTAGGAACACATCTGCTTGAACTCTCAGTATATGCCCGTCCTCCCTTCACTCTTCCCTGCGCACGCACGTCCCTTACCTCCTTATTCACGCTATCGCACCACACGTAAACATGTTGTACATAATTAACTACACATCCCAC
>NC_051409.1:42202743-42205623 GCF_015228065.2 Penaeus monodon
GTTCCATCCCTTAATAACGTGCGTAAAGCATAGAACCATGCCTTCTCTACTCAGAGTCATGACGGTTCTTGTGTTGGTCATAGTTAGACCACTCTTGCCATCTCATTGTGACTGGCTTCTTCGAACATACATCAAAATTCTCATCCAGTATACCCTTTTTCCCTTTCGGGTTCTTTAACAATTCTGTAAATTGGCGCGGTCATCATGAAGGGTGCTAGTTGATTCACCATCCCATAATGTCCTTTAAAACTGGTTTGTTCTGGCATGGGAAAATTCTTTATGGATGTCAACCTCTCATCCGTGGGTCTGTACTCCTCCCACCCAAGATGATAACCAACATACTCCACCTCCTGGCGACAGAACTGGAATTTGGCTGCAAAGTTATTCCCTTATTTACACATGTCAGCAAAAAGTCGCACACATGCCAAAATGCATCCTTGATGTTTGCATCATACAGCAGGATGTCATCTACACATTTCAGTTTCTTCTGAACTCTTTGTAGGGGCATCGTCAAATGTTTTGGTGTATGCATCAGGTGCTCACAATGACCCATGTCCTCAGGTAATGGTATCTACCCATGAATGAATGTCTAAGATGGTTACTTTCCTCATCTAACTGCACCTGATGAAATCCCCAGTATGCTTCTGTAACCGTCTTGTAGCTGGGGCCTTGGACCCCAGTATCATATCAATGGTAACCTGGTGTGGTGTATCTCTCTTTTGCACCACTAATTCAATACATGATAATCCACAGTCCTCCATGGCTGCCCATTCCGCTTGCTTCATACCATAATACGAGCACACCATTCTACTGGTTCACCTGCTGGCACTGGAGTGATTATTCCTCTTTTCATGTTCTCATCCAGCTGTCGCTTCACCTCTGCCTCCCAGTGCCTCGCAACTGGCGTGGGTGTGTGGAAAGCGGTGGGCTGGGCGTCAGGCATCAAATGGATGTGGTGTGGTGGACCATCCATCAACAGGGAGGGCATACAAAGAGGTTTTTAAACACATGAACCTGAGAAGTGCTGCTTTAGCCACTCTTCCAGGTGAGTCACGTTATCTTCTGTTGGGGTCAGAGGTACTTTATTAGGCCTCTGTGGTATACTACGTCTTCTTTGTCATCTTTTTGAATGCCGCTGAAAACCTCTAGCTCCAGGAAGGGAAACAGGTCTACAACGCTGTCAACGACAAGAACATTTTTGGTGCTGACTTCAGAAAGTACACATCTTCTGTACTTCTCCTGATGCCTTCATCTTCAAAGTGCATTTGCCGAGACATTCATGTATTGTCTACTGCTCTCACCTCAGTGCACCTTGACAATGCCTTTGCAGGTATCTTCAGTCCTCTGAAAGCCCCTGGCCTGCCACTGACACCAGAGCTTCTGCTGTCTTCCACTGCCATCAAGCTCGTAAATTCTGTGCCACTCATCTTCTGTACAGTGTACCTTTAGCAATGGTGAGGGGGTCATACCGATGCAGCTAGCACCGCGCACCAGGCTGGGGATGGTGCCGCTTCCATTTTCTTCCTGCACACCTGGCAAAGTGTCTGCGTCTCCCACACTTCCCTGCAAGTCTGCTGCCGCCGACATGCTGCCATCCTTCCTATGCCTCCTGTCACAACAGCGCACGCAGGCCTCCAGAGACGAGACACTTGTGTCTTCTCCCCTGACAACAGGACCCCCACTGACAGCTCTTGCATGGGCATTCCTTCTCCCATCTGCCTCAACCTCTGCAGCCCGCATTGTCGTGCAAATTCACATTTTATCCCACAATTTGTCCACATCTAAATATTCCTTTTTATCTGCATAACACCTCTACTTTTCAGACTGACAACATTTTCTCACTAATATGTTGCCTTTAATCACACACAACTTGGACATTGGAAATCACACTTCGACCCTCACTCTTCTGAAGAATTTAGGGCACTCTCCTGTTTTGTTCACAAAAACCTTTTTCTATATGCACATGCTTCATTTATATGTTGCATACTTTTCAGCCACTTTCAAAGCTTCCTGATGTTTTATGCCGACCACTTCGACCACTGTACCTATGCTAAAGCTGTTGTGCTCCCCGGGACGTAACCTGATGCACTACACCCGGGTTTTTCACACTGCCACTTGCAAGGCATTCCCCACGAGCGCCCCCAGGACTCCAAAGCCGCCTTTTCTGGCACCCCCGCTACGGTCTAGTCTTGTCCCATGTTTTTTTTGAGGCTGCACTCGCAATAGGAAAAAATTTTTATCACCTGCCCTCTCCATGCCCTTTGGTCTGTAGTCCTGGCTTGGCTTTTGGGGCGATACAGCGGCCGGCGTCGATCCACTCTTGTTTTTCGATCGGGGACTTCCCCTGAAATCGACCAAGGCATTTCCCTTTTCTCTATTTTTCTGCCGACATTTGTTCAAAGAAGCTAACTAGTTCTTTCTTCCCCCCATCGTTTTGAATCATGCGCCCATGTGGAGGCTAAGTGAGACACGATGTCTGGGTAGGGTGATTTATTTGAACACATCTCCTGAAATCTCCAAATCTGCCCGTCGCTCCCCTCCGCCCCCTGCGCACCGCGTCCCTTACCCCTTATTCCGCTTCGGGACCCCCGAACCATTTTTCTTTTAATAAATTTAAATACACATCTCCATAGACACGCATTTTTTATTTTGCTTTGCGACACACAGCCAAAATGAACTTCTTTTGGGGGCATCCCCTTTGGAAAACTATCTCTTGTTATGTAGAGATTTTGTTGCAATAACCACGTTGAATCTTCTCTCAGAATTGGACAACAAAAGTGCTTCATTAGTGTGTCATTTATAGAAGCCCTGTTTATTGGTAACTGTTTGTCTGCGAGAAGATTAATTGGCGTTCATAGATTTTTCAAACTTGTTATTTCC
>NC_051409.1:42205872-42206259 GCF_015228065.2 Penaeus monodon
AAAAATCTACTCGTAAAATGAATATATATATACATACATGTTAAACGTTGTGTCACCTCCATTTTAACAGAATTCTTTACAAATTTCCCTTCTTATCAATCCATTTACCATATAGAATAGTGCAACTTTATAAAACAGTTAAAGGCCCACAGTTTAACCAATTCGCAAAAATTTCCAATTGGTCATTTTTTTTTTGTAATAGGGGAAGGAAATTGCGAAACAGCAACTTTTTTAAATAGCTATTGTTTTTTTACAACTAATTATATTTTTTTTGTTACGCTGCAGTTACTTTCCTAGCTTTTAGTAATTACCTTTTCTAAGGTTAAATTAAAATGAAAGAATCAGCACTCCCTTATTTCATAGTTCTTATAATACAAAATGTTTTTA
>NC_051409.1:42206331-42206970 GCF_015228065.2 Penaeus monodon
GTTGGTTTTTTAAATCTCACTAAAATAAAGGTGATGATAAGATTCCATTTAAAAATTTAACCCATCGTGTGCTTTCATCCCACCTCTTTTAGATTTCATCACGGTTTAATAAAAAGGGCCAAAAAAATTGCTAAACCAAAAAGCTAAAAAGGGTTCGTTCGTTTACTGTGCACCTTTTCTCCTTCATTGGATTATTATTGTTTTTTTAGAAATTCGTGCACACATGAAACAACATGGTTGTCTTGTTTGCTGTTTAACAGATAAAAATCTTAGTAATGTGAACCCCCCAACGAGCTATATGGAGTCTATCTCAATAACAACACTGATTGAACAACAGAGGCTCTGTTGGGAATTTTTTTAAAAAGATCGAAAACCGCTTTTACATTTTCTAGTGTCTGTTCAAATACCTTCAGTTCATTTTGAATAAATTATGAAGCCCCGGGAACTTTAAAGGTAAAAATTTTGGGCCCTGTTGTGGTATTTCAAAAGGGGGAAATTTTATTTCTTTTCTAATGCATGCAAAATAAAAAAAATTTCATAGGTCTTGGGGAATTTTTAAAGAATAGTCTTATATCGATTTCCTTAAGTCAAACTGTTATATACATCCCTTTTTTGTATCGACGATGCAAATAATTACGT
>NC_051409.1:42207147-42208772 GCF_015228065.2 Penaeus monodon
TGTTTTTGTATTCACTCACCGATACGATTTTTTTTCGAAACCCAAATATTTTCCTTATCAACGTAAAAAAAAAATAAATATAATTACGGGAGGGAAGGGGGGGGAAAGATCGTTAAGTGAAGCGAAAACCCCTTCCACCCAAAGATTTTATGTTAATGGCCTTTTTCCCTTTTCAAGTCCGTGCTGAGCCGTAGTCAGAGGAAGATGCAGGCTTGCTTCTCCTTCGTAAAATATTCCCTTGGCATACTACAGTGCTTGTAAAAATATTCGTACAGTTCAGTTCTTTAAAAATATATCCCATACTTTAACAAGGGAATATGGAGGGAAATTTTTAATTTGAGATTTTTTTTGCAATGGGAATTTTAAAACCTTTTTCTGTGTGACGGACACCATTTGATGTTCACACCTTGTTACTCCCCCCATGATATGGACCCGTTTGATCATAGCATAATTTTTTTATAAAACCGAATTCACGGGGTTTGTAACATGGTGTGCGGGGACAACCCCTCACAGAAATTTTTTATGTTTTTTTTAAATTTTAGAAAAAACAAATTTAATTTAAAATTCCCTTTCAATAAAATCTCCCAACAGGGGGGTGGGAAAAAAAACCCCCCCCATGGGGGTTTTGGGGGGTTGCGGGGCCAGTCAAAATGGGCAGGAAAAGGCTATTTGGCCCCATTCCCCAAATTTTTAAAAAAAAGTTTTTATTAAAATATTTTATTAAAATTTTAAAAAAATATAACGGGGGGTGGGGGTTTTGTTAAAATTTAAAATTAAAAATTTTATTTTTTAAAATTTTAAAAATTTTTTAAAAAAAATTATTTTAAATTTTTTTAATAATTTTAAATTTTTATTTTTTTATAATTAAATTTTAAAAATTTTAATTTTTCAAAATCTAATAAAAATATAAAAAATTATATATATATATATTTTAAAAAAATTAATATATATATTATTATATTAATATAAATAAAAAAATTTTTATAAATAAAAAAAAAAAATAAAAAATATTTAAATTTTTATGATTTTAAATTTTATTTCCTGTTTAGGGTTTTAATAAAATTTATTTGTTTTTTATTAAAAAATATTTTGATTAAATTTAAAAAATAAATTTTTTTAAAAAAAAATATTTTTTTTTTTAAACAACTTTTCCCCCCTTTTTAAGGTTTTTTTAAAATAATATATATCCGGGGAAAAAAAAATTTTTTTAAAAAAATAATTATAAATTAAACCCGGGGTTTTTTTTATATTATAATTTAATTTTTATATAAGTGTGTTTGGTGGGGTTTTTTTGTGTGTGTTTGTTCCAAAAATTTATATATATAAAAATTTAAATAACCCATTGATATTAATTTAAAATTTTTTTTTTCTTCCCCCCCGTGGTCCCCTTTTCTCTTTAACTTTTACCTTTCCTCATTGACATGAAGATGGGAAACCGAGAATGGAATTTAGCAAAAAAACCCAAAGGGATTGGGTTTTCTTCCTTAAATCTTGTTTTTTTTAGTATAACTTTTCCTTTATAATTATTTTGTTGTACATGTTTTCCCCCCTTAATTTTTATAAAATTTACTAATAAACTCTTTAAATAATAAAACAAACTTATTTGTTTTAATTCTGTTTTACTG
>NC_051409.1:42208822-42209507 GCF_015228065.2 Penaeus monodon
AAAAAATTTTTAAAAAAAAAATATTTTAATAAAAATTATTAAATTTTTATATATATATTTTAAAAAAATTATTATATAAAAAATTTTTATATGTTTTTTTGGGTCTTTAAAATTTTTTGGGAAAACCCAGGGGTCTTGCTCTGTTAACTGTTTACCGGGGGGGAAAAAAAGCCTCTTTTTGCATAGGGGACCGGGGCCAAAGGAGAAACCCCGGGTTTGTGCCCCCCAGCCACCCGAATTTTGGTCTTCCTTTAAAGTGTGCCTTTCAAGAAACGGGTTTTTTCCCCCTGCTGAAGCCTTTGCTTTTCCCCCCTTTCCTATGGGGCCCCCCGGGAATCCGGTTCGACCCGATGTATTTGTTTTTGTTTCCCCCCTCCCCCGGTTCCCTTCCCTTCCCTCCCTTTTTCCCCCCTTTTTTTCCTTTTAGCTGAAAGGGGGAACCGTGTTTTCGGCTGTAGCTCCTTTTCAAAAAAAGGAGTGGGCCCCAAAATAATAAAAAAAGATATATTTTTATTAAAATAATAATTAATATAATAAAATATATATTTTATTTAAAAAATTACATTTATTAAAAAAAAATATTTATAATATAATTATATATTTTATTAATTATAATATATTTTTTATCATATTTTTAATATTATAAAAATTTTTAAAAAATTTTTACTTAATAATTTTATAATTT
>NC_051409.1:42209541-42209608 GCF_015228065.2 Penaeus monodon
AAAATTTTTATCTAGTTTTTTTTTAATATTTTAAATTTTTTTTTATACTGTTTTAAATAATATTATT
>NC_051409.1:42209684-42209781 GCF_015228065.2 Penaeus monodon
CTTCTATGAAATTATTATTGTTTTTTTTTTTTTGGGGGGGGGGGCGGCGGCAACGTGCATTTCAACCTTTATTATTTCTTTAATCCCCCCCAAACCT
>NC_051409.1:42209906-42210067 GCF_015228065.2 Penaeus monodon
CCCTTTCCCCGGGTTGCCATGTTCGGCGGAAGTAAAGAAAAGTCTAATTTAGCCACAAATGAGAAGCATGAGTTGGCAATTCCACTTCCGGATGAAAAAACGTCTTTCCGGGAAAAAAGGGGTGGTGGAAGGAGAAAAAAGGGGGGGAAAGGGGGAGGTTG
>NC_051409.1:42210354-42211416 GCF_015228065.2 Penaeus monodon
TGGGTGGGGGTGGGGGTTAAGAGAAAAAGGGTAAAAAGTAAACCCCAAAGAAAAAACTTCTACTCTCTCTGAAAGCCAAAAGAGAAGAAAAGTCTCCCCATCTGAGGATCAATCCCGCAAATGTGCTTCATATGAAAATGGTGATTTTAGGGAAAGTCCCTTGTGCCGGCTGACTTTCACGCCAAAGGTAATGATATACAGCTACATCACACTACTTTCTGTTCTCGTGCTACATAAACAATAAGGTCATTTCAAACCAGACAAAGAAAAAAAAATATTCGTACTGACAGTAAGAAAGATTTGCCGTTTACAGAACTTAAAGCATTCCGTGGCTGACGCCGCATCTACACTCAAAGCAAGGCCAAGAATACCTTATTTTGCACAGTGGAAAGGGTTAGCAACCGATCACATGTGTCAGCAACTTGATAAATTTTCGCACTGTGACGATCTCCGGTTTTCCTTTGTTCCTTTCTCTTTCCGATGATTTTTTTTTTTAAGTAAATTTAATAGTGATAAAAAAGAAGTGTTGTGTTCAGACATTAAAAATGGATTGATCCATGTGTGTCCTTGTGTACCCTTTATTTTTTTCCTGCAAAGCACCCTATGCTTTCAAGAATATGATTAGCTTTTGTTATCTTTTCACTAATATAAGGAAACAACATCAAACAGAGACATTTTTCTCTCCGAAAATGGTAACATTATTTCAGGGAATTTTAAGAAATACAGAGAGGGGAGCGGAGGGAAAAGGAAAAGAAAAAACAAACTCGTGAAGAGCGAATGGGATGGAAGGGAAAAAAGAAGAAAGGGGAACAGATTGATTAATAAATGAAAAGCAAATCAAATCTCATTTTTTGGCAATACGTAAACATTTTATGGATGGCAAAGGTAATCTCAACGCAAGGATTGTTTGATTCGGAATGTAACGAGCCAAAGACTTAAGGAATCTTTGTTGGCTGTGCTCTCCTCGCCGCTGCGGAAGTACCTTCTATTGAAGGAATAATTATAGATCAAAAAAAATGAGTCAAGTTATAACTTTTCTTAAAACACGAAATGTATTGCCTG
>NC_051409.1:42214250-42214354 GCF_015228065.2 Penaeus monodon
GTATTATGCATGATTTGGTATGTAAGTTCTAAACCTCTGGATTTATTTTCTGTAATTTGCTTAAGTATGTCATGATATTATTTCCGTTTTCTTTGAAGCTAAAG
>NC_051409.1:42214811-42214937 GCF_015228065.2 Penaeus monodon
GGCGTAAGCCTTCTTACTCAGAGCATAGGGCCGAATTTACACATCTTCCAGGTTACAGTAGCGGCGGCCAGTCATTTACAATTTACCAACCAGGTACTTAGTTAAACCCACATATTTCTTATAGAT
>NC_051409.1:42214966-42215140 GCF_015228065.2 Penaeus monodon
TTAAGGCCTCGTATTTAACAGGTCTAACTATTTAAGTCCAGACATGGTGTACTTAACTTAAACAATTTCTCCGGCGACCAGAAATCAAAGCCGGGGAGACTGCCGACCCTCCTCCTCAGCCCTCGCCTCTGTTCTGAGGATCCCCTAGCAAACGGCGGGAGCCTCTGAAGGAGT
>NC_051409.1:42238970-42239170 GCF_015228065.2 Penaeus monodon
CTCAGCAAACGATTTTCCTTTTTGAAAAGTAACATCAGCGGAGCTTCGTATATCATTTTATTTTACTCAGATGTTACTGATTTCATCACCAATCCAAAAACAGATAAAAGAGAACCACATAAACAAAGCAAAATGGCAAGAAATACTACACAGAATTCATTATAATGTAAAAAGCATTTAAAAGGGTCGTTGAAAAAACA
>NC_051409.1:42239392-42239486 GCF_015228065.2 Penaeus monodon
TTTTTTCCGTAAAAAAAACAATTAGAAACATTGAAGATAAGTATTCCAAAATCAAATTTAGATTATTGCAAAAGTAACTACTAATATTCATTAG
>NC_051409.1:42239555-42239938 GCF_015228065.2 Penaeus monodon
TCTGTAGTCCCACACACTCTCTACAACACCGCACAGCGAACACCGATACTCCATCCCCTCTCATCTTTTTAGAATCCCTGCTTATCTCGAAGCCAGGGATGAACTATACAGCAACTGCTATCGCATTATATATTCATTAGTTACAGATATTCCATGTAAAGGTAAAAACAATTGCTTTACGTTTTTGTTAATATTTAATTTTTCTTTTTCTCTTAAAACTGGTAATATGTTTACTGTAAACGAGTGAAGTTTTTTCATTCCATCGTTTTACCATTGCCTTGCTTAATGTGTATATATATTTTTTTTTTATCTCTTTAAGCACTGATAATGAAATTAGTAAATCCGAAACGCCTAAGAGAAATAAAAGGATGTTTATAACTGCG
>NC_051409.1:42240260-42240843 GCF_015228065.2 Penaeus monodon
GGGGAATAATTCCTAAATAGTAAAATTTTTATCAACTTTCCTTTTCATTTTAAAATTAAAACTTTTAAAAACTCCACCCCTTTGGTGTCGGGGGAAATTATTTAATTTAAAAGGGTTTAAAAAAAATTAAATTTCCCCTGAATACATTTAAATTTTAAACAAATATATTGTTTCCTCTCGCCAAAGCTGTAATTGGCAAAAAAAGGGGGAAAGGAAGAATATGCCACATACTTATACTAGTAAGTGAAGTCTTGTAGGACTTCACTTACTACCTTTTAAAAATTTCCATCATTCATCAATATATTATTTCATAAATCATGGATACCTGTATTTATAATTAGAACTGAAATTCTCTTAATATAGTATTAATGAATATTAATATTACTGGACTCTTTTAATGAGCAACATTCTCGAGCCGCACAAACGAAGTGTTTAAATATATTTTGCAGAACTGTACACTTTTTTCTAATTTTAACTGTACCTTGGCAGGGGAGGCTAATAGGCACTGCACCTTACCCAAGGTTGACTTTGAACTTAGTTGACGGAAGGGACGTGTGTGTGTGTGGGTGAATTATTAATTTTA
>NC_051409.1:42241953-42242139 GCF_015228065.2 Penaeus monodon
CTGATGGGCTGTGAGAGAGCATAATGATTGGATTCTAGAGAAATAGTTGTCTGTTTTTTCCGGAATTAGTTAATTGGATGTTTTTACGTTGGAGGCTCCTCGGCCAGACTGACCCCCCAAATTTAAAAGGGGATTTTCGTTCCTCCCCCTTGTAAGACCTACCTACACGCCACAAAAAGAGGGCTT
>NC_051409.1:42242184-42242787 GCF_015228065.2 Penaeus monodon
GGTTTTGTTACTTTACGTTGCAGCCTATTCTTGCTTTGGTCGCAATTGTTGCACGAATATCGCCGTTTGCATGCCTTATGTTTATGCCTGTCTCAGCATTCATTGTCAACAAGGATTCAGAATTTGTATATTGAATACTAAGATGGGCTTATTGTAGTGGATATTTCTGGAAGACGTAGAAGTAGAATGGGGAATTTTTTATTTATATCTTCAAACACACACACACATTCGTACTTTATGTCGAGCCAGCTCTTCCTTCGACTGGCAAAACTACTCTGACATTGTGCAATTCCCGATAAAGCGAATGAACTTTCGAGGGATAATGTAGCGAACTGAGCAATGATTGTTAAGCTATGAATGATAATTAGAATTTGAAAAATATAATATACAATTATCTTCAGCATAATTCTCATAATCGTACATTGATATTCATATCATGATAATGATTATAGTGGTAATACCAACATTAATAGAATCAACAATAATAACTAAAATGAACTGTCCATTCACAGCAGTTGTACAGTCACCGGTACAGTCCACGATGAGGAAGACTTCTATTATTGTACAATGATAAAACACTTGGTTCCATGCTAATTGTGGCAG
>NC_051409.1:42242818-42243026 GCF_015228065.2 Penaeus monodon
GATAAGAGGTTAAGGAGATCGCCTTAAATGAAACGAAAACAACATAATTATAGCTCTATGGCATTCTCTTTGTAATTTTCGTAAAGATAAAGGATGTGTTTGGGGATTTCCGTCCTTCTAAAACGTCAGTGACTCTCTTGACGCAAAGGCAATTATAGTTCTACACGGAGTATATTTTTAATAAACAGGGTATGTGTATGTGGAGATG
>NC_051409.1:42243114-42243398 GCF_015228065.2 Penaeus monodon
TCCTAATGACTGTAATTTGAAGGAGTAGAAGAATGTAGACCAAGAAGCAATATGCACAACCTGAACTCTCCCAATCTCAGGAGAGGGAAATACACCCAGATTTTTTTCGAAAAGAAGAGAGGGAGAGAAAGGGATATATTAGGAAGGCGGTGAATAACAAAATGATAGTAAGGGAAGTCAAAGGGTATGGTATGAGCAAAAAGAAAAAATCACGTGATAGATTTCTTGAGCAGTGTTTCGATAAACAGATGAAAGTGTTTTAGATAATAAGGATGGACATAAGG
>NC_051409.1:42246733-42247849 GCF_015228065.2 Penaeus monodon
AAGAGACTAAGAGAAGAGATAAAATGTGCTGCAGGCAATACATTTCGTGTTTAAGAAAAGTTATAACTTGACTCATTTTCTTTTGATCTATAATTATTCCTTCAATAGAAGGTACTTCCGCAGCGGCGAGGAGAGCACAGCCAACAAAGATTCCTGTAAGTCTTTGGCTCGTTACATTCCTGAATCAAACAAATCCTTTGCGTTGAGATTACCTTTGCCATCCATAAAATGTCTTACGTATCTGCCAGAAAAAATGAGATTTGATTTGCTTTTCATTTTATAATCAATCTGTTCCCCTTTCTTCTTATTCCCTTCCATACATTCGCTCTTCACGAGTTTGTTTTTTCTTTTCCTTTTCCCTCGCTCTCTCTCTCTGTATTTCTTAAAATTCCCTGAAATAATGTTACCATTTTCGGAGAGTAAAATGTCTCTGTTTGATGTTGTTTCCTTATATTAGTGAAAAGATAACAAAAGCTAATCATATTCTTGAAAGCATAGGGTGCTTTGCAGGAAAAAAAATAACGATACACAAAGGACACACATGGATCAATCCATTTTTAATGTCTGAACACAACACTTCTCTTTTATCACTATTGAATTACTTAAAAAAAATAATAATCATCTGGAAAGAGAAAGGAACAAAGGAAAACCGGAGATCGTCACAGTGCGAAAATTTATCAAGTTTGCTGACACATGTGATCGAGTTGCTAACCCTTTCCACGTGTGCAAAATAAGGTATTCTTTGCCTTGCTTTGAGTGTAGATGCGGCGTCAGCACGGAATGCTTTAAGTTCTGTAAACGGCAATCTTTCTTACTGTCAGTACGAATATTTTTTTTTCTTTGTCTGGTTTGAAATGACCTTATTGTTTATGTAGCACGAGAACAGAAAGTAGTGTGATGTAGCTGTATATCATTTACCTTTGAGCGTGCATGTCAGCCGGCACAAGGGACTTCCTAGTCACTCATTTTCATATGAAAGCACATCGCGGCATTGAGTCCTCAGATGGTTGAGACTTTTCTTCTCTTCTTGGGCTTTCAGAGAGAGCTAGAAGGTATTTTTCTTTGAGGGTATTACTTTTTACATTTTTTACTCTTAACCCCCCACCCCCCACCCCA
>NC_051409.1:42248082-42248192 GCF_015228065.2 Penaeus monodon
GGAAAGACTGTTGTGCAGTCCGGAAAGTGGAATTGCCAACTCATGCTTCTCATTTAGTGGCTAAATTAGACTTTTCTTTACTTCCGCCGAACATGGCAACCGGGAAGGGA
>NC_051409.1:42248321-42248394 GCF_015228065.2 Penaeus monodon
GAGGTTTTGGGGGAGATTAAAGAAATAATAAAGGTTGAATGCACGTTGCCCCGCCCCCCCAAAAAAGAAAAAC
>NC_051409.1:42249840-42250016 GCF_015228065.2 Penaeus monodon
TAATCATGTTCTGTGCAGGGATTAGTCCACGCACATCCATGTTACAACCCAGTGAATATTCAAGGTTTTATAAAAATAATTATGCTATGGACTTCAAACGGCGTCCATATCATGGGCGAGTAACAAGGTGTGAACATCAAATGGTGTCCGTCACACAGAAAGGGTTAATATTCGCG
>NC_051409.1:42250059-42250400 GCF_015228065.2 Penaeus monodon
CATTGTTAAAGTACTGGTATATGATTTTTAAATGTAACTGAACTGTACGAATATTTGTAACAAGCAGCTGTAGTATGCCAAGGGAATATTCTTACAGAAGGAGAAGCAAGCACATGCATGCTTCCTCTGACTACGGCTCGAGACACGGACTGTGAGAAAGTGAGAAATGGCCATTAACATAAGATCTGTATAGGGTGGAAGGGTTGTCGCTTCACTTAATCGATCTTCCCGCACCCTTCCCTCCCGTAATTATATTTATCTTTTTGTTACTGTTAGATAAGGAACATATTTGGCTATTCGAAAAAAAAATCGTATCGGTAGAGTGAATACAAATACAAATA
>NC_051409.1:42250522-42251211 GCF_015228065.2 Penaeus monodon
AATCGTAATTATTTGCATCGTCGAATACAAAAACGGTGATGTATATAAGCAGTTTGACTCTAAGGAAATCGATATAAGACGTATTCTTAAGAAATTCCGCAACGACCTATGAATTTACATTTATTCTGCATGCACTTCAGAAACGAAATAAATTCACGCCCATTTTGAAATACCACAACATGGACCCAAAATTACTCACCTTTCATGTTCCAGGGGCTTCATAATATTTATTCAAAATGAAGCTGAATGGTATTTGAACAGACACTAGAAAGTGTGAAATGCGGTTTTTCGATCGTTTTAACAAATATCCCCAACAGAGCCATCTGTTGTTCATGATCAGTGTTGTCTATTTGAGATCCCAGACTCCAATAGTATGCAGTCGTTTGGGATTACACAATTACTAAGCATTTTTATCTGTATAAACAGACAAACACAGACACACACATGATTGTTTGCATGTGTGCACGAATTTCTAAACAAACATAATAATAATCCACATGAAGGAGAAAAGGTGCACAGTAAACGAACGAACCTTGTCAGCTTTTCTGGTTAGCAATTTTCTTTGGCCTTGTTATTAACCTGTGATGAAATCTAATGAAGGTGCGGATGAAAGCTACAACGATGGGTTAAATTTGTAATATGGTAATCATTATCATCACCTTTATTATAGTGAGGATTTAAACGATAAC
>NC_051409.1:42251296-42251649 GCF_015228065.2 Penaeus monodon
CATTTTGTATTTATAAGAACTATGAAATAAGGTAGTGCTGATATCTATGTCATATTTAATTAACCATTAGAAAAGGTAATGTACTAAAAGCAATAGTGCAACGTAACTGCAGCAGTAACAAAAGAATATGATAATATAGTTGTAAATAAAACAATAGCTATTTTAAAAACGTTGCTGTTTCGCACACTCCTTCCCATATGTACAAAAAATATGACCAATTGGAAATTGTGCGAATTGGTTAAACTGTGGGCCTTTACTGTATATAAAGTTGCACTATTCTATATGGTATATGGATTTGATAAGAATGAATTTGTAAAGAATTCTGTTAAAATGGAGGTGACACAACGTTTAAC
>NC_051409.1:42251675-42251746 GCF_015228065.2 Penaeus monodon
TCATTTTACGAGTAGATTTTATTGAAATCGACTAAATCTACCTCTTACACTATGAAGACATTCATTCTTAC